>NC_140251.1:17901107-17911107 GCF_949987555.1 Borostomias antarcticus
TTGAATCTGGATCAGAACGATCAGGATAGGATTAAATCTCAAAACTGGGTATTTCAACTGGGTATTCCTAAATTGGAATATGGATTTGGTCATCCAATCCTACCCAGAATCCTGATGAAATGTTATTCTTGGGTATTTCATAATTCTAAGGTGGAGATTATGATAGTTTTGACGCTAAAAATCTGGATTATCCTGATCCCACTGGAAGGGTGGATAATTGAATCAAGCATGGATTCAAGGTGGATGTAGAGACATGTAGGATACATGGAATATATTAAATCATTATATTAATCAATATTTGCATATTAAAATAGGTAAAGTTTTGTTTCCCTCTGTTCAAGCAAGATCAGTTGAATCTGCTCCTCAGATAGAGAGATGTGTTTCTCTGCTCTCTCTGTTTCCTCACCAGATCCCCACAGCCGCCTGGAGTCTTGTCTCTCTTTTGGGGCGGTTCTCCCGTTGAAGAGTGAAGGTTCTCTTGAGGTTGTGTTCACTAATCAGGGGGTCTTCAGGCTCTGCCTCTAAAGTTAGGGTAACAGACTACGACTCTGCCAACTCATCATCCATCTCCTGAATCTGGAGTGTTAGTCTCAGCCACACACAGTCCAGACTCACCACCTTGTGAGACTGACTGAATGTCATGTCGAACCTGGGATCTTTCTCCACCAATGATGTCTGGAATAATATCAGTGAACTCCCCCCCGCTTAAACAGTTTGTTGCCTGTTTGAGGTTTTTGAGACTCACTGTGGTCTTTTGTGGCCTTCTGTTTTAAATTCTTCTGTTTTAAATTCTTCCAGTGTAGTTTCACCTGTTCCAGGGTTCTTAATTGACCACTCCCTGTGGCATTCACCCTCGTGATCAGTCCAGATGTTCTGTTTCATCTTGGCTGTTAGCGAGGAGCCTAATTTAGTAACATAATGCCATAATGTGCCCTTACAAGGAATGTGTTTCAGCTTGGGTGAAATTGCTGCTCTTTGAAGTACTTGCTGCCATATCCTTTATGTTCTCTTTCTGTCTATCTCTCCGGCAAAGCACACCTGTATTAAATACCCATACTTAAATGAGCACAGGTGTGAGCTGGGAGGCTCATTGTGGAGTCTTGAAAGCCGTTGTTCTAACGAGGGACGATTCCAACACAATGACATCCATTGTTCACAGCAAAAGATAAAATATAGCCAAAGGGTGAACATTGCACGCCCAAAACGACTACAAGAGTACACAGATGTTGAATTATATGCTAGATTCTGATTTGGTGCAGCTGACATTGCATTAATTGTGTTCTTCAACCACAACTGGAACATACTTCTAAAGTAAGTTATGCATTGACTGTGGAGGAACAGGTACTCATAGCTTTGCACCTCTACGCATATGGATCATTCTACCAAGTCATTGGAGATGGTGTGTGTGTTCAGAAATCAACTGTCAGCTCTGTAGTACACAGCGTGTCTTCTGTGTTAACCAGCCTTGTCAACCAGTTTGTCAAATGTCCAACAAATCCAGAACAAATAAAGCAGATCAAGTTCTATGAGATGGGGAAGATGCCAAATACTATTGGTGTGATAGACTGCACTCATGTCCACATCCAAGCCCCCAGGAGAGGGGATGGGAGTTTGTGAACAGGAAAGGACGGCACAGCATCAATGTGCCACTGGGGAATGCAGACCTCATCAGAACCAACTGTGTGGTGAAATGGCCAGGCCATTTCCATGACCAGGCCAGGCCAGGCCAGGCCAGGCCAGGCCATGACACAAGGATCTTGAGGGAGAGCCACATTTCCAGCCATTTCAAACCTCCAACAAAATCCCCCAGATGGCATCATATCACTCTTACCATGGCTAATGACAGCTTTTGCCGTGGCAAACAATGCTGCAGAGGAGAGAGCCTGGGAGCCTGACGTGTAGACCCACAGCGAGCATGCAACATCCTTCTAGCCTGCATTGTGCTTCATAACATTGCTGAAGAACGCAAGGTTCGTCTCTGTGATGAAAGAGGTGATCATTCACAGCACCAAGTAGATGTCCCTGACCTCCCACTAGCAGCACTGCTACCAGATGGGCCAGATGAACGGTCAATGAGAAGAGCTCAAGTCAACCACTATTTTATTTAGGGTCATTTGATCAATAAAAACAGTAGTGTGCTGACAAAAGTTTTGAGTTCGACTTTTTTATCCAGTGAGACATCATCATCATTATTATTATATTATTATTATTATTATTATTATTATCATGATTATTATTATTATTATCATCATGATGATTATTATTATTATTATTATTATTTTAATTTTATTATTTTATATATATATATATATATATATATATAATTTTTATTTTTATGCTTGTAATGCCATTACAGACACAAACACTAGGTGTTTGCCTACTTACACAGTAATGATAATGATAATAAGAAGAATAAGAATAAGAATAAGAATAAGAATAAGAATAAGAATAAGAATAAGAATAATGATAATGATAATGATGATGATGATAATAATAATAAATTATTATTACATCATCATCATCATCATCATTATTATTATTATTACTATTATTATTATTATTATTAATAATAATAATAATAATATTTTACACATACATTAATATCCATAAACGTCTGGGGCAATTAAATGTTGTATTTCTTTGACCAACGGAGGCCTATCCAAAGACTGCAAATCTAGATTCTGTAATCCTGATCTTGTGGTATCTGGATCAGAATGATCCTATCTGGAAATTATTTGAAAAACCAGGACAAAACCTACAAGATCAATTTGATCTGGGATAGCAAAAAAAGCGATTACGAAATCTGGATCATTCTGATCCAGATTAAATGTTTTGAAATACTGGGCCCAGGCGACCGTCGACCATCAGATCCGAGCCGAAATCAATTTTCTTCTCTCCTCTACGGTGACCATCATACCTGCCACTTCTGACAACGACAAATGTCAAGTTTTGACTTCACTAAAAGGCGTCTGGTTATGTATCACAGGGCCGACTGATGTGAATCATCGGGACACCCAGAGGGGGAGACAACTGCCACCAGCAGCTCCACTGGAGGACTCAAGGGGCCTGACATCACTACACCAGAGAAGAAGAGCACCAGCAGCTCCACTGGAGGACTCAAGGGGCCTGACATCACTACACCAGAGAAGAAGAGCACCAGCAGCTCCACTGGAGGACTCGAGGGGCCTGACATCACTACACCAGAGAAGAAGAGCACCAGCAGCTCCACTGGAGGACTCGAGGGGCCTGACATCACTATACAAGAGAAGAAGAGCACCAGCAGCTCCACTGGAGGACTCAAGGGGCCTGACATCACTACACCAGAGAAGAAGAGCACCAGCAGCTCCACTGGAGGACTCGAGGGGCCTGACATCACTATACAAGAGAAGAAGAGCACCAGCAGCTCCACTGGAGGACTCGAGGGGCCTGACATCACTATACCAGAGAAGAAGAGCACCAGCAGCTCCATAGTTTGAGCCATGAGGAAAAACCGAGTGATGAGGAATCAATCATTTCTGGGATGAAAAAGGGAATTGTAATGGTAACTGCATCGTATCGTGTTTACTTTATCTGCATCTTATCCTAGTGTTTTCTCTTCTAATGGATCACAAAAGCAAACAATACTGTCCGGGTGTGTTTATATGGATGTGTGCATTCTACCATGTCTGAATGTGTGCAGTTTGTATGTGTACATGTGCCTGTGTCAGCATGTGGGTAGTGTGTGTGTGTGTGTGTGTGTGTGTGTGTGTGTGTGTGTGTGTGTGTATGTGTGTGCGTGTGAGTTTAAGTGTATTTGTGTGTGTGCGTGTGTGTGTGTGTGTGTGTGTGTGCGTGTGTGTGCGTGTGTGTGTTTAAGTGTATTTGTGTGTGGGTGTGTGTGTGTGTGTTTAAGTGTATTTGTGTGTGTGTGTGTTTAAGTGTATTTGTGTGTGTGTGTGTTTGTGTGTGTGTGTTTAAGTGTATTTGTGTGTGTGTGCGTGTGTATGTGCCTGTGTGTGTGTGTGCGTACGTGCCTGTGTGTGTGTGTGCGTGTGTACGTGCCTGTGTGTGTGTTACGTGCGCGCGTGTTTCTGCCTGATAGTCCAGGTGTCTAATAGCTGAGGAGAGGCCCTTGGGTGTGTGGGTAGATGCCAGCCAGGCCGTTAGAGAGAGCAGGTGGTGCGTGTTGGGCCCTCTACCCCTCTGTCCCTCATCCCCTCATCCCTCCTTCCTTCTGTCCCTCAGCCCTCCATCATTACATCCCTAATTCATCCACCTCCTTCGAGTGCCAACTCTCCTCCTCTGTGCCGTTTGTTTTGATCCATCCTTCAGTTTATCCATCCCTCCATCTCCCGCCCTCTTCTCTGGGAGGGTGTTGGCTTGGCTGCGCTGCCAGTGGTTGGCTGCTGCTCCACAGGCTGGAGCTTTTACATCATACATCATATCCACACCAAGTTCAATCTGACCCCCTCTCTTCAACTCCCTCTCTTTCTCTCTCTCTTCACCTCCCTATCTCTCTGTCGTTACCTCCCTCTCTCTCCCTCTTAATCTCTATCTCTCTACACCTCCCTCTGTCTTTTCCTCCCTCTCTCTCTTCACCTTCCTCTCTACACCTCCCTCTCTCTCTACACCTCCTGTTCTCTCTTCACCTCCCTCTCTCTACACCTCCCTCTCTTCACCTACCTCTCTCTCTACACCTCTGTCTCTCTATACCTCCCTCTCTCTTCAACTCTCTCTCGACACCTCCCACTCTCTCTATACCTCCCTCTCTCTTCACCTCCCTCTTTCTCTACACCTCCCTTGCTCTTTCCTTTTTCTCTCTTTCTTCAGATGAATAAACGTATATAAATCCTTTTATAAATCCAAGGTTGGGAAGTCTTACATGCGTGACCAACGATGGTTATCATGTCAAAAGCTCCCATCAAAAGCCACGGGAGATTACATTACATTACAGTCATTTAATGTAATGTAATTACACAGTGTCATATAGTGTCATTTTAGATACACCCCCTTGATATCAATGTATCCAATGGACACATTGTTTTTCCATAGCTCTTAACCAATCCTGATTGCATTTGTTCCCCACTGCCATGTGACTCCGCCCCTCCCAAGGCAATCACAGTAGAATAAGGTGTGGGAGATAAATGACTGTCTTTCACATGGTTCCTTTCCTCCTTTTCCCTACCCTCCTCCTCCCTTTCCTTATCTCCTCTCATCTTCTTATTTCTCCATCTCCCTCTAACTACCCCCTAGTCTGTGTCAATCCCTCTCTCTCTCAATCTCCCTCTCCCTCTCTCTCGTCCATCACTCCGTCGCAGTCTCCCTCTCAGTTCCCTCCCCGCCACCCCCCTGTCTCCCGCAGTGTCTCTCCTGCTCCAGACGAATCAATAATTAATGCTAGCGGGTTGTGATTACACAACAATTACTCTCAACTGTTTAAAAATTAAAAGGACTCTCATGAAACATTGAAAGGCTTTTCCTCTCATTAGTTTCCCTGCCCAAGGGAGGGGGGAAGAGAACGAGGGAACATGGAGGGATGGAGAGAGGGAGGAGGACTGGGGGAGGTAGAGAACTCAGCCCTCGTCTCGGGAATGGCAGTTGGAGCCACGGTTGGGAATGCCCCCCCCCCCCGGAACGCTAGCCCTTCCCCGCCGACTCCAGCGGAACCGCTGCATAATTTTCCCCATCTCCAGTCCTCCTAATTTAGCTACACCTCAACGAGCGGCTACTTGAGTGAGACACATCAATCTTCATGTCACTCTGCGTTAGTCACAGCCGGGTCCGTAGAGAGAATTGTAGAGATTCAGCTGAACTGTTCTCAACCAATTGTAGAGTGCTGACCAAGCTTTTTAGATAGGCTATATATAATATGTCTACTCTGTCTACTCTGTCTGCTCTGTCTGCTCTGTCTCCTCTGTCTGCTCTGTCTGCTCTGTCTCCTCTGTCTGCTCTGTCTCCTCTGTCTGCTCTGTCTGCTCTGTCTCCTCTGTCTGCTCTGTCTCCTCTGTCTGCTCTGTCTGCTCTGTCTGCTCTGTCTCCTCTGTCTGCTCTGTCTGCTCTGTCCTAAAGCTGGTGGTTGTCTGCTCTGTCTCCTCTGTCTGCTCTGTCTGCTCTGTCTCCTCTGTCTCCTCTGTCTGCTCTGTCCTAAAGCTGGTGGTTGTCTGCTCTGTCCCCTCTGTCCTCATGTCTCTGGCTGTCTCTCTGGTGAGAACAAGTTCTCAATACACAGCGCCTTTAGTTGGTCACATTGGTGCTGGAGAAAATAGAGAAATAGCTTCATAATTGTTTCATTGTTTTGCTCCATTTTCATTTTTCAAAGTGACAGGGCTTTGAGTTCAACATGCCATGGAGAATGCGTTTGGCAAATCACAGAAACAATAAGCTTTTGCTTTTTTTCCCTCCCAGAAACCAGACAAGGCCACACATGCTGATCTAAACGAGGCTACACCGTCCATTCATTCAGCACTATACGAATGCACAGCACCCGCAAATGCAAACAGCTTTATAGATTGTACTTAACTAGGCATTATTCCCTAATTCAGTCTGTATTCCCTTAAACACATTCAGCACTGTTGGGGTCAATTCCATTACAAGTCGGTCGATTCAAGGTTCAAGGTAGTTTATTTGTCACATAGATACAGAGTAAACATGCAGTGGACAAGGTGAAAAGAGATACAGTAAAAAGAGGAAAGGAGGTAGACAATAATAAAACGTATCAAATACTACACTAAAGGGCAGATGAGCAATATTTACAAGTAAACAAGTAAACAGAACTCTACAGGAGGGAGGTTAACATCTTTAACATCAAATTGTGATAATCTAGATAATCAAATTGTGATCATCTAAACTGCACTCATCATTGTTTTAAGTATGACTTCCTCAATTGTCTCTCTTTAAACTCCAGAAAGCACTATGACCGGCTGCAATTTATTTTCAAATGTATATGTTTCACCTTTCCTATCTATCTAAAGCAATACCTAGTTCCATGCAATGCTGCCTACTCCCTCAGACATGCTCAGTTCCCCTCCTTCATTGTTCCCTGCATCTCTAAAGAAGATGGACGCCGGGCATTGAAACATAAATATAAAGCCCCATTGGACTGGAATCTGCCAAACTCACTTGGTTACAGATCTTCATTTCATATCTTTAGGTCATTATCATTTGCTCATCTCAAGACAACCTGTGCCTGCTTTTGATATTTGATGTTGGTTTTAGATTTTGGGGTGTGGGTATGCTGGGTTATGTATGGGTGTAGGAATGTATGACTGTACTGTGTATCTGTGCTTTCTACTCTTCTGTTTATATGTTGTATATTTCTTTTTGCTGTTGTTATGCTTTTTTGTTTTGTTTTGTTTTTTGTTGTTACTGTTGTTCTGTATCTATGTTTCAAGGACCCCCTCGAAAACGAGATGATTCATCTCAAGGGGTTTTATCCTTTCAATAAAGTTCAATACATAAATAAATTTCCCGACGGGGCTATAGACTTTATATTTCTTTTAACGTTCTGAATTGATTAAACTGAAATAAATTGTCCCCAACCAGCGTCTACACAGTTAGCCAGACATGGGGGTGAACTAAGGTTCTATTTTACCGAGCTGTGAGCTTTGTATTTCCAGTTATGATCCCAACAGACCCAGCTACCTGGGAGACAGGCTAGAGAGACCAACCCTGAGACAGGCTAGAGAGAGACACACACTGAGACAGGCTAGAGAGAGACCATCCCCGAGACAGGCTAGAGAGAGACCATCCCCCAGACAGGCTAGAGAGAGACCAACCATGAGACAGGCTAGAGAGAGACCATCCCTGAGACAGGCTAGAGAGAGACCAACCCCGAGACAGGCTAGAGAGACCAACCATGAGACAGGCTAGAGAGAGACCAACCATGAGACAGGCTAGAGAGAGACCATCCCTGAGACAGGCTAGAGAGAGACCATCCCCGAGACAGGCTAGAGAGAGACCAACCATGAGACAGGCTAGAGAGAGACCATCCCCGAGACAGGCTAGAGAGAGACCATCCCCCAGACAGGCTAGAGAGAGACCAACCCCGAGACAGGCTAGAGAGAGACCATCCCCGAGACAGGCTAGAGAGAGACCATCCCCGAGACAGGCTACAGAGAGACCATCCCCGAGACAGGCTAGAGAGAGACCAACCCTGAGACAGGCTAGAGAGAGACCATCCCCGAGACAGGCTAGAGAGAGACCAACCCCGAGACAGGCTAGAGAGAGACCATCCCCGAGACAGGCTAGAGAGACCAACCCCGAGACAGGCTAGAAAGAGCAACACTAGGAGACAGGCTAGAGAGAGACAAACACTGAGACAGGCTAGAGAGAGACCAACCCCGAGACAGGCTAGAGAGAGACCAACCCAGAGACAGGCTAGAGAGAGACCAACCCCGAGACAGGCTAGAGAGAGACCAACCCAGAGACAGGCTAGAGAGAGACCATCCCCGAGACAGGCTAGAGAGACCAACCCCGAGACAGGCTAGAAAGAGCAACACTAGGAGACAGGCTAGAGAGAGACAAACTCAGACACAGGATAGAGCGCAACACTAGGTGACAGGCTAGAGGGAGACCAACACTGAGACAGGCTAGAGAGAGACCAACACTAGAAGACAGGCTAGAGAGAGACCAACACTGAGCGGGGCTAGAGAGGGAGACCGGCTAGAGAGCAGTGCTGGGTCTGCCCGGCTGCTTTACTGAAAAAGGCAGTAGTGATTGCTCCTATAAGCCAGGGTAAGCCTGGCTTACCCATACAAATCCAAATCAAACTTGATTTTTGCGACTTTCAGACTGTTTTTGACTTAAATGAGTCTTTGTTTTTGACTTCAATGTGTCTTGTATTCTGCCATATGGCTTCATTTTCAACCGTGTTTAGCGTCCATTGACAGTCTTACTAGCTCATCATTCACTTAACATTCTAGGCCCGGTAGAAGGATTCTGGCTTATGGAAATAAAGACCAAATGAAAAATCAACCAATCAAATTAGCCCACACATACAAAACCGCAAAAATCAGTCGATATGTAACCTAATCTGTCATTTGTCAAAATGCTTAGAAGTGGTCGTAGGGTAAGACAGTTCTTGAAGTGTTTACATTGGAATTCCCATTGACATTTTAACATTGGGACGGTTTATCCAAACAAAACTTGTCATGGCGGTCCCGTCATTCCGCGTCATAAAAGTAAACTTTCTGTGGTAAAAGTGATGCTAGAACAGCGTGGAGTGGAGGAGTGATAAGCTTCAGAAACTATTTTGTTGGCCATGTCTCCTCTTTGACTGGACAACCTGCTCTCTGAACAACCCATGGGTTACAACTGGTTATGATGATTTAAACAATTTTCATTAGGCAGCTCAGAAGCATAGTAAGTCCAAAAGTCATCTTAGTGCCGCAGTCAAGCGGTCACAAAAAATTGGGAGCTTGTAAAGTTGTTTGCTGTTATTAAGTTGTTATGTCTGTGCGTTTTGGATTGCCTAGATTTAATCAGCATTCGAGAGCATGAACTTTGCTTCCTGGAGCAGTGGGCTAATAGGCCTAGTAGGCTAGTAGCCTAAACACTGATTAGTGAAGTAGGGGAGTAGACTATTGGTGCTGTGCCCTAAGGGGGTGTATTTTATCCTCCTGTCATTCCTCTTCGTGGTGCTTGGTCATTGTTGTCATAATGGCTCTATAGTTTATTTAGTGTGTCCCTAAAAGCTTGGTTGTTTCGGCCTAAATATTGCCCTCTTATTTGCTCGCTCTCAAATTATTGGCCTTTGTTGTGTTAAAAAACATCAGTAGCCTGGGCTCAGCGCCCTTCTGGTGCTGTGAAACCTCCCATCAGGGCATGCTTTGAAAGCGCACCCCCCAAAAAATCGTACGCATGTGTGCTTCGTTGGTCCTGGCTTACCAGGTCCTAGGACCCACCAGACACCACTGGAAAAAGGAAATGTAAAAGCATACATCACATTCTGGAACGGAGAAAACGAGGAGTCCCTAATTATGTGTATCTTTAAATTGCCAATTAAAATGATAATGCACATCAA
>NC_140251.1:17916107-17926107 GCF_949987555.1 Borostomias antarcticus
GTGAAAATGAAAAACGCATGTATAAATATAATAAACCTGACTGACACTATGTATAGTGCTGTTTTGCAGTAATTCCCTTTGTATGAGTGTGTCACAGAGTGCTCTGACTCGGCAGAGGGGCACCGAAGCGTTCTCCCCTACTGTTGCTATAGCGACAATGTGAGCGTGGTCGGGAGTAATGTGAAAAAATATCACGCAGATTTAATTGGGTGGAGGGGCAGAAAAGTCTCTTCCCCTACGAAATCTACCTGGCAACAGGTTTAGCCAGGGAATAATAAAACAACGTTGATCAAAGTTGAACTACTGGGTCATTGTCGATGTCGATCTACGTTAGCCAATGCTGCTAGCTAAAGTTTTGTAGAAATTAAGTGTTTTCAGGTGCAACAATGAATAGTGTAGATTATTTGTTGAATGTGCGGTTTAGTACATTGAAACTTGAAGAGAAACTGGAAATAAAACGTTTAGGGCCACACGACCAGAAGAATTGGTGCTGCTTCAGGCTGCAGATAAGGTAACCCATACCTTCAAACAGGAATGGTTTGAGAAAAATAAGTGGCTAACTGCTAGCACCTCGAAAAGTGCGCTGTTCTGTTTCCCTTGTATTCTTTTTGGTGGAGACTCTGTTTGGGCATCGTCTGGATTCAAAGACATTAAACATCTGTCAGAAAGAACAGCGAAGCATGAAAGCTCTGCCTCCCATCTGAACTGTGCCATGAAGCTGGGTTTACTGGGGCAGCTCAACGTCCAGGCACAGCTCTGATGCGTTTCGCCGTTCCATTGCGGAGCACAACAAACAGACCGAGGAGAATCGGTATGTTCTGGGGAGGCTGATCACTTGTATTCAACTCTGTGGGAAGTGCGAAATAGGTTTGCGTGGTCACGACGAGTCAGCAAACTCACTGAACCCAGGCATTTTTCGGTGCATTTTTGAGACGATGTGTGAGGGGGACTAATGTGGACAGTGCGCCTTCACTCTAGTAGACTATTTGGCTGTGATATAAGTGGAGTACTAATAGGTTATGCGTAGTGCCCATGTCTGATGGGTGCACACTTGTCACTTGTTGCTTTCAGAACCCTGGACGGGCATGCGCTCTCTTATGGGTCTAATTAGCCTACTCTGCGTGTGTTAATGTGTCGTTAACTGTGTGTGTTGTAGCCTCTGCTCTGATGTACCTACCGTAGACTAATTGGCTACCTTTAGTTCTTGTGATGGCGACATAATATAAAACTGCCCCTCCAGAAATGCCATGCTAAAATCGCCACTGGACAGAGAGAGGAACATAGAGAGTAGAGAGATGGAGGGATAGAGAGGTGGAGAGAAGGATAGAGAGATGGATAGAGAGAGGAACATAGAGAGTAGAGAGATGGAGGGATAGAGAGAGGGATAGAGAGATGGACAGAGAGAGGAACATAGAGAGAGGAACAGTGAGAGTAGAGACAGGGATGGATGGAGAGATAGAGAGAGGGATAGAAAGAATAGAGAGATGAGAGAGGGATAGAGAGAGTAGGGAAGGGTATTATAGAGAGAGGGATATTGAGAAACGGATAGAGAAGGGGAGCTGCATTGTGAGTCTTCATGTATGCTGCAGTCCAGGCATTTCTAATCGATCAACACTTCCCACTCTGCCGATGAGAAGGGATGAGACCACTCTGGGCTCTCCCTCTCCCCATCTCCTACTCGTTGTGTCTTTCACACACGCCTGTAATTACAACCACATACCTGGACACACACATAAATCACACATACTGGGAAAAAGATACAATCCAGAGGTGTGTGTGTTTGTGTGTGTGCGTGCATGTGTGTGTGCGTGCGTGTGTGTGCATGTGTGCCTGTTTGTGTGTTTGTGTGTGAGTATGTGTGTGTGCGTTTGTGTGTGTGCTTGCGCGCGCCTGTGTGTGTGTGTGTCCAGTGAGTAAATCAATCACATCCTGGCCAGTGTGTCAGCATACCAGAGCTTTAATCTGGGCTTCAGTCCCTCTCCGTGAAGTCTGCTACTGGATCCCGCAGAGCAGAGAGGACTACAGGTTGAACGAGAGGACGGGGGGACGAACACAGCCGAAGCAATCTACTGAGGTCAGGGGACACGTGCTCCAATCAATCCCAGGGTCCGTGTGTCTGAGCCGGGAGGTCGGGAGAAGCTCGGCACTCTGAGGGACAAACCCTCCCATCCTCCAGTGTGGATTACTGACAACACAACTTTGTTGTTTGTTTAAACCCATTGGTTTAATTGATCAAAGAATAATTTATTCAGGAAAACTGGTTTAATCATATCCGATCTGGCACCACTGGTGGAGGTTGCTAGAGCCAACATGTCCGCCCACTCTAAAGAGGTGTAATTCAAATAGGCTTGTTAATACTTTTCTCTCTGACAATATTGAATAATTAAGATGTTGAGTGTGTTTGTGAAATTGGTGTATTGTTGTTATTCACACGCCAGATAAATGATCTAATTACATAAGGCAACTGTTGCCAAAAGTAATCGTTGTTGTAATAAGAATGTGCGGTACAACATGTCCAAAGCATCCAAAGAACGATGTTCAGAAACTTCAGCCAGAATTGATCATTGACAACAGAAAGAGTGTATTAAGAATTAACAGAGAAACTACAGGAGAAATTAAAGGAGAAACGTCCTCACTAGCAGGACTAGATCAATGACTATATCTGAAAATACTGTGAAATACTTTCTGTCCCTTACCCAGTGTGAGCAAAATCAAACACACCTCAATTATTTTAAAATGTAGCTGTGTAGCTGAACCGGGTCTGACTGACTGACGCAGGTCAGAGGTCAGTGCTGTGTCTGTAGAGCCATGTCAGGGTGACTGACCGGAGGTGACGGGTGAATGATGCTCTCAGTCAAGCGACGTGTGTGCGACAGTCAAACAGCTCCCCCTAGGAAACAAGGCCTCTCAGATGTATTCTGGGATATGAAGGGGGAGGGAATGGATGACTCAGCGAGTGTGACTGTCCAGTTCAGAAATGCATGAAAATGAAATGGAATAGTCTTGCAGCAAAACTTCTGTGCACACATGCACGCATGCACGCACACACACACACACACACACACACACACACACACACACACACCCTGCACTTTATTCTCTTGGGTAAGAGAGAATATGCAGCTCTACCATGCCCTCTAAGTGTTGTGGTCCAGCTGTCAGACTCAAGAGGATAATGAAAGGTTCTCAGTGTGAACCCTGAGAGAAGGTTTAACGCTGGAGAGAAGAGTTCCACTGCTGGAATACCAAACAGAACGGACAGGAGAGATGAGAGGAGGAGAGGAGAACAGAGGAGAAGAGGA
Organism: Borostomias antarcticus; assembly: GCF_949987555.1. Taxonomy (NCBI): domain Eukaryota; kingdom Metazoa; phylum Chordata; class Actinopteri; order Stomiiformes; family Stomiidae; genus Borostomias; species Borostomias antarcticus. Next base: position 17,919,410 of record NC_140251.1, read on the forward strand.
GGGGAGAGGAGGGAAAAGAAGGAGAGGGGAGAGGAGAGGAGAGAAGGAGAGGAGAACAGAGGAGAAGAGGAGGGGAGAGGAGGGAAAAGAAGGAGAGGGGAGAGGAGAGGAGAGAAGGAGAGGAGAAGAGGAGGGGAGAGGAGGAAAAGGGAGGAGAGAAGAGAGGAGAGAAGGAGAGGATAAGAAAGAAAAGGAGAGGAGAGGAGGAGAGGAGAACAGAGGAGAAGAGGAGGGGAGAGGAGGGAAAAGGAGGAGAGGGGAGAAGAGAGGAGAGAAGGAGAGGAGAATAGAGGAAAGAGGAGGGGAGAGGAGGGAAAAGGAGGAGAGGGGAGAAGAGAGGAGAGAAGGAGAGGAGAAGAGGAGGGGAGAGGAGGAAAAGGGAGGAGAGAAGAGAGGAGAGAAGGAGAGGATAAGAAAGAAAAGGAGAGGAGAGGAGGAGAGGAGAACAGAGGAGAAGAGGAGGGGAGAGGAGGGAAAGGGAGGAGAGGGGAGAAGAGAGGAGAGAAGGAGAGGAGAACAGAGGAGAAGAGGAGGGGAGAGGAGGAAAAGGGAGGAGAGAAGAGAGGAGAGAAGGAGAGGAATAAGAAAGAAAAGGAGAGGAGAGGAGGAGGCAGCCAGACACAACTAAAAACCACAGCAGCCTCTCAGCCAGCCTCCGGTGTGACCCCACAGACCTGGCATGACACACGATTCATCTTTCTCTCAAACACTGAGGGTCTGCTGGATTAACTTGCCAATAGCTCACGCTGCACCATACATCATGCCGGACACACCACCACTTGGCATGCCGGGCAAGAACACAGGCACTGTTAGTATTTCCAACAAACAACAAACAAAAAGAAGACTTGGACTGAGGCTGTAATGGACACCCTGATGCTGCATACACAGAGAGAGAGAGAGAGAGAGAGAGAGAGAGAGAGAGACACTGGGAGTACGTACATACATACGCGATCTAACAAAGACTTTGATGTAAACTCTGACACACTCATCAGCAGAAGCTGGAATGGAAAAAGGCCCCCATTATAAAAGTTTGTTTGTCTCCAGATAGGTCTAAGATGTTGTATCATCCGGAACCTTCCTGCTGGCCTGCTGGTCCACCACTGAGGCGCTGCAGGAGTAGATTAGAGCGACCCACGCTCCAGCGCGCCTGAACAGCTCCCATTCACCCAGCTGGACCACCACCAGCCCAATGAAATCTGGTCTCAATAATTGACCGCAAACAGGATTTCTCTCTCTCTCCCTCTCCCTCTCTCTCTCCTTCTCTCTCTCTACCTCCTTCTCTCTCTCTCTCTCTTCAGGATCTGGCGCGAACAATGGAAACAGAGACCGCCGTTGTGTAGAAGAGAAAAGGATGAAGGGAGAAAGAGAGAGAGAGAGAGAGAGAGAGAGAGAGGGAGAGAGCACAAAAAACCAACAGGGGAATTCTCAGGGATGAGACAATAGTACATTTTTACGGGGGCGGGATGGGGTGTGGGGTGCGGGGTTATTCTGCTCCTGGAGTCACCCAGCATTCCCGAGCCCTTTCTGAGGCGCGGAGCAGCTGCCAGCCGGGTACATTTAACGAGGCCTGCTGCACTGGCACATGCCAATCAAGGAGGATTACCATGACAACGACACCGGCCACTCAAAGGAGCTTTAGAAGAACAGAGGAGTCTGTTACTCTACCCTTTCTCTCTCAGTTCCTGCATTTAGACGGAGGGGAGGGGGAGAGGGGGGTGGAGGGGGTGGGGGGGCGGCCATGTCCAACCGCAATCCAGGGACATCTGAGGACAACCAATCAGAGGACTGATTCAAAGGTAAATAAGAATCAAGCTCGCCCTCAAGGAAGGCTAGGATTCACGGTTACCCTGGTTTTACACTGGTTGTAAAACGGGGGAGGAAAATAAGAGAGAGAGAGAAGGAGAGAGAGAGAGAGAGAGAGAGAGGGAGAGAGAGAGAGAGAGGGAGAGAGAGAGGGACAGAGAAAAAGAGAGAGAGAGAGAGAGAGGGAGAGAGAGAGAGAGAGAGAAAGAGAGAGAGAGAGAGAGAGAGAGGGAGAGAGAGAGAGAAAAGGAGAGAGAGAGAGAGAGAGAGAGAGAGAGGGAGAGAGAAAGAGAGCAAGAGAGATGCAGGCCTGGGGCTGAATTTTGAGCAGCGGAACCGGAACACATTTAGGGGGTGTTTGTAAACAGCTGTGGATCAAACCAGGCGGAACCAAGGCAGAAGCGTCTGGTAATCCTGAACCTACTCTCTCCACCACCGGAACCCACCAATGGACCACGTACACCAGCTACTTCCCCTCCATCCTTCCATCCTTCCCTTTCCCTTTAATTCCACATCCGACGATGTTATCAACTTAATCTGCTTTTAATTAACTGGATTAAGAAGGATTGGGAGCACGGCTCTGCTGATCTCTGACAGAGGCAAAGGAAACATGGGAGAGGAGGAGGAGGAGGAGGAGGAGGAGGAGGAGGAGGAGGGGAGGAAGAGACGGAGGGAAAAAATAATGAGTACCCCCCATGGGAACAGAGTGAAAGCGAGAGAGTGGGGGATGGAAGTGTGCCAACACCAGCTCCCTCTGCCAGTCAGCCAACCAGCAAGCTAACCAGCTAGCCAGCCAGCAAGCCAACCAGCTAGCCAGCCAAACAACTAACCAACCAGCTAGCAAGCCAAACAACTAACCAACCAGCTAGCCAGTCAAACAACTAACCAACCAGCTAGCCAGCCAAACAACTAACCAACCAGCTAGCCAGCCAAACAACTAACCAACCAGCTAGCCAGCCAAACAACTAACCAACCAGCTAGCCAGCCAAACAACTAACCAACCAGCTAGCCAGCCAAACAACCAACCAACCAACCAGCCAGTCAGTTAGCCAGCCAGCCAACCAACCAGACAACTAACCAGACAGACAGCTAGCCAGTCAACCAGCCATTGGTATGTGTACAGTATGTACGTATTATACAGTATGTGTTAATTAGGCATCTACAGGCTTCCCATGGAGGCCTGCAGGTATCTAATCATTGCTAACATCAGACAGTGGGAATGATTGCTGTACACTTGATGAAGAAAGACAAATCAAAGGCTACAGGCCTGCCAGACTTCAGGGAGAGTCAGAACAAATTGCCCATGCCTCTGTTGTGCAGCGGGACTTATTGGCGGTCTGATCGTAATTGGAACATGCTTTGCACACATGTGTTCCACGCCTGGCGGGATAGTCAGATGTCATCTGGGATGGCTCTATTTACAAGAAGATACATATTAATGGAGAGCATTTCGGGCGATGACAAATTGAAGCTGAAGATGAGAGAGAGAAAGAGAGAGAGGGAAGAAGAGAGAGCGAAAGAGAGAGAGCAAAACATATTTTACATCTCTAAAGCTCCAAGCCACATGAACCAAAGCCAGACGGTCCCAAAAGTGTGCCGAAGCATCAAAGAAGTAAAAGTGTTGATGAAAAACATGTTTACACTAATAACAAACCAAGATATCAATGAAAGATACCTCATGCAATTTGATTGCTCAGCGCCCACCGTTGAATCTGCCAGAGGATTAACATACCTCCAACCAAGCAGAGCTCCTGCTCCACCAACCCAGCCACACAGTAACACAGCCTAGTAAACCAGACTCATCGCCAAAAGAAAAAAAAGACACTAGAACCCAGCCTATGGACACTCACACCCAGCCTAGTAACACACTAGAACCCATCCTAGGAACACACACTAGAACCCAGTCCAGGAACACACACTAGAACCCACATCAGTGAGTAGAATCCAGCCCAGGCCTAGAACCTACACCATAGAACCCAATCTAGTAACACACACACACACACACACACACACACACACACACACACACACACACACACACACACACACACACAGCCTAGTAACACACACTAGAACCCAGCCTAGGTACACTTGAAACCAGTCTAGTAACACACACAAGAACCTAGCATAGTAACACACACTAGAACCCAGCATAGTAACACACACTAGAACCCAGCATAGTAACAACACTAGAACCCAGCATAGTAACACACACTAGAACCCAGCATAGTAACAACACTAGAACCCAGCATAGTAACAACACTAGAACCCAATCTAGTAGCACACACACCCACCATAGTAACACAGGATAACATGCAGCAGCGCTGATAAACTGTAGAGCGTGCGGAGGGTCTCTGCGGACACCATCTTACCTTTCATCCCGAACTTGGAGCGTCGGCCATATTTGTTGATGACGACGAAGAGGACCAGGAGAAGGAGGCAGGTGAAGCCGGCCAGCCCCACAGCGATGGACACCTGGAAGAGGAGGAGAAGAGGATAGAAGGAAAGGAGGAAAGGATGAGGGGATAGAGACACAGAGACAGTCTCTACTGTATCCTGGTCACATACATTCTCTTTTAGCCCTTCTCAGGAACTGTGAGTGCGCTGATGACGTAGCATCTGCTACCACAGTCCTTTCTACCAACATAGGAAATTTAGACTTTTAAATAGTCGCCAAGTTGGCGGCGCTTGGCGTTCATATTTAAAAGTGTCAAATAAACATTTCAAAGCCACTCACCAAAGCAGAAACGCCTATTCTAACAAACGATGGGTTTTGAAAGCTCGGCGCTACCGTTAAGTGATCTTTTGATTTGATCGTTAAGCCGTTTTTTGTGGCATCGTCATTATTTTTCGAGGTAGTCTTCAACTGCCATACAACTCCGCATAGCGAACAGCGCCCCATCTGGTCAGAAATCCTCGAAACTACCTCGAAAAATAATGACGATACCAAAAAAAAACGGCTAAAAAGATCACTTAACGGTAGCGCCGAGCTTTCAAAACCCATAGTTTGTTAGAATAGGCATTTCTGCTTTGGTGAGTGGCTTTGAAATGTTTATTTGACACTTTTAAATATGAGCGCCAAGCGCCGCCAACGATTTAAAAGTCTAAATTTCCTATGTTGGTAGAAAGAACTGTGGTAGCAGATGCTACGTCATCAGCGCACTCACAGTTACTGAGAAGGGCTAATTCTCTCTCTACTTAATCGATCATTTGAACGTCAGTCTCACTTGAAGTATCCTGGTTTGAACAAAATATTAGAGTGCAAATCATAGGGCTTAAATCAGACACTTCAGTACAGCCACAATTAGGGCACAACAACACATCCTAAGGAGAGCCTACTCTTACTCTAACTTCTAAGACGACTAAAAGCTGGAAGGAAAGGCCTGAATGAAAATGTAAAGGGAAAAAAGGCAAATGTCTCATGCTGTATTATCAATGACGCCGGTCTCTCTTTCTCTCCCCATGCACCCTGTCTCTCCTTGCCCCCATTACAGCCTTCCAACAAGGAAATAATCTCCTGCCACTCAATTACCGTACAGCACAAAGATGAGCCAAATTACATTTTGAAGACGTTGTCAGACACAGTGCCTGTGAGGGAGCAGGCAGATAGGAGCCTCAAAAAGAACGAGTGAAAATAAAAGAAAGGATGCTGGAGTTAAATAGGCTTGTACTGTCTGTCTTTTATGTATGTATCTCTCTCTGCCCCCTCTCTCTGTCTCCTCTCTCTCTGTCTCCTCTCTCTGTCTCCCCTCTCTGTCTCCCCTCTCTCTGCTCTCACTCTCTGCCCCCTCTCTCTCTGTCTTTTATGTATAAAGCTCTCTCTTTCTATCTCTTTCTCTATACCCCCTCTCTCTCTCCTCTCTCTGCCCCCTCTCTCTGTCTCCTCTCTCTCTGTCTCCTCTCTCTCTGTCTCCCCTCTCTCTGTCTCCCCTCTCTCTGCTCTCACTCTCTGCCCCCTCTCTCTCTGTCTTTTACGTATGCATCTCTCTCTTTCTATCTCTTTCTCTCTGCCCCCCCTCTCTCTGTCTTTTACGTATAAAGCTCTCTCTTTCTATCTCTTTCTCTCTGCCCCCTCTCTCTCCCCTCTCTCTGCCCCCCTCTCTCTCAATGGGTTACACAGGATTTTACAACAGCTACGGGGCGTTGTTAGCCTAAAATCTAAAATCCCCGTAGCTGTTGTAAAATCCCGTGTAACCCGCTGCCTCGAGTGGTCAATTGCTTTTCTACAACGGTTACTACATAATATATTCACAAAAAACACTCAGTAGTAACATTCAATCATTTATTTACCGATCATTCTTATTAATTTTAGTATTTACATAATCTTCTGCGATAGGCTATAGTTCTGAATTAAATGGTTGCCAGGCAACATAGGCTATCTAGCCTATTTGGGTTGACCTTGTTCACATAAGCCTATATTGTCATAATTCGGGTGGTTCACGTTTATTTGAACATTTCCAGCCATGGTGCAGTTATGTTGGAGTCGAGACTGATGAGTGTGTTTTGGTAATAGGATACGAAAAGGGTGAGGTTGCTGCGAGTGGTTGCTATGCAAGCATAGTAGCCTACCGCTTGATCTTATCAATGGCCTCGTCAATGAGATTGACGGTGCATTAATACTAATTGTTATGTGGTCGCAGCCGTGGGTTACAGAGTATTTTATAACGGCTGCTAGCCAATCAGAATCAAGTATCCAAACTCTCCGTTGTAGATTAAAAACCTGTTGCCAAAGCAGTACAGACAATTATTAACATTGACAAACAATAAGAAATGATCATACTATATGAAAGTAGCAGCAATACAATCAACACCATCCAACAACAATTGAATTTATAATAACATAGGGAGCTGCTAAAAATGTTCACTAATCACTGAAAACTCTACGAAAAATGGGA
>NC_140251.1:17936107-17938607 GCF_949987555.1 Borostomias antarcticus
CACATCAACCTGGATACCCCTGACTCACATCAACCTGGATACCCCCGTATCACATCAACCTGGATACCCCCGTATCACATCCACCTGGATACCCCAGACTCACATCCACCTGGATACCCCCGACTCACATCCACCTGGATACCCCCGACTCACATCCACCTGGATACCCCCGTATCACATCCACCTGGATACCCCAGTATCACATCAACCTGGATACCCCCGACTCACATCCACCTGGATACCCCCGACTCACATCAACCTGAATACCCCCGACTCACATTAACCTGGATACCCCCGTATCACATCCACCTGGATACCCCAGTATCACATCCACCCTGATACCCCCGTATCACACCAACCTGGATACCCCCGTATCACATCCACCTGGATACCCCCGTATCACACCAACCTGGATACCCCCGTATCACATAAACCAGGATACCCCTGACTCACATCCACCTGGATACCCCCGACTCACATCAACCTGGATACCCCCGACTCACATCCACCTGGATACCCCCGACTCACTCACATCAACCTGGATACCCCCGACTCACATCAACCTGGATACCCCCGACACACACCAACCTGGATACCCCCGACTCACATCAACCTGGATACCCCCGACTCACACCAACCTGGATACCCCCGTATCACACCAACCTGGATACCCCCGTATCACATCAACCTGGATACCCCCGACTCACATCCACCTGGATACCCCTGACTCACATCCACCTGGATACCCCCGACTCACATCCACCTGGATACCCCCGACTCACATCCACCTGGATACCCCTGACTCACATCCACCTGGATACCCCCGACTCACATCAACCTGGATACCCCCGACTCACATCCACCTGGATACCCCCGACTCACATCAACCTGGATACCCCTGACTCACATCCACCTGGATACCCCCGTATCACACCAACCTGGATACCCCCGTATCACATCAACCTGGATACCCCCGACTCACATCAACCTGGATACCCCCGTATCACATCAACCTGGATACCCCCGTATCACATCAACCTGGATACCCCCGTATCACATCCACCTGGATACCCCTGACTCACATCCACCTGGATACCCCCGTATAACATCCACCTGGATACCCCCGACTCACATCAACCTGGATACCCCTGACTCACATCAACCTGGATACCCCCGTATCACATCAACCTGGATACCCCCGACTCACATCAACCTGGATACCCCCGTATCACATCAACCTGGATACCCCCGTATCACATCAACCTGGATACCCCCGACTCACATCCACCTGGATACCCCCGACTCACATCAACCTGGATACCCCCGACTCACATCAACCTGGATACCCCTGACTCACATTAACCTGGATACCCCCGTATCACATCAACCTGGATACCCCCATATCACACCAACCTGGATACCCCCGTATCACATCAACCTGGATACCCCCGACTCACATCAACCTGGATACCCCCGACTCATATAAATGATACCGTGATCAGATGCACACAACTGATATCTCACCTAGAAATGTATGGAAATGAAAGCATCTTGGTTTTGTCAAACAGAAGGTTTACTTCACACTATCAATCCCAGTGGAGACACCGGTACAAGTGTAAGATGTGAATATATATAGACAGGCGTCTTCTTTGTGCACCATGAAATTGTCAAACTCGGTGGAGGCGTGACGGACGTAACTGACAGCTGCCAGCGCTCGGGCAAAACACCACTTAGCATCCGCACGAAAGTACATCCTAGTATATCCTAGTGCACACTGGGGTTATATACTATATTATGTAGTGCACACTGGGGTTATATACTATATTCTGTAGTGCACACTGGGGTTAAATACTATATTCTGTAGTGCACACTGGGGTTATATACTATATTCTGTAGTGCATACTGGGGTTATATACTATATTCTGTAGCGCACACTGGGGTTATATACTATATTCTGTGGTGCATACTGGGGTTATATACTATATTATGTTGTGCACACTGGGCTTATATACTACAGTATATTCTATAGTGCATATTGGGGTTATATACTATATTATATAGTACATATTGGGGTCATATACTATATTCTGAGTGGTGCAGCGGAGTGATCTCTTCTCCCTGTAATGTGTCATCACACACACCTCCATCCGCCATAGCGCCACAGCCCCCCTCCCCCATCACAACACACCCTCTTCTATCACAGCACCCCTCACACACACACACACACCTTCACACACCCCCTTCTATCACAGCACCCCTCACACACACACACACACACACACCCCTTCACACACCCCCTTCTATCACAGCACCCCTCACACACACACACACACACACCCTTCTATCACAGCACCCCTCACACACACACACACACACACACACCCTTCTATCACAGCACCCCTCACATATACCCTCCACCCCGTATGCACACCCATTTCCCACCACACACACACACACACACACACACACACACACACACACACACACACACACACACACA
>NC_140251.1:17946107-17953607 GCF_949987555.1 Borostomias antarcticus
AATGTTGACAGACTAGGCTGGCGCATGGTTCACACAGAGGTGAGGCGAAGCACTCGCTTCCGTAGGCCGAGTGCCTCTATCCTAAACTGTCGGACGAACCCATTGATGCACACTAAATGTTACACAGTCCTCGTCTCCATAAACACCCTCCTCTTCTCCCCCCGGCCCCCCGTTGCATGCTGGGATGCGGTCCAGTCTCCGGAGGCGGGGCGCGTTCCCGCTCCTCTTCCCCCGGGACAGATCCAGAGACGCCAAGTACCTCGGCACGCGCACTTCACCACAGGTGGAGATGGTTGTGGCTAATTAGCGAATGCGCATACAGCTGAGCACTGCACACCTGACTTCAATCATCATTATACCATGGCCTGGGTTAATACTCTTTCCTGATTGGCCATCAGACGTGCGTTAAAACTGTGTATACGCACACGTAGTTCGGCTGAAGTTTAATTACCAATCTAAATTAATGCGCCGGCTTTGACAGCAACCCAAATGAGCTAATCCCATAGCCTGCTGTACCATTGCTAGCTAGCCATGAACGAAGTGTTGGATACTGCATATTTGCTGTTTAACGCATCCATTGTCCAGTTGTCAAATCTATTTGCCAACAAACTCTTTATGATAGCCAGACACCTCACTGTCCCCAAATCAAAAAGAGTTTTTTCACTTCGTGTTATAACGTTAGCCTATCCCTGTCAGTTGTAGGCTACGTCACATTCCGCTGCGCGCTGGGTGGTTCTTCGCCTCCACGCCGTACGGTTTTAAGGCACGACGTAGGAGAACCACCCAGCGCGCAGCGGAGGGAGGCTGCCTCCGCAAAGAATGTGACGTAGCCTACAACTGACAGTGATAGGCTAACGTTAAAACACGAAGTGAAAAAACAGTTTTTGATTTGGGGACAGTGAGGTGAAAAGTCCAATTAGGTTCTTCGCCTCCACGTCGTGCCTTAAAACCGTTTAACGCACACCTACTCGTTGATTAACCCTTACTTATCCACCTTCCTACAAGAACCCCGGCCTTCTCGACGATCGTCGCCAGATCTTCCCATAGACTCCTGTGGCAAGTATAGCCAGTCTAGACTACTGTACTTTTTCCAGCTCATAATTTTTGTGTAATGTCCGTGCAGTTTTATGTTACCCTGCTTTTTCTGTTTGCCCCTCAGACCCAGCCTGCCTGCCAACCACCTCTAGATGGACGCTCGGACTCCCTGACCCCCTCTTCTGAACCCTGACCCCCTCCCTGACCCCCTCTTCTGAACCCTGACTACGAACCTGGATGACGGACCACTGTTGGACGCAGATCGCCCCACCCCTGCCTGGATTAGCATTTCTGGTCATTATGCTGAACTGGACCTCAGCCTCTATTAAAACGCCCAGCTTGCATCGTTCTCCGTCTTAGCTTTATTTCACTAGTATTTTGTCGCTCTTTGCACTGTCCTGTTCTTTGCACTGTCCTGTTCTGTGCACTGTCCTGTCTCGTCCCTGCACCCTGTCCAATGTTGTTTCCATGTTATGCACCACGACCAAAAGCAAATTCCTAGTATGCATGGAAAACTTCATGGAAATAAAATCAATTCTGATCCTGTGCTGTGCGTTTGGGATCCATTTCCTATTTTCCGGTCTTAACTCTGTCATTTTTGTCTCAGACGTGTCGTGATATTTGTCTTACCAAACGCACGCACACACACACACACATGCGCACACGCACGCACACACACACACACACACACACACACACACACACACACACACACACACACACACACACACACACACACACACAAACTATTAGCATCCAATCCCCAGGCCCTGTCCTCCTCCCTGAAGACCATAACAGTGTTTGTAATTCTGGAGAGCACTCCACAGAGACCAAAAAGTAAATCATTTATGAAAGAAATCAAATGTATTCTATTTCTCCTATCCTAAGATTACCGGGGGAAAATTACAAAAAGAAGAGTAGGAGAGATAAGAAAAAAAAGAAGGCTTTGTTCCAAATTGGTCGGGGCCAAATAGCACTCAGCTCCTCAGGATTGATCAACTCATCTCCTCTGTTCTCCAGCTGTGCCTGTCTGTCAACAGCTTATCTCTGGCTCTCTATTGAACCGTTTTTGTAATTATAGATTAAATACAATCAGACACTCAGAAATATCCTGAAAAATCTAAATTTTTTCATTGAAGCAGGTCACCTCGGTGCTCCTCAGAATAGCACTGAAACTACACCTCAGAAGAACTACACTGGCTCCTGACCATTACGCTCTGCTACCTCAGGGCGATCGGTTGCCCTGTCACTCTGAGGCCCCTGGGGTCGATCAACATGGTCACAGCTTGTTTCTGTCCTGGCCCCGCAGTGGTGGAATGAACTGCTCACTGATGTCAGGACAGCAGAGTCCCTGCCGGTCTTTCTCCGCAGGTTCAAAACTCACCTCTTCAAGAATCATATCTCGTAAGCACCTAATGTATTTACTGTATATTATGCTACTCTTGCGCTTTGGCTTCAGCACTAGATTATGCTCTTAATCACTTGTTTTAAGGACATGCACGTGTGAGTTCTGGCAAGTAGCAGTACGCTGACTACATATGTTAAATGCAATTATTGTAAGTCGCTTTGGATAAAAGCGTCTGCTAAATGACTGTAATGTAAAACGTGGGTATGAAAAGCAGAAATTATGAGACAGACTTGTCATATCATATCATAAAGTACTGCACACATACTTGAAAAACGTCCTAACTCATTCATTTGTGATGTTCACCGGCTACATTTAATGTCTCACTCTTGAGAACATCTCCAGACAGCTGCATATGTGCCATCTATCAGCCCGTACCCCTCCTCCTCCCCATCCACCACCCCCGCAGCCCCGAGCATATCCCCCCCCCCCCCACACACACACACACCTAGAGCCGGCACTGCCTGTGTCTTACAATTGCTTATATTGTATAATTTTAGTGCTGCTGTGCTGCTCACAATGTCTAATCCACAAGGCAGTACAAGCCAGCGTGCATTAGGCGTCTATTAAAATGGTGCTTCAAGATAACCTTCTCCTCCTTTCTCCCACAATCCCCTCCTCCTTCTCCTTTCTCCCACGATCCCCTCCTCCTTATCCTCTCTCTACCCCTCATTTTACCCCCTCCCCTGTTCTCCCTCCCCGTACTCAGAAGGACATCCAACCCTGAGACGAAGACGGCCTTCCCCATAGGAGCTGCCCTGCTTCCGAAGCTTAAAATACCACGTTTAGAATACAAGCATCAGTGAGGCTGTTCTCCTCCAGCTCGTTTCCTCTCTGGGAGCCCTGATGAAGCAGCCTGCTGCCTGATAGGGGGAGAGAGGTGACAGGGAGAGAGAGAGAGAGAGAGAGAGAGAGAGAGAGAGGGGTGAGGGGTGGGGGGTGGAGAAAGGATGACAACCCCTCTACCTTCATCTCAACACTAGACTTGATTTAATGTGGTTTTATGTGGTCCCATCTCCAGCCAGAGGAGAATTGCACGGGCCCAAACAAGCCACTGTTCTCAGCCCATAAACTGTCTGATTGGTTGATCGTTTTTGGACAAACGGGCAGGCTACTCTAGATTGGACAATCACCTTGGACAGGCCATCTCTCTGATTTCACCTCTCCGGAGGTGAAGCTGGAGGACTGCATTGGCACCGCAAGTCTCTTCCCTGCCATTTGTTGAGAGGACGAACAGCCCAACGGAAGTCCTGGAATCTTTGAAAAGTGTCCGGAGCAGCCTGCACACGGATATTTCTGAAAATGCATTCCCCATCCCCTCCGTTTTTACCCCAAATTCACGTCCACACCAACAGTGTTTTAGAAAATGTCTCCGTCCACACCAACATCGCAAAAGCGTTGCGAGGACACATATTGAGCGTCTTCTTGAGCCAGTGGCAATTTCAGTCTTGGAAAACTAAACAGAACTAAATGCAATGATGGTGAAAGCAGCCTCTAATAACTCCCAGATGGCTGACTAGATGGACACGGGTGCCTTTGAAATGGAAGCAAAGCGATAGCTTAGGGCCTGTGTAGACTACACAATTTATTTTGTCTTTCACGATGGTCACCATGTCAGATTAGACGATCACAGTTCCATAAATTCTTGCCGTGTCGTGGCCGGGACATTGTCAACACTACACGAATGACCGCGACAAATCATCATATCCTGTCTTCCACGACCATGCGCATTATTGCGAAAGTTCTGGTACAGTAGTCTGGTCTATAAATTGTCAGTCATGGAAGAAGTATTCAATATGCACTGTATTCAAGCTTTATTTACACTCAAAATGATGGTGGTGGGGTGCTGTGCCAAATAATTCAGATTTCCCGGCAGAATCTGACTCCCCTTCACTATCTTTGAGTTTTGAGTTATCTTTTGACTGCCAAAACGGATATGTAGGCAACCACAACTAGGCTATATCTGCCTCATGAAAACTACAGTTGATACAGTTGAAGTATTATGTTTTCGTCATAGAGATGTGACCTAGAGATGCAGGCTAACCACAATACATGTGAGGAGGGATAAATAATATGACTTTATATGAATGGAGCAGTATTACTGGTAAACTATTATGTAGGTTCATATTCCAAGTGTTCTCGTAGTTTATTATCGTGGTAATAGCTAGCCATAGGTTTGCATTGCAATTCATCATAAAACCTAAATTAGCCTCACTTTTTGTGACAAGTTGCTCCTCTTGTCTTTGCCGAGTGCTAGAAACTGTAAACCTGTTTGGTCAGAAGAAGAGTGCAGATCGAACTAAAGAGAAGAGCAGTGGGATCCCCACTGTCACCAGCAGACCTCCCGGAGTCCGATAGATACCCCCGTGTCTGCTGTGGATGTCGTAGCATGTCCGTAGAATATTCTCTCTCCTATGATGCTTTTAGCCTCTCTCACTCTGAAATGTAATTTAATGTAATGTATTGCTTTATAAATGTTCTTAGTCGGTAGACAAACATACTCCTGGAGCTTGCTGGATCGCCTTGCTGAGAGGGGTCAGGGAAGAATCTTTACAGCTCACTTATCTGGCCCCCGGGTGATTACTGTTTTTTTGCTTCCCTCTGGAATATGTAGAGAGTGGGTCGTATGCTCACCTCCCTTGTTCTCTGTAAAGCGCATTGTGTTGCCTCTGGGTATGAAATGCGCTATACAAATAAAGCTTTGATTGATTGATTGATTGATACTGCCAGGGAGTCGGAATTCGGCGTAAGCTGTGTTGCTAAGCGTCAAAGAAGAAAAATAAAATAAATGAAAAACGATTGTGGACCTGTTCCTGGGTGTCTCGAAGAGGACAGTATGGGCTGTCTATCCTTCAAGGAGAACTTGAGGTAACGGATGTGTTAACATGTAAAGAACACTGTCATCGTGTCAACACTGTCAACGTCAAGGTGTGTCGTAGGCATGGTCGCAGGAGATGTCAGACTAGGCAGGAAAATACAAACAATTCTGACATGCTAGACTTTTCGTCGGGTTGTCGTAGGGCATCCCAGACGGCAAATCACTGATCTTCGATCATGTCACACTACACAGCTTTTCGTCGTTCCCGATGTTCAAAATCGGGCCACTTTGTCTGGGACAAAAATCGGCCCAAAATCTTCCTGAATTCATGTAGTTTGTACAGGCCATTAGAGCTTCATACAAAGCTGAAAACCTCATTCAAGACCCCTTTACTCTTGTCACTTAATATTCCTCTTGACTCTGCTCAAAGTTCTTATCAAAAATCTTTTCATCGCATGCTTTAAAGCAGGGGTGTCAAACTCAAATACACAGTGGGCCAAAATTTAAAACTTGAACAAAGTCGCGGGCCAACATTGAACAAATGAAAATTTTAATATGGACCCAAACAAGTTTTGCTTTAACATTGAATATGCACTTATCACTTTCGCTTTTGGTGCGCATCAATGGTGTGCACTAACATGTGAATACACCCTCAGACACAAGTGTTGGTGCTCCATCTGCTCAGTAGAGAAGCTTGTAAAACCCTGACTGTCCTACAGCCAGGCAGACAGACAGACAGCCGGCATGCAGACAGACAGGCAGGCAGACAGACAGGCCGGCAAGAAGGCAGACAGGATTGAATGAACAGGAACAGAGCAAACACAGCGGCCGGCTAGGTCAACACAGGTGTCTCTATCACAGTGAGACGTTACATAACGTAAAGCTTCTGTTTTCTGCCTTTATTTTCGCCATTTTTAAGAAGGGGTAACACGGTTACAGTTGTAGTATGAGATTGCTATGACTACTGTCACAGAAGAGAGGGCGTTTCTGGGTCCTGTCTTGATTGACGCGCCAAACCAACAGCAGAGCATTATGGGATTTGTAGTATTAGCGGTGAATGCGCTGTATAATACTGGCGGGCCAGCTCTAGTAGTCATATGGTATTGCCTCGCGGGCCAAATATAATTACACTGCGGGCCAAATTTGGCCCGCGGGCCAGAGTTTGACACCCCTGCTTTAAAGGGTTCAGTGAGGTTTCATCATTACTGTACATTTCATCACTAGATTTCAATAACAGTTTAACAAACCTATTGCTTACTATCAAACAACTTTGCAATGCGCAAATTGTGGTCATGATGTCAATGACGCTCCGTTTCACCCGTCCATGTTACTCTGCTTTCTGACATTTTCGTGTGGACAGGAGGTCAAAACGCAGAGAAAATATTACATTTCAAAAATACCCACATGGGGCCATGAAGAGATTAAGAACGTTTCAACTTACAGCTCAAATAGTTGAAGGTTCTGGAACAGTTGCCATGACAGTGTTGTCAGCGGATTCTTCGCCAGATTTCTGTAGAAGGGAGAAGGAGAAGAGTGAGAGAAGACAGTGATGGATTAGTTCTGGACCGTGTGTTTCTCTAAGTTCATAAAGTAAACAATGTTGATGACGAAAACGAGGCTTGAAGGTCAGACTAAAGCAGACTTGATCATTCTTAAGACAACACATGAAAAACAAACAGCAGCAACTTAACTCCATCATCATCATCTCATCGTGCCTCAACTAAGAGTCCCTAGCACACTGTGTCCTGCATACCTTCACTGTAGAGTGGGGGGTGGCCTAAAGGAAGCTGTTGCAATCATGTGTTGTGAGATAGTTGATCTTTTTCGATCCATTCATATGTCTTTCGAACACTTCGGCTTAACAGGAGCCATGTGTCAAGGTACAGATTGTGTAACGCTAGATTAGCAAAAATAAATACAAGCCAATTTTTTTAGTTATCACCAGAGAAACATGATGTGTGCCACAACTTGCCTCTGCCTCAAGCTGTTACATCTGGGAACTGATTCCAACAAAAAAAGCACTCCAATCCAGTCCCATCCAATCCAAACACACACACACACACACACACACATCTGTTTCTTTGGCAACACAAAGCTGACTGAGTTGACTGAGCTCAAAAAGGAGTCGGTTTCTCTCCTCCTTGTCCTCGGTGAGGAGGGAGGTGCTAGAGAAGGGCAGGCTGCCAGGCCTCTGCTGTGGGGGGCCAGCCGAGGGCCGACTCAGGGACCTCCAGGCCCACAC
>NC_140251.1:17956446-17966446 GCF_949987555.1 Borostomias antarcticus
CATATCTGAGAACCACAGACACAATCACACACACAGAAACACACACACACACACATTTCCCCTCACCCCGTGTTGTTTTTCGTCTGTCAAACACAGACAGAGAAGCTGACAGCAATTAGGGCAGAACACAGGCAAGGAGTGACATGGCTGTCACTGCTCCAGCCACTCACCAGTCACTAACACCGCTCCCCTGCAGTCCACACCAGCGCCATCTGTTTGAGCGTGTGATTGTGTGTGCCTGGATGTGCCTCAGACGTCTCTATGCATCTACATGAACAAATACTTATTTAACTGTTCAGAAGAGGGGTTGGGGTGGTAACAGTAGCACACAGAAGCCGAACCAGAATGAAAGCCAATTGAAGGTCATGTGGTTTACAGAGAAATTACAATATCATCACATTTTTTTTCTTAATTATGGACTGGGATGTCGCGGTCCTGTCTTGCAAGCTTCTACGAAGTCAGTTGGACAAAATGTTGAGAGACTAGGCTGGCGCATGGATCACACAGAGGTGAGGCGAAGCGCTCGCTTCCGTAGGCCGAGTGCCTCTATCCTAAACTGTCGGACGAACCCATTGATGCACACTAAGGGGCGAATTCACTAAAGCAAATTGCGCCCGCTAATTGCACCATAATATTGCGCGTCAGTTGCGCCCGCTATGTGCTCCGTTTTAAAAACCTATTCACTAAAGACATTGCGCTAATAATATCCCAGCGCAAACACGCCCATTCGGTGTTTGCGGCTGAGTGCAATTTGCTGCTGATATAGGAAATGACTATAAATACTGCGCATACAGCGCATACAACTCGTATGCATATCATTGGACGATGGCAGACAGAAAAAGAAAGATACGATTTTCAGACAGCGAACTTGAAGGCCTCACGGAAGAGGTTCAAAAACATGTCTCACAGCTTTCGGCAAAAAATATCACGACTGCAGCAAAAAATCATATTTGGGGTTTAATTTCCCAATCAGTCAGTGCCATTTGTGTGTGTACACGCGGAAGACTGCAAACGGAGGTGGAATGATTTAAAAAGACGAACAAAGGAAAAATTGTCATTTTATGTTATGCAAGTTGCAGCACGATGATCTGGCATACTTTTGGGGGAGTGTATAACATTGCCCCACCGGTACGATCTAGGCATCTAAACGGCTTTTCAGGATTCCAACTGTGCACCCAATCACACCGCGCGTCCTGATGTGAGCCCAGTTGTACGCCGCCTCTCCAACGTTGGAAGGATTACGCACGGGAGTCATCATCCATGGCTGAAGATGATACCTGCCGTCATCTATGATACAAAAGCAAAATATTTTCAAGACCATTGAAATAAAACAAATATTGTGTAGGCTATGTTTTTATTTATGTATTTATACCTATATCGGCCCCCAGCCGTTCAATGAACAGCTATAGGGAATGCGCAGTTTCGCGTATAGACTATTATACGCACAGTTTCGTGCTATGTAGGCTATTATATTCATTGGGGGAGCTTGGACTCGCTGGGGACGGGTGGAGAGACGCATAGTCAACTGAGCCTCCCCAGACGCGACTTCATCCTCCAGTTGGCTGAAGAGCTGCGCGCTCTGGTGTCCAAACAGTTACCGCGGTGGTTCTAGTGTTAAATCAAAAAGTGACCTTCTTCTAAATATTCTCTCACGAACAACATGCCTGGCATTGCGATGCCTTTGCCTCGCAACAATCACTGCTGCCATGATCAGCGGACAGGCTGGCCGCGACACACCCCTTGCGCTTAAATACCACCACGTTTCTGAAAACGGTATTAATTTCACTTTAACTGCGTGAGGCAATTTGCGCCGATGTTTGTGAATTGGGCGGGTTTTGCAATAATGTTCATTTGCATAGAAAGGGGAACATTCTCCGCCCATATTACCTAATTTAAATGTCAGCTAATAACACCGGCGCAGAGCAACGCAATGACGAACGCAACGCAGTTAACACCGTATTTCACCCTTTGCGAGGGCTTTGTGAATAGCAAACATAATTTTTGACTTATTTGCACAGGCTTTGCGTCAGTAAAAGCTGCGCAATCCTTTAGTGAATTCGCCCCTAAATGTTACACAGTCCTCGTCTCCATAAACACCCTCCTCTTCTCCCCCCGGCCCCCCGTTGCATGCTGGGATGCGGTCCAGTCTCCGGAGGCGGGGCGCGTTCCCGCTCCTCTTCCCCCGGGACAGATCCAGAGACGCCAAGTACCTCGGCACGCGCACTTCACCACAGGTGGAGATGGTTGTGGCTAATTAGCGAATGCGCATACAGCTGAGCACTGCACACCTGACTTCAATCATCATTATACCATGGCCTGGGTTAATACTCTTTCCTGATTGGCCATCAGACGTGCGTTAAAACCGTGTATACGCACACGTAGTTCGGCTGAAGTTTAATTACCAATCTAAATAAATGCGCCGGCTTTGACAGCAACCCAAATGAGCTAATCCCATAGCCTGCTGTACCATTGCTAGCTAGCCATGAATGAAGTGTTGGATACTGCGTATTTGCTGTGCAACGCATCCATTGTCCAGTTGTCAAATCTATTTGCCAACAAACTCTTTATGATAGCCAGACACCTCACTGTCCCCAAATCAAAAACAGTTTTTTCACTTTGTGTTATAACGTTAGCCTATCCCTGTCAGTTGTAGGCTACGTCACATTCCGCTGCGCGCTGGGTGGTTCTTCGCCTCCACGTCGTACGGTTTTAAGGCACGACGTAGGAGAACCACCCAGCGCGCAGCGGAGGGAGGCTGCCTCCGCAAAGAATGTGACGTAGCCTACAACTGACAGTGATAGGCTAACGTTAAAACACGAAGTGAAAAAACAGTTTTTGATTTGGGGACAGTGAGGTGAAAAGTCCAATTAGGTTATTCGCCTCCACGTCGTGCCTTAAAACCATTTAACGCACACCTACTCGTTGATTAACCCTTACTTATCCACCTTCCTACAAGAACCCCGGCCTTCTCGACGATCGTCGCCAGATCTTCCCATAGACTCCTGTGGCAAGTATAGCCGGTCTAGACTACTGTACTTTTTCCAGCTCATAATTTTTGTGTAATGTCCGTGCAGTTTTATGTTACCCTGCTTTTTCTGTTTGCCCCTCAGACCCAGCCTGCCTACCAACCACCTCTAGATGGACGCTCGGACTCCCTGACCCCCTCTTCTGAACCCTGACCCCCACCCTGACCCCCTCTTCTGAATCCTGACCCCCACCCTGACCCCCTCTTCTGAACCCTGACCCCCACCCTGACCCCCACCCTGACCCCCTCTTCTGAACCCTGACACCCCCCCTGACCCCCTCTTCTGAACCCTGACTCCTTCCCTGACCCCCACCCTGACTTCCTCTTCTGAACCCTGACCCCCTCCCTGACCCCCTCTTCTGAACCCTGACTACGAACCTGGATGACGGACCACTGTTGGACGCAGATCGCCCCACCCCTGCCTGGATTAGCATTTCTGGTCATTATGCTGAACTGGACCTCAGCCTCTATTAAAACGCCCAGCTTTGCATCGTTCTCCGTCTTAGCTTTATTTCACTAGTATTTTGTCGCTCTTTGCACTGTCCTGTTCTTTGCACTGTCCTGTCTCGTCCCTGCACCCTGTCCAATGTTGTCTCCATGTTATGCACCACGACCGAAAGCAAATTCCTAGTATGCATGGAAAACTGCATGGAAATAAAATCAATTCTGATCCTGTGCTGTGCGTTTGGGATCCATTTCCTATTTTCCGGTCTTAACTCTGTCATTTTTGTCTCAGACGTGTCGTGATATTTGTCTTACCAAACGCACGCACGCACACACACACATGCGCAAACACACGCACACACACGCACACACACGCACACACACGCACACACACACACACACACACACACACACACACACACACACACACACACACACACACACACACACACACACACACAAACTATTAGCATCCAATCCCCAGGCCCTGTCCTCCTCCCTGAAGACCATAACAGTGTTTGTAATTCTGGAGAGCACTCCACAGAGACCAAAAAGTAAATCATTTATGAAAGAAATCAAATGTATTCTATTTCTCCTATCCTAAGATTACCGGGGGAAAATTACAAAAAGAAGAGTAGGAGAGATAAGAAAAAAAAGAAGGCTTTGTTCCAAATTGGTCGGGGCCAAATAGCACTCAGCTCCTCAGGATTGATCAACTCATCTCCTCTGTTCTCCAGCTGTGCCTGTCTGTCAACAGCTTATCTCTGGCTCTCTATTGAACCGTTTTTGTAATTATAGATTAAATACAATCAGACACTCAGAAATGTCCTGAAAAATCTAAATTTTTTCATTGAAGCAGGTCACCTCGGTACTCCTCAGAATAGCACTAAAACTACACCTCAGAAGAACTACACTGGCTCCTGACCATTACGCTCTGCTACCTCAGGGCGATCGGTTGCCCTGTCACTCTGAGGCCCCTGGGGTCGATCAACATGGTCACAGCTTGTTTCTGTCCTGGCCCCGCAGTGGTGGAATGAACTGCTCACTGATGTCAGGACAGCAGAGTCCCTGCCGGTCTTTCTCCGCTTGTTCAAAACTCACCTCTTCAAGAATCATATCTCTTAAGCACCTAATGTATTTACTGTATATTATGCTACTCTTGCGCTTTGGCTTCAGCACTAGATTATGCTCTTAATCACTTGTTTTAAGGACATGCACGTGTGAGTTCTGGCAAGTAGCAGTACGCTGACTACATATGTTAAATGCAATTATTGTAAGTCGCTTTGGATAAAAGCGTCTGCTAAATGACTGTAATGTAAAACGTGGGTATGAAAAGCAGAAATTATGAGACAGACTTGTCATATCATATCATAAAGTACTGCACACATACTTGAAAAACGTCCTAACTCATTCATTTGTGATGTTCACCGGCTACATTTAATGTCTCACTCTTGAGAACATCTCCAGACAGCTGCATATGTGCCATCTATCAGCCCGTACCCCTCCTCCTCCCCATCCACCACCCCCGCAGCCCCGAGCATATCCCCCCCCCCCCCCCACACACACACACCTAGAGCCGGCACTGCCTGTGTCTTACAATTGCTTATATTGTATCATCTTAGTGCTGCTGTGCTGCTCACAATGTCTAATCCACAAGGCAGTGCAAGCCAGCGTGCATTAGGCGTCTATTAAAATGGTGCTTCAAGATAACCTTCTCCTCCCTTCTCCCTCCATCCATCCCTCCTTCTCCTTTCTCCCACCATCCCCTCCTCCTTATCCTCTCTCTACCCCTCATTTTACCCCCTCCCCTGTTCTCCCTCCCCGTACTCAGAAGGACATCCAACCCTGAGACGAAGACGGCCTTCCCCATAGGAGCTGCCCTGCTTCCGAAGCTTAAAATACCACGTTTAGAATACAAGCATCAGTGAGGCTGTTCTCCTCCAGCCCCGCTTCCTCTCTGGGAGCCCTGATGAAGCAGCCTGCTGCCTGATAGGGGGAGAGAGGTGACAGGGATAGATAGAGAGAGAGAGAGAGAGAGAGAGAGAGAGAGAGAGGGGTGAGGGGTGGGGGGTGGAGAAAGGATAACAACCCCTCTACCTTCATCTCAACACTAGACTTGATTTAATGTGGTTTTATGTGGTCCCATCTCCAGCCAGAGGAGAATTGCACGGGCCCAAACAAGCCACTGTTCTCAGCCCATAAACTGTCTGATTGGTTGATCGTTTTTGGACAAACAGGCAGGCTACTCTAGATTGGACAATCACCTTGGACAGGCCATCTCTCTGATTTCACCTCTCCGGAGGTGAAGCTGGAGGACTGCATTGGCACCGCAAGTCTCTTCCCTGCCATTTGTTGAGAGGACGAACAGCCCAACGGAAGTCCTGGAATCTTTGAAAAGTGTCCGGAGCAGCCTGCACACGGATATTTCTGAAAATGCATTCCCCACCCCCTCCGTTTTTACCCCAAATTCACGTCCACACCAACAGTGTTTTAGAAAATGTCTCCGTCCACACCAACATCGCAAAAGCGTTGCGAGGACACATATTGAGCGTCTTCTTGAGCCAGTGGCAATTTCAGTCTTGGAAAACTAAACAGAACTAAATGCAATGATGGTGAAAGCAGAAAGCAGCCTCTAATAACTCCCAGATGGCTGACTAGATGGACACGGGTGCCTTTGAAATGGAAGCAAAGCGATAGCTTAGGGCCTGTGTAGACTACACAATTTATTTTGTCTTTCACGATGGTCACCATGTCTGATTAGACGATCACAGTTCCATAAATTATTGCCGTGTCGTGGCCGGGACATTGTCAACACTACACGAATGACCGCGACAAATCATCGTATGCTGTCTTTCACGACCATGCGCATCATTGCGAAAGTTCTGGTACAGTAGTCTGGTCAATAAATTGTCAGTCATGGAAGAAGTATTGTATGCACTGTATTCAAGCTTTATTTATACTCAAAATGATGGTGGTGGGGTGCTGTGCCAAATAATTCAGATTTCCCGGCAGAATCTGACTTCCCTTCACTATCTTTGAGTTTTGAGTTATCTTTTGACTGCCAAAATGGATATGTAGGCAACCACAACTAGGCTATATCTGCCTCATGAAAACTACAGTTGATACAGTATTATGTTTTCGTCTGGGATTCATCCCTTTTTATCTACTGACTCAGTAGCATCCATTGACCTAGAGATGCTAACCACAATACATGTGAGGAGGGATAAATAATATGACTTTATATGAATGGAGGAGTATTACTGGTAAACTATTATGTAGGTTCATATTCCAAGTGTTCTCGTAGTTTATTATCGTGGTAATAGCTAGCCATAGGTTTGCATTGCAATTCCTCATAAAACCTAAAATAGCCTCACTTTTTGTGACAAGTTGCTCCTCTTGTCTTTGCCGAGTGCTAGAAACTGTAAACCTGTTTGGTCAGAAGAAGAGTGCAGATCGAACTAAAGAGAAGAGCAGTGGGATCCCCACTGTCACCAGCAGACCTCCCGGAGTCCGATAGATACCCCCATGTCTGCTGTGGATGTCGTAGCATGTCCGTAGAATGTTCTCTCTCCTATGATGCTTTTTAGCCTCTCTTACTCTGAAATGTAATTTAATGTAATGTATTGCTTTATAAATGTTCTTAGCCGGTAGACAAACATACTCCAGGAGCTTGCTCGATCGCCTTGTTGAGAGGGGTCAGGGAAGAATTTTTACAGCTCACTTATCTGGCCCCCGGGTGATAACTGTTTTTTTGCTTCCCTCTGGAATATGTAGAGAGTGGGTCGTATGCTCACCTCCCTTGTTCTCTGTAAAGCGCATTGTGTTGCCTCTGGGTATGAAATGCGCTATACAAATAAAGCTTTGATTGATTGATTGATTGATACTGCCAGGGAGTCGGAATTCAGCGTAAGCTGTGTTGCTAAGCGTCAAAGAAGAAAAATAAAATAAATGAAAAACGATTGTGGACCTGTTCCTGGGTGTCTCGAAGAGGACAGTATGGGCTGTCTATCCTTCAAGGAGAACTTGAGGTAACGGATGTGTTAACATGTAAAGAACACTGTCATCGTGTCAACACTGTCAACGTCAAGGTGTGTCGTAGGCATGGTCGCAGGAGATGTCAGACTAGGCAGGAAAATACAAACAATTCTGACATGCTAGACTTTTTGTCGGGGTGTCGTAGGGCATCCCAGACGGCAAATCACTGATCTTCGATCATGTCACACTACACAGCTTTTCGTCGTTCCCGATGTTCAAAATCTGGCCACTTTGTCTGGGACAAAAATTGGCCCAAAATCTTCCTGAATTCATGTAGTTTGTACAGGCCATTAGAGCTTCATACAAAGCTGAAAACCTCATTCAAGACCCCTTTACTCTTGTCACTTAATATTCCTCTTGACTCTGCTCAAAGTTCTTATCAAAAATCTTTTCATCGCATGCTTTAAAGGGTTCAGTGAGGTTTCATCATTACTGTACATTTCATCACTAGATTTCAATAACAGTTTAACAAACCTCTTGCTTACTATCAAACAACTTTGCAATGCGCAAATTGTGGTCATGATGTCAATGACGCTCCGTTTCACCCGTTCATGTTGCTTTCTGACATTTTCTTGTGGACAGGAGGTCAAAACGCTGAGAAAATATTACATTTCAAAAATACCCACAAGGGGCCATGAAGAGATTAAGAACGTTTCAACTTACAGCTCAAATAGTTGAAGGTTCTGGAACAGTTGCCATGACAGTGTGGTCAGCGGATTCTTCGCCAGATTTCTGTAGGAGGGAGAAGGAGAAGAGTGAGAGAAGACAGAGATGGATTAGTTCTGGACCGTGTGTTTCTCTAAGTTCATAAAGTAAACAATGTTGATGACGAAAACGAGGCTTGAAGGTCAGACTAAAGCAGACTTGGTCATTCTTAAGACAACACATGAAAAACAAACGGCAGCAACTTAACTCCATCATAATCATCTCATCGTACCTCAACTTAGAGTCCCTAGCACACTGTGTCCTGCATACCTTCACTGTAGAGTGGGGGGTGGCCAAAAGGAAGCCGTTGCAATCATGTGTTGTGAGATAGTTGATCTCTTTCGATCCATTCATGTCTTTCGAACAGTTCGACTTAACAGGAGCCATGTGTCAAGGTACAGATTGTGTAACGCTAGATTAGCAAAAATAAATACAAGCCAATATTTTTAGTTATCACCAGAGAAACATGATGTGTGCCACAACTTGCATCTGCCTCAAGCTGTTACATCTGGGAACTGATTCCAACAAAAAAAGCACTCCAATCCAGTCCCATCCAATCCAAACACACACACACACACACACACACACACACATCTGTTTCTTTGGCAACACAAAGCTGACTGAGTTGACTGAGCTCAAAAAGGAGTCGGTTTCTCTCCTCCTTGTCCTCGGTGAGGAGGGAGGTGCTGGAGAAGGGCAGGCTGCCAGGCCTCTGCTGTGGGGGGCCAGCCGAGGGCCGACTCAGGGACCTCCAGGCCCACACAACTGTCTGGAGGCAGGATAGTGATGCTGGCCAGGTCTTGCACTGCCTCACCCTATGGTAATGATACACGCCGTGATACCGCTGGACTTCTGAGGGAATGAGCTGGGCTTTATTGTGTTGTGTATTATTAGGTATTGATGTGTTGTGTTTTGTTGCGCTGTGCTGTGCCTTGCTGTGTTGGGCTGTGCGGTACGTTGCGTTACACTGGGCTGTTATGTCCTGTGTTGTTAGGATTCAAGTTCAAGTTTGCTCTCTCTCTCTCTCTCTCTCTCTCTCAGGATTCAAGTTTGCTCTCTCTCTCTCTCTCTCTCTCACACCTCTCTGTGCACCCTGTGGCCCCTGGCCTCCTAATCACCTCATTAAATTGATAATGGGATTATTAAGCTGGGTCCACAGAGATGCGGGCTGGGGCTGGGGTTGCGCTCAGCGCTGTTATTCTTTGCACGCAGCACAGCTGTTTATCTGGTCACTGTGTGTTAAGAGACAGATACAGGACAGGAGCACAGCAGCGTGAATGCTAACGCTAGCTGGCTGGATAGCTTCCTATAGCTCCCCTGGCTGCCAGTCAAACCACGCCATTACCCCTGAGGAGACAAACTAATGACAAAGGGGAGTTCCACACAAAGATCGGCCTTCGGAAGGACAATAATAGATGCCGAGAATTAGGTACAAATTACCCCCCCCCCCCCACACACACACACACACACTCTCTCTCTCTCTCTTAGGCTACAAGTTAGCTCTCTCTCTCTCTTGACACACACACACACACACACTCTCTCTCTGTCCTCTCTCTCTCTCTCTCTCTTTCTCTCTCTCTTACTGTAGGATTCAAGTTTGCTCTCTCTCTCTCTTGACACAAACACTCTCTCTCTCTCTCTCTTTCTCTCTCTCTTACTGTAGGATTCAAGTTTGTTCTCTCTCTCTCTTGACACAAACACTCTCTCTCTCTCTCTCTCTCTCTCTCTCTTTCTCTCTCTCTTACTGTAGGATTCAAGTTTGCTCTCTCTCTCTCTCGACACAAACACACA
>NC_140251.1:17971446-17981446 GCF_949987555.1 Borostomias antarcticus
TGTTAGAATAATACTAACGTTAGCGCGCCGGCTACAACAGCCACCACACAGAAAGCACAACTCGTGGAGTTTGGTATTTTTGTACTTACAGTTTCACTTCACGAACAGTTGGTATAGCATCGTTCCTTAGAAGCAGGAACTTTGCAAGTCCTTGTTCAAACTGGCCGAGATTTATGAACGATTTGCGAGTAAAGTGCGCAGCGCACACTAAGACTGATTTAGGAAGGGTTTCTGGAATATTACAATTATAAATAAAATTCAACCACTTATCCTTTCTTTCATCGTGTGGGAGGGAGTGGAGAGGCTTGTTTGTTAGAGAACAGCCAAGGACATGGCACCGTTTACCAAATTTAATGTCCATCCTCGTAGGAGAGACTGGAGACGCGAGGCAGGTAAATGATAAGGTGGCCTACGCAACAAGCTAAATATGCTAATCAGGGGCGAAGTATGCAAATTCTCGAAAAACGTGACGTCAGGGCCCCCACTTCTGGAAAATGAAGCAATTGATAGGAGGGGGGGGGGGGGAAGCGCTCACGGGCAATACAGAGAGAGCAGCAAGTGTTAGGAATTGGGACTGGGCATATCAGTAAGAAAAAAACCGAAATGAGGGTGAAAAATACATTTTCGATTGAGTTTAGCATATGTGGAACCCTTTAAGACTGATATAGCGGAGGAAAGAAGGCAAGGAGACCCCCTATCCACCTAGCCTACTGTGCACCAGCAATTACGTGCATTACCCAAATGGCATATCACAACACACAACTGCTTTCCTATATCAATCTTCTTGTATTAACTAAATATTTTTTCCCCATAGACAGAGCTCTAACGTCCATGAAAATGCTTTAGTGACAGCCAAACATGTCCTTGTTGACTGCTGCCCAACGTAGAGCCTATTCATGCACACTTTGAAGTGTGCAGTTGAGAAGACTATCGTCAAATCGCGCCACCGTAGGCTATGGGAAACACTGGAAAAAATCAAGGGGGCATCCGAAGTAGGGTGGACATGTTTAACAAGAAAAAGAGGCGTCTTTTATTGTGCTGCCTACGAGTTTAAAGTTTGACAGCTGCCCCTACTCCCCTACCCTCCACTCAGCCTAAACATATGCGAACAAAAAAGGAGCAAACCGTTGAATTTCTGGTTTGAACAGGCGAATCAGATTCAACTCACAAAATTCAGAGTCGGGTACAGCCCTAGAATTCTCTAGAATCACAAATAATTATAATGGCCTGTTAGTGTCGGCTTCATTTAAGAGAAGCCCTTGATAGACACTCTCCCTTCCCAGGGGAAGTATGGAAATCCCATTTGAGGCCATTGAGTCGTACTGTATCTAATGCATGCTTGTTGTAAATTTCCTTTGTCCCATCCTCTAAATCAGATAAATGGGATTTCTACAGCTGGTCTTGCAGTAGTCCTGCAATTCCCATTGTACCTATTCCCGGTTGGCTCATTAAACATTGTGCCGCCTTCAAGGCGACCTCAGAAGCGTGTGGCAGGAATTAAACATCATGACTGACTATTAGGGATCTCCATCCTCAGGAGGTGTAGACGCTGCTCTCGTGAACAAGCCTCAACACTTTCTATGCACACTTTGAGACCAACAAGACGGCCATCGCGCCCGAGTCAGAAGAGAATGGAGGGGAGGGAGGAGCACTCATTGTCTCTGAACATGATGTCAGAAAATCTGCTGCTCACTGCCCAGCACACTAGACCCCCTACAGTTTGCATACAGACCCAACAGATCCACAGAAGATGCAGTAGCTCATATCCTCCACACCACCCTATCCAACCTAGACAAGAGCAAGGGGAGCGTGTTGGATTATGTGATACTACTGTTCACTGACTACAGTTCAGTTTTCAACACTATAACCCCACCCAGACTCCACACCAAGCTCAGGGTCCTGGGGCAAAACGACGCCCACTGCAAGTGGATCCTGGACTTCCTGTCAGACAGACCCCAGGTGGTGAGGGTAGGCAACCACACCTCATCCCCCCTCACGCTCAACACGGGAGCCCCCCAGCGCTGTGTTCTGTCCCCACTACTGTACTCCCTGTACACGCACAACTGAACAGCCACCATCGTCGAGTTTGCTGATGACACAGCAGTGTTAGGCCTGATCCCCAACAATGATGAGAGGGCTTACCTGGAGGAGGTGACCTGATAGAGGTGACCTCCTGACCCAGTGGTGTCAGGAAAACAACCTCCAACTGAACATCAGCAAGACAAAGGAGATGATGGTGGACTTTGGGAGGAAGAAGGAGAGGAACTACACCCCTCTAATCATCAACAGGACCCCTGTAGAGAGAGTGGACAGCTTCAAGTACCTTAGTGTCCAGATCACCAAGGACCTGACATGGTCAACACACACAGACACTGTGGTGAGGAAAGCAGGTCAGAGACTGTTCCACCTCAGACAACTGAGGAAATTCAGAGAGTCCCACCAGATCCGACGGAGCTTCTACTCATCCACGATCAAGAGCATCCTGACTGGGAATATCACCACCTGGTACGGGAACAGCAGCCCTCAGGATCACAAGGCCCTACAGAGAGGGGTACGGTCAGCAGAACGTACCCTGGGGGGGGGGGCACTCCCCCACCTCAAGGACATCTACACCAGAAGATGCAAGACCAAAGCCAACAGGAGAGACCCCAGCCACCCAGGAAATTGACTGTTCTCTCTGCTACGGTCAGGGAAGAGATACCGCACTCACATGGTGAGCATGGAGAGACTCAGGAAGAGTTTCTTCCCGCAAGCCATCCGGCTCCTGAATGACTCTAGCACCCAGTGTTTCCCACTTCACATATGAATTAGGTAACATTTGAATTTTGTTAACCACAAAGCGGATGACTCAAAAATCAAAAGCAAATTGCATTATTGTATTTACATTTCCATATTGATTCAAATAATGCAGGCAAAAGTAGAAAATTGTTGTCCCACTATTGGTGGATTGAATTTTTATGTTCCAGTTTCCATTAAGATTTGAATTAAGTTACCCACAAAGTGGGGCATGACTTTAAAAATGAAATATCAAATGGCTTTTCATTAACATGTAAGTATTGAGAGCGAATATGCATACAGTACCAGTACCTGAAAATTCACACGCTTCACACGATTGCAATTTAATTTTTATATTGACTGAAATAATGCATGCAAAAATGACAAATAAAAATACTATTGTGGGATTGCATTTTTCATTTTCCATTTTGCCTTAACATTTGAATTAAGTTAACTAATACGCCTTTTGAGCTTCCAATATGAATATGAGTTTGTTTATTTCATGCAATCAGGGTATTATCTCTCTCTCTCTCTCTCTAGGCCTATGTTTGGAGCTGAATCTCTTTCAATATTATTTAGATGCATTTTTGTGTCTGTCGTACTTTAACACTGTGATTATTTTAGACAACAGAGTGAGTATAGTTTATGAAATAGCAGATATGAATAGTTGATGTTAGATTAGAGAAACATCAGATTAGGAATATCTGATGTTACTGTAGATTCAAAACAGATTAGGAATAGTTGATGTTAGATTAGAAACATCAGATAAGGATTACAGACGAAAACATCTAATGAATATCAGACTCAGGTCCCGTGTTTGGATGGGGCTTTTTCTCAGTGGTATTATAAGCTGCTGGTGCTGGTGGGGAATGAGCTGAAAAAGTTCAATATGTATTTAAATTCTGAAAACCTGCAGAGGGATGAGAGTCTGTCAGAAGTGAAAGGAGACAGACTCATTCTCAAAGATGTATCCTCTTCTCCGTCTCTCTCCTCTCTCCCTATGTCCCTCTACCTTTCCCCGTCTCCCTTTCTGTCTCTCAGTCTTAAATATCTTGAATAATGAGAGCACCAGTGTCTTCTCTCCCCGGTCACGAACATGTGGAGCGTTTCACCAGCATCACAATGAGGAAGAACACAGGAGGCCGGATTATTCCTGTCACTGCCTGCATCTTACCTCCAACCCTTCCCTACTACAGAACATATCCTACCACCTCCCCTCGGGACACACCCACCTCTCCCCTCTACCACGATTTCAAAGACAAGAAGCTAACCGAGGGGGTAATTGGTGTCCGTTGGTGTTCTGACATCAAATTCGCCGTAAAGTATGAATCCTGTAGTTTTATTGATCATTTTATGTAATCCATTTACCATTGTAGATGTGTAGATCAATCCGCAGAGGTGATTCAGGAAGCAGAACTACTTAAGGTAGCTATTTTTATTGTTTATGTTGCTAGGCTACCTAGTTTGCGGAGGTTTACACACGTATGTGCTGCGACTAAATAGTTGTATGCAAAATATTTAAAAATGCCTTTCCAGATGAACTAGAATCTTACTTTATGGCGAATTATATGTCAGAACGCCAACTAACACCTCGGTGAGTTTCTTGTCTTTGAAATCGAGAGTTTAACATGTTTTTGAATGATTTTTCACGGTGCCCACCCACATCCATTGTATTACCAAAACGGTGGTAGAGCAATTATCAGACTTTCTCAAAAGTGCTAGTTTTGTCAACGTTTTGATCTGAACCATTGTATATGATCATAAGTAACCTTAAAGCAGGGCTAAACATGCATTTTGCCTTTACTACTCCTTTAAGTGGCAAACGCACACTTGAAACACGCCAGGGCACATTCAAATAGTGATAATAGAGGTAGTAGAGAGTGGGAAAGAAATCAGGCTTCGTAGAGCCTTCAAAGTCGTAGATGTTTTACTTCTCCAAAAGACAGGATGAATACTACCCATTCCTCCAAAGCCAACGGCTGAGCCATTGTAGAAAGAGATCTACAGTATCGCTTTTTCAGTGACTTCCTTCAAGGTCACCTCTCTAGTCAGAGCCCAGCCGCTCAGCGGGCCTTCACTTCCTGCCGCGCGCCGCTCCATTTACCCGGCTCATACGGTCTCCTGGGAGCAGAGACGACCCACGCATCTGTCACTCATCACCCTTCCCACATAGCCGGGTTACACTGGCGATGGAAACTGGCACGTTGGCTGCTGGTCCTTCCTACGTTCTATCCAGAATAAAATCTGCACTGGAGAGTGTCTACTGTACTGGAGGGGGTTTATTCTGTACATATTGGATGATCCCTCTTTCCATGTTCCTACTTCCTTTAATCTTTATTTTCTCTCTAGTCTTTTATTTGTGAAGTCCTCCACCTACATCCTACCACCTACCTCCTATCGCCTACTTCCTACCTACCTTCCTCCTATCCCTACCTTCTCTTATGCCCTACCTCCTACCTCATATTCCCTATCTCCTAAACTATACCTTATATGTCCTACCTTCCTACCTGCTTCCTCCTATTCCCTACCTCCTACCTCCTAGCCCCTACCTTATATGCCCTACTTCCTACCTCCTACCTCATATCTCCTACCTCCTATCCCTTATCTCCTATCCACTACCTCCTATCCCCTACCTCCTATGCCCTACCTCCTATTCCTTACCTCGTACCCACTACCTCCTATCCACTACCTCCTATCCCCTACCTCATATGCCCTACCTCCTATCCCCTACCTCATATGACCTACCTCCTATCCCTTACCTCCTACCCACTACCTCCTATCCACTGACTCCTATCCCTATATCCTATCCCCTACCTCATATGCCCTAATTCATAGCATCTACCTCCTATCCCCTACCTCCTATCTACTACCTCATATCCCCTACCTCCTATCCCCTACCTCCTATCTACTACCTCATATCCCCTACCTCCTATCCCCTACCTCCTATCTACTACCTCATATCCCCTACCTCCTATTTCCTACCTCCTATCCCCTACCTCCTATCCCCTACCTCCTATCTACTACCTCATATCCCCTACCTCCTATTTCCTACCTCCTATCCACTTCCTCCTATGTCCTACCTCCTATACCCTACCTCATATGCCCTACTTCATATCCCCTACCTCCTATCCCCTACCTCCTATCCCCTACCTGCTATCCACTTCCTCCTATGCCCTACCTCATATCCCCTACCTTATATCCCCTACCTCCTATCTCCTACCTCCTATCCCCTACCTTATATCCCCTACCTCCTATCTCCTACCTGCTATCCACTTCCTCCTATGCCTTACCTCCATTCCCTTACCTTCCTATTCACTTACTCCTATCTGAGGCAGACGGGCCTCTCAACTCCTCGATGCAGCTAGATTAATACTGCCATGCTGCATTAGAGTAGGACAATATAGTAGTAGTAGTAGTAGTAGTAGTAGTTTATTTGCATTGCCAAACAACATACAACAACAATTCATATATGAAGAGGTAGACATGAATGATGGCCTGTGAAAGGGTCCCCCAAATAAGCTAGATAAAGCTTTTGGGAGGGGGCCCAAGGAGCAGTTGGTAATCACAGCGGTGGGAACAATGGTAAACATGAAGTACACTAGTACACAATACAGACACATGAATACAATCATACACCATCACAATCATCCCAGTACATCCCTCTGAGACAGAATCATCTTAAAGCTACAAGTGACAAAGCTTGTCACATGTAACATTAGTGGTAGGTTGTTAATAAGTGTTTTTTTAGGTTTCTTGGTTGGAGATAGGATACAGCCAGCATACTGGCCATCGGGAGCATTGGGAGTTTTCCCGGTGGCCTGGCGCACTAACTGGCCTGGCCCGCGGTGAATGGCCTGCCCCCCCCCCCCCCCCATCCCCCCCCCCCCCCGTCAACAAATCGCACTACAATCAGAATTGCCTGTCAGCACCCCTCCCCCCTGTCAACAAAACACAACTGAAGGTGTTCCATCTGACCGCGTCGGCTCGTGGCCTGACTGGGGCTACATTTCCCGGCCTGAATTATGTCCCCAGTCCGCCCCTGAATACAGCGTCTTTATGCCCTCATCAAGCCTGTTCCAGAGGCCCCCTGCACACCACACTCATACCAGTACACTTAAGCACTCGACGTTTCCCTGATATAAGGTGTATGTTTCTCGTGTTAATATCCAACAACACATTCCCTGCTCCCTTGCTCCCTGCACGTATCCCAGCAGGCCATGCATCTGTGAAGGTGCCCGCCACCCTTCCTTTCTTCCTGTGAGGGCCGTGTTTGTACCTTCATTGTGAAAAATGTCTTCGCTGCTAGTGGCTGGTTCATCTGGGAGGTATTAATCAGGCTGGGTATGTATTAGCTGTATCTCCCCCCTCCCCCACCTCTCTCTCTCTCTCTCTCTCTCTCTCTCTCCGTCTGTATCTGCGCTGATTACTAGTTTATCCATTGTGTCGTGACTGGAAGGCATAACAGAGAGGAAGAAAGAGAGAGAGGGGGATAACAAAGAGGGAGGGAGAGGAAGAAGGAGAAGGGGATGTTCATAACAGAGGGAGAAAGAGGGAGAGGGAGAAGGAGAAGGGAAGGCTCATAACAGAGGGAGAAAGAGGGAGAGGGAGAAGGAGAAGGGGATGCGTATACAGAGTTGAGGGCTGCGGCTGATTGGGCCTGGAGCCTGGAGGAAGACAGGAGGAGAGGGGAGGAGAGGAGAATAGATGAGAATAGAGGGGAGAGGAGGAGAGAGGAGGTGAGGAGAGTAGAGGAGAGGAGAGGAGAGGAGAGGAGAGGAGAGGAGAGGAGAGGAGAGGAGAGGAGAGGAGAGGAGAGGTGAGAAGAGAAGAGAAGAGGAGAGGAGAGGAGAGGAGAGGTGAGGTGAGGAGAGGAGAGGTAAGGAGAGGAGAGACAGAGACAGAAACAGAGACAGCAACACCACCTGTGAGAGTTTTGTAAGGCTGTATCATACAAATGTTAATGTGGTTTAATGAATGCCTGCTGTCCCCGGCAGCGTGGTGAGGAGGTGGAGGTGTTGTGTGTTCATGCCGGGATGTGTGCGGGTAACAGGGCAGTCTGGGCAGGCTGTAGATTCAGACTGCCTCCGCACAAAGATCAATTACCTGCCAAAACCCATTCATTTTGGAATGAAAGAGATTTTCTGGTACTAACCCACCACATGAATGCGAACAAATGCACCAGGCAGACTCAAACACACACACACATACACACACACAAACACGCACGCACGCACACACACACACACACACACACCATGCTCTCTTTCTTGTCCCAACAAAATGGAAAAGTAGAGAGTGAAAATGAATAGTGAGCAGGTTGTCCAGTATGTGTGTGTGTGTGTGTGTGTGTGTGTAAGGGGGTGCAAGGAAAGCCAGGCGTTAGCAGAATGGGACGGTGCCGATAAAATTGACAATAAGCTCTTGGCGTCCCGCCAGTAGCACCATGCCACTACACACACACACACACACACACACACACACACACACACACACACACACACACACACACACACACACACACACACAAACGCAAACACACACACATACACATACACACACAGATACAGACACACAGACACACACTCCACCCCATTTTCAGTCACCCTCTCAGATAATAAGGGAAAGTTAAGCATAGTCATTTTACATGCATGACCATCTACTCACTGCCTTACGTACATTGCCTACTCCACTGTATGACTATGACTACTGGACCCCTTAAATAAATACATGATGAAATAATAATAATAATAATAATAATAATAATAACGATAATAATGATAATAACGATAATAATGATAATGATAATAATAATAATAATAACAATAATAATAATAATAATAATAATAATAATACAATATAATAAATAAAAAATATGACCCCAAGAACATTAGTGGTTGCCTTGCTGGCAATTAATGGGGATTGAAATACACTTAACGGTAAATAAATGAACTATGTAGGCTGCTATCAGTTTAGTTGAGCAACTCATTTGTCTTGAGAGTGGAGGTCTAGAGTGACGTGACTCCCTTGTGCACACACAGCCGTTTCCATGGTCGCAGGCATCAGCGCTGACTGCTAACCCAACCGATGAGACGTTTAATTAGGCCTTAATTAAACAAGCAATGAGCACGATGAATCAACAGAATCAACAGAACGCGCACACACACACACATGCATACACACATACACGCACATACACACATGCATACACACATACACGCTCACACACATGCATACACACACACACACACACACACACACTCACACACACACACACACACACACACACACACACACACACACACACACACACACACATACATGCACACACACATACATGCACACGCACACATGCACACACACACACACACACACACACACTATCTCTCTCTCACACACACACACACACCCACACACACACATTCTCTCTCTCTCAGGAGAACCCACAGATACTTGACACTCATCAGGTGGCTGATAGCCTCGCTACGCTTCCGGACCAAACAGGATTCATCAGCATGCAACACACCTGTCACCAATGACCCTCTATAACAAACCGTTTAACTCTCGCAAATCCAACAATAGCATAGTTAAGGCCCACAGTATTACAATAGAAGCTTTAGAAGATATGCAATTGAAAGATTTTGCATCATGAATACCAACACCCACACAGGTTGCTTAGATACGCACGCACATACACAAAGTGACTTTATTGAACCCAGTCAACAGACTTCTGCTTATAGACCTCTTTACCACAACATCCTTCCAAAACAAATATTGCAACTCTCAAAGAATCATTCCTTATATTGCCAGGCCACCACTGAGGCACAACATTATAAAACTTACAAAAGCACAAGGTCACAGACAAATGTCTGTTGGCTTGCTGAGGAGTTACCTCCATGACTGGAATGTGTTTGCCATTTCTGGGCCTATGCATTCTACATTGGTGTCAGAAGGCAGCTCCAATCCACCATAGGACAGGGGCAGAGAGGGCATTTTACGACTGCAAAGGGTCTCATCAACAAGGCCAGAGGCGTCACTTACATTTTTGTACATTGTATTGTTTAGTATTGTATTTGCCACTTCATTATCGTATTTCGTACTGTCCAGTCTTGTTCTTGCCCACAGGCCTATAGCCTTCGCATTTGGAAATGCATGGAAGTGAATGAGCCGATGGCTGGATGGCTGACTACGGCTTATTCATGGATTTCCAAACACGAAAACCACAACA
>NC_140251.1:17986446-18011446 GCF_949987555.1 Borostomias antarcticus
AGAATAACATTCAAACAGGATAACATTCAAACAGGATAACATTCAAACAGGATAACATTCTAACAGAATAACATTCAAACAGGATAACATTCAAACAGGATAACATTCAAACAGGATAACATTCTAACAGGAAAACATTCAAACAGGAAAACATTCAAACAGAATAACATTCAAACAGAATAACATTCAAACAGGATAACATTCAAACAGAATAACATTCAAACAGGATAACATTCAAACAGGATAACATTCAAACAGGATAACATTCTAACAGGATAACATTCTAACAGAATAACATTCAAACAGGAAAACATTCAAACAGGAAAACATTCAAACAGGATAACATTCTAGTCTCTTCAAAGTGTTTTTTTCCACATTAATTAAAAAAAATAAATAAATAAATAAATACAGTAAATGAATAAATAAAAATGAAGTCAACGACGCAAATTCAGCCGAGGCACGTACGTCACGGCCGGGGGGTCAGCAGAGGTTAATCAGTCACGCATGACGCAGCACCAGCTGACTGTAGCTGTCATAGCATTGGTCAGCTCACTAGAGCGCATGTATTTAAGCTGTCAAAACATGTCATTGTTCGCGCTTGCCTTTACTGCTGTTGTGCATTGCATGCTCGCTGCTTCCGCGTTCTCTGCTCTGGCGTCCGCTGCCATTCCTGCTATTGCTCGTGTCTGCGCGCTCGCTGCTCCGCGTCTTGCTCGCGTTCCGTGCTCATATTGTGATTTGGTGCGTTTGCTATCTGCTGCCCGCGGTGTCCTCGCTGCTTCCGCGTTCTCTGCTCTTGCGTTCCTCTCTGCCCGCGTCGTCTCTCCGGTCCGTGGTTTGGGGGTCCGTTTAGTGGCGTCGTGGAGCGCCGGCTTCCGAGGCCGAGGTGCCCGTCTCGCTGTAGCACCGTAGTGCCATACTTGCGTATGGTTCAGTTGCTCGCATAGCTTGCGTTGGAAGTCCGTTTGAGCATTGCTACGCGCCGGTCACTGGGTTTCATTCATGAGCCGCTATGTCGGAGGTTGTCCATGCCTCGTCTGCCGCATTACTCAACTGTCGATGTGCGCCGGGTGCATTCACCATTGAAATGTTTGCAGTTTCGGGCGTGGACGTGCTATGTGGATTCTCTATGTATTTGGTTCATCTCATGGTGCGTTCGTTTATAAATGGGAGGTGGCAAATTGCGACTTGCTACTAGGAATTATTAAAATACAACACCGCATGAACTCGCACTTCCTCGTTGCAAATTCGGATATGTTTCTCAGCCCCCAGTTGCTCGAATGCTGTGGATATAACTAGGTGACTGTGATATAATGTTATATAGCTCGAATGCACACAGGTCGGAGGTAGGTATTTTGCCGCTTGCGACTTGCCACCTCCGACAACAAACGAACGCACCATAAGTCCTCCCCTCGCGGCTCGTTCGTGGATTCGCTGGCCGCATGACAGGCTATACTGCTCGTTGCTAACTAGCTGGCGTTCGTCAAGGTTCCCGTATTGCACGTCGGGGCATCGTTATGTTGGATTGCTAATACTAGCTCATGATTCTATTACTGGCTCATGATTCTGATACTAGCTCATGATTCTGATACTAGCTCATGATTCTAATACTAGCTCATGATTCTAATACTAGCTCATTATTCTGATACTAGCTCATTATTCTGATACTAGCTCATGATTCTGATACTAGCTTATGATTCTAATACTAGCTCATGATTCTAATACTAGCTCATGATTCTAATACTAGCTCATTATTCTAATACTAGCTCATGATTCTGATACTAGCTCATGATTCTAATACTAGCTCATGATTCTAATACTAGCTCATTATTCTAATACTAGCTCATTATTCTAATACTGGCTCATGATTCTGATACTAGCTCATGATTCTACTACTAGCTCATGATTCTGATACTAGCTCATGATTCTAATACTAGCTCATTATTCTAATACTAGCTCATGATTCTAATACTAGCTCATGATTCTAATACTAGCTCATTATTCTAATACTAGCTCGTGTTTCTCGCGTTCAATCGTTGCAGCCCGAGGGTTCCGGCCGAACTGCACTCTACTCGCTAGCACCCATGATTGCGAGTGCCTCCACGCAGCTAGCGTTAGCCGTTCGGCGTGGCTAATGCTAGCTGTGTCCCCATCAGTCAATCTAAGCTTGTTTGATAGCGCATTTCATGCCCTGAGGCGGCTCAGTGCGCTTTCCTGAGGACATGGTGGGTATACGTCCCACCCCTACATATTTTGGTAGGGACTTGACGTTCATGATCGCATCGGAATTGCTTCCGGAGATGCAAACCATGTAAAGATAAATGAGGAATAAATTGATGACTGTAAGTAATGAGATAAGGAACGATAAATATTATAATAATATTAAGGCCGTCTCGCCTGTCTGGTAGGCCTGGCTTGTATGGCCGATTGCTTCGGCATGTCCAAACCTCGTTCGGGGACAACGACGGCGATGATGCCTTACCAATTATTGCAGTTTATTGGCTTTATAATTAGTTCGGGTCAGTAGCATCGGGCTACTGCATGGTTCTTAGGGCAACGTACTGTAACCTGTGCATTGTCATCAATTGGTTCAAGCCATTATGCTCTGCAATCTGCTGCGTGTGCGCGACTATCCTGGCTGTTCGGTTTAACGCGGTGCTTATTCTTCCACCATTTACGTTCGTCGCCTGCTCCTCCGCGGTGTTTGGGGCAGGGTTTACGGGCTTTTATTTCTATATGTAAAAGGGATGTATGCTGCGCTGGTCACGCTTCAATGTCGGATGTGTCATTTTACGCTGCGTTGGGATCCTGCATTGCTCTTCGCATTTAGCCCTCTGCGTTATTTCAAAGACTAATCACCTGATTATAATGCTGCGTGTATGACATGATCGGTTTGTCGACTGGACGATGGATAGGGTGTTATGCGCGACGTGCAGTTTCTCTATCGTCGCTAATATTTTGCGGGGCCCCTCAGTGGTCTAGGAAACGCTTCTCTTCTGCATAACGGTGCACCGTGTATTTATCAACTATGTTCGTTCGTACATTCCGTTCGTCAATAATTCATGCGCTGTCGCATGGCTGTCCGGGCAGGGGGGAATTCTTTTCCACGCATCCTCGTCCCCGGCTCAACGATCGAATCGCAGACTCGCTTCCCTTTTTGATTTACAGAGTTCTGCAGACTGTGCCCGGCTGCGGGCGGCCCTGTCCGGCCTGGTCTGCCTCTTCAGCGGATGGTTCTGGACCAAGCGATGCCTCGTGCCCTACTGTATCCGCTGCCCGATGCATGAGAGCTGGTCTGGCCCGGACCGCATTGACCAATGCGACTGCATGGTCTCTTTTCGCTGCGTTCTGCTCCACATTTGATGAACCTCGTGCCCGCTAGCGTTTCGGTTTCTCAGCATTTATTGTCCATCGTGTTGGATCCTGACGGCTGCGGCCTCGATCGGTCGAACGTGTCGTAGCAGGCGTACAAATTCGCATGCGCTGCCTGGACCCCTTCATCGGCATACGAACGCTACCTGGGGCCCGGCGTCCACTACGCTCTGCTCCATATTCAATGTAAACGTCATGCCTGTGAATATTCAATACCATCAGCATTCATAGTTCATTGTGTCGTGTCTAGGCGGCTGCGGCCTCAGTCGGTTAAGAGTATTGTTGCAGGTGTTCATTCCACATGCGATGCCTGGACCCCTCCACCGTTTCTCTGCTGGGGAACCGATCCGTCCAGCTCCTCCTTAACACTAGAATAGCTGAGGGTGGGTCAAGGTGACCCATGCAACTACATTAAAAAATAATTCTCTGCAACCGTTCAAGTTACAGCGCCCTGCTTTCATGACTTTTCCTAGATATGTGCGTTTTACGTGTCAGTGTTTTTGAAACTTCGAAATCCCACCAGGAAAAGGTAGTTTGGTCATTTTTTTAGTGTATTCTGGCTAAAAGCCTGTCAGCCATCTTTTTTTACCTGACTTTAAGGCTGCAATGCTACTTTCTCCCAGCAGATGTCGCCTAGGTTCATCAATATGTTTTTTTTTTTATAGGAATCAAGGTTGAATGAATAATCCATCCTTACATATGGATATAAGAATGTGCACAGCAATAATATTTTTGTGGTAGACTATATGTGACTTCAACAATGAATGCAAAAGGTTACACTCACACAATGGCTCATTTAGATAAAACTATGTTTAATCTCAAAACGTATGCTATCAGCTCAACACAGGTCAAATGTCTTCAAACGAATAGCACTCAATAGTCTATGATGCAAATGTTGAATTTTGAAATGCTGTGAATGTCTTGAAAACACAGCCTTATGTTTATGGATGTGAATGCTTATGTAGGCTATTGAATGAATGCAAAATTACTAGGGGTGCAGACTATTCAACCCTCTAGACCGTTTGCATTGGTTCAGGGAATAATATGTTACAATGTTGCACTTGGCACTTGGATCGTTTTTGTTCAACTGGCAATCTGGACAAAGCAAATATATAATATAACTGGGAGTATAATATAATTATAATTATATAGGAGCATTGGTGTGAGTAAAAAGAACTGTGCTTTATCCCTCTGGAGTCTGCGCCCGCGGTGGCACGGCGTCGTACGTTTTTATAGATTTTTCCGCCATATCAACACGCACAGAAATCATATACATAATTTTACACCGTTGTTTTGTGTATAAGGTCTGTTTCGTGTCTTGAGATTTACAGCGTTTATGATTGGTTCCTGAAGGCATCATACGCCGCCTTCTCTGAATCCATTGGTTGGAGCTTTCCCCATGGATTCAGCTGTCTATCAGTCTCAGACATAATAAACCAATGACCATCCACATTATTCACCACTTTCTATCAAGCGAGCCCCCCATTGGATAAACCTGGGCCATGTGGTTTGCAAACAACTAGGGAGGATGTTTTGAAGCCGGCTGGGATAACGTTACCTGAATGAACTTAGGCTACCGGAGAAGATAAAATGAGCAAACAAACAAAAAACAGGAGATGTGCTGAGGTTTTAGAGGCTGTCTTTGAGTCCAGCTCATCAGAAGAGGAGCTTGGCGGATTTGGAGACGTGACAACAATTTGGATCTCGTCGATGATGTAAGTTTGGCTAGCTTCGCTAACGTTAGCCCATTCTTACCCGTAATGTTGACGTTACTGTAATGTTGCCGACTGCTTATGTTAGCTAGCACTGTTTATGTTAGCACTGTATGTTAGCTAGCTCTGTGTGTTTGTTTTATGCTTAGCCACTGTTTATGCACACAAAATGATCAATCCTACTGTAAGTTACCTCATGAACTTATCAAGAATAAATATCCGCTCATTATATTTGTGCGTAAAGGGAGTAACTTAGGGTGGTTTCACACATATAGTTTTGTGCGCACCAAACGAGCTTTGGGCCCGAGAGCACTCTGTATGGGCCTGTGTGAACACAACAATCGCAGACAAGTGCACACTAAAACAGCCGCTCCGAGACCCTCCTGAAGAGGTGTTTTCGGAGCGGTCACAACCTACATCCATGGGTCGCAACCGATTTCTAGGGCGCTCCAGTTGTGTGAAACTGCCCGTTCTCGGACGGATGTTTGACCTAAAAATACCCCGTAGTCAGATGCGCTGTGCATTGTGGGGCGCACTGTTTGTTTACTTGACTCTCCAGTGGAGTGCGAGCTAGCTATCGAGCTAGTGCAAAGGTGATGAGGGACTGAATAACTGAAATATTATAACTTTAATAACCGAAATAAGAGGACAAGAGACATAAATAAGCACTAGTGCTATGAGCAACAGGCGTTGTAACATCTCCATGTTTACGTCTTGTTTACATCTCAAGCCGGTCTACTCCTGTTTACAGCCGTCGTCATGGAAACATCATTGGTGCGCACTACATCTTGCGTGGCCTTGCTTATGTAGTTTGCGTCGACTATGAATCCGGCCTAGGCGCGGCTGTGCTTCTCCAAAGTGCGCCAACTTCTTGTTTCAGTCAAAACCAAATCTAAAGTAGGCCTAATGATTTACGTCCTGCAAAATATACATCTTTCTATCCAACAATGCATGTTTAATTTGCCAGTGAATGTCTGTTTTGCCAGTGCTCTACTAGAGTATGCAGGTGTGTGTGTGTGTGTGTGTGTGTGTGTGTTTGTGTGCGCGTGCCCAGGCCCAGGCCTTTGGCCCATAGTTGGCCAGTTTACCTACTCGGTTAGCTTACCCTGTGTTGTTAGTCCTGCCTGTTGTTTTGTCTCATTGGTCTTCTCTGTTCTTGTAAAGCGTCCTTGGGTGTATTGAAAAGCGCTTTATAAATCTAATTTATCATTAATGTTGTTTCTCTGTTTTGTATTTTTCAGAAAAGAGAAGCACACACCAGCCACGTTATCCACGCCAGTTTCCATCCTAGTTGGTTCTGCTGAGATGCGTTCAAGACCACCGGCTTTGCTATCAGATATCTTGTCCATAGCTTGATACACTTCATGAGATGGTTTATTTATTGATTTTATTAATTTATGGAGTAACAAGTCCATTGTTTGTTTGTTCATTCCAGTGAAAAATTACAAGTAAATGATACGTTTGGAGAAAGAGAACCTGTTTCCTTGGTCTTTTTATTT
This sequence comes from Borostomias antarcticus, assembly GCF_949987555.1. Lineage (NCBI taxonomy): Eukaryota > Metazoa > Chordata > Actinopteri > Stomiiformes > Stomiidae > Borostomias > Borostomias antarcticus. The sequence goes on from NC_140251.1 coordinate 17,993,030, forward strand.
CCAGACATTCTATGAAGGTTTATGTGGTGTGTAGTCATTATTCAGTATTATTACATCCCAGTATTACATTTGGGGAAAGTGAAAAACAACAATTTACTAAAAAAAATATTTTACATAATTGTATTTTAGGCTTTGATTATAGATGTATTTGGCTATTTTAACTAACTTTTCTATGCTATTTCATTTATATATATATATATATATATGGCTGCCCAGTTGGACACTTGTAGGATTTTGTAGATCTTCTGAGCTGCCATGTTGAGTGTATGGGCGAAACACCCAAATTTGACAAGGTGGAGCTTCTTTATAGCAACATCCATGTTGGAGGCATTGTCAACTGTGGCTGCCACAACCTTCTCTTGGATGCTGAAGTCCTCCATGATCTCATCTATCTCCTCAGCCACAGCATGCCCTAACCAAGCCATACCTTGTAGCCCTCCCCATCCCCCACTGGTTTACATTGACATGCAAATAGGCCTAGCTGTCTGTTTGCTGGTAGCGAATGTCACAGGACAGGGAGCAACCTTTTATTTCAGCCAACTCTCCTAAGTGATGAGATGATGTTTACTTTGTGGCATCTGATGTGGCATTTTATTGGAACATGTATGTTTTTATATCACTATAATATATATCACTTATCACCCAATTGAATTGGTTTCGGTGTAGGTAGGCTACCCTCGTGATCCATGAAGGAACGGTGCGTGAGATTGAAAATAATCTGAAATCACAACGGGGCTGACTGGCTGTTCAGCCACACATTAGGCTAGGCTAAGCCTAAAACAACAACAACAAAAAAACAACATTGCACTGGAAACTGGCACTGTCTCGTTTTTCCACACACAAAATTACATCGAGAGCAACAGTCATGGGCGGTCGCCACTACTGAGTTAGACAATACGATTCTGCTAATTTCACATTTGTCAGGCACACTCGTCCACTAACCCAACGTTTTGCAGAGTCAGTGGGCAGGCTCACTACAACCCCCACCATTCACAGAATTCTCAATGAGCCTACATTGACATGCAAATAGCCTAGGATGGTAGGTGACACTTTTGCAGCAGATCTGCAAATAGGCTAGGCTGCTAGCTGCCAGTTTTAGACTGCTAGCTGACAGTTTTGCAGTGACTGGGTGCAAGATCTCTCGTCGTCACTGTAAATGAGGGCAACCTCAGTGCCTCTCGAGCATAAATAAAGGTTTGAAAGATCTATAAATCCACAAGCCAGCCAAGTCCAATGCATCTTGATCACAACTTTCACATCTATTCTTGGCTGTGATATTTATTGTACTGAGTAAATGTTTACATTGTATATTGTCTTGACCCATTGAGGAAGCTACAGTAAATGTGAATATAGGCTAAGCAATACCTGAATTTTAATGTGCAACATGGACAAACTCTAGCCTACTAGAATAGTCGATATTTTCCCATTGCACTTGCAGACCCTTATTCTAAGCCACAAGAGCCACTTATTCAAAAATAAAGTGTTAACTGAATCAGATTATTGTTGGAGTCAATTTATTTTTCAGTAGCCTTTATATTGCATAGAAAACTGTGCTCATGTGTCACGCTGTGTTTGTAGCCCTCTGCAAATACCAACCCCACCCATACAGCAGCACCTACAACTACATAACATTGGTTGGATAGGCTAATAATAGCCTAATAAAAAACTACGTTTGAGCTAGCTAACGTTACCTACCATTAGCTCAACCGGGACAGTTGCCAGTTAGCATGACAGGCAAAGTCCCAAGCCCAGTTGATAGCCTCCATCGTGGGATGAGGGTGGTGCAATCATGGCCACTATCCAGCTCCATACACCCAACATTAGGCTAGCTAAGCTAGCTAGCAAGCAAGCAGTTGCAAAGTCGAACAATACAGGTTGTAAAATGATGCGGGGGCATATCTCTCGCTAGCTATGCATGCCGTATTATATTATTTTAAGAGTTGGCCCCAAAACACAAAAACGTTAATTTGAAGTTAAAAGCTAACAACAGCTGGGGCCGTCTCTAAAGTGGGGCCGTCTCATTCATGACGGCGACAGGCACTAGCCTGGCAGACTGCATCGAATAGTTATCAAACAAGCTTGGGAACTAACGTTAGCTGGCATAATCCAATAATTCCCCCAAAAGAACCCCTCCACTGCACAAGCTTTTTACCAAACCTAGCTAATAAGCACCAGCTACTGAGCGCAACGTTAGCCCTGCTAACGGAGAGAACGGATTTGGAGGAGATTGTTGCAGCTGGTGCTAAATGAGGCAAAGGAACATGTCAAATAGAATACAACAAACATGCGGAAACTGTATTCAATCACTTCTTCTTACGGCCAGTGACGATGCAACTATTACTGCCCTCCACAGAATGTTGCTACATACTTCACGTCCGGAATGTAAACAAGCCGGATGCCAGATTGGTGCTGCAGCCCCAACGAGTGCTCCAAATCCCCCCAATGCGATAAAACCCCGCCCAAATATTATATATTTATTTAGTATAATATATATCTATATATCATAATGCATGTTAAGAAAAATGCCTTTCAGCTCCAATTCCGAAAATAATAACTAATGTGGTAAAACTAACACAAGCCTACCCCAGCGGCTTGGCTAAATCCGACCGGGCCTGAGTAAACAAAGAATTCATCCATAAATCCATCCATAAATTGCTCAATAGGTGAATAGTCCTACATCATACTGCGCCAATGTGTTCTTATTTTTCAAGTGTTATCAGTGATATGCTTTCTATTTGATAATAGGGCTTGGGAAAACGTAGTCCCAGACACGACCATCTTATTTCTAGACAGGTGTATCTATTTGTAGCCCAAGCTGATACAGCCGCATTTGGTGTCACAAACACACACACGAGCGCCATCTAGCGGCCATTGTGTGTCAATAACAGCCTCCCATTCTAAAGACTGCGGGGGCATTTGACCCACCCCTCAGCTAGGCTGGTAAGTTTCAAATGCTTGGCGCTGCTAGTGTTAATGGCATCACGAAGAGCATCCCCAAGGCATGGATATACGTCTTCCCTTCACTCCTTCGCTCGTTCATCGGTTAATCGCACGGTTGAGGCAGGGGTGTTTTGGTGGTCACTCGTATTTAATGTTAGAAACAGTCATTCTCACAGCTTTCTATGGGTTCCTTAAGGTCGGTGAATATTCTACACGCACATTGTCATTCAACCCCGCGCACGACCTCACTCGGGCAGATGTCACGTTGCACGCGCGCTATTTCGTCCTGCACCTGAAGCATTCAAAGGCGGCCAGAGCTGGTGCCGGCGTGACCGTTTATTTATCAGGCAATAACACCTTGTTTTGTCCTCTGTCCTCCATGAGCTCCTACCTGACGAGCAGACCCCAGGCCGGTGAGGAGGAGCCCCTCTTCATAAGAGAGGCAAAGCCCATGACCGGAGCCTGGTTTGCCGCCAGACTCCGCGCCCTCTGCCAGGCGTGCGGGCTCCCACCGGTCCGGTACACTGCACACTCCCTCCGTATAGGAGCGGCAACCACCGCCGCCGCCATCGCCCCGGTGTCTACCCTGAAGTCCATGGGCCGATGGTCCTCGTCTGCTTATGGACGCTACCTACGGCCCGGAGTCCAGGACATTCTGGATGCCCAGAGAGCTATGAGTGGACTGTGACATTGGGTTGGGGGGGTACTGCGTATTCAGGCGGTCATGTGGCTGGTGCACTATTAAATGTTGTCTGGCTCATCAGTCAGAGCGCTCTCCGTCAACCCTTCTGCGCATGCGGGCCGCGGAGTTGCTGGTGTGTTCTTGGGGGGTAGTTTGCAGGTATTCCACCAGCGTCGGCCGGTGGATGCCAGAGTAGCCGCTAGCTGGTCTCTGTGGCTTTCCATGGCGGGCCCCATGGACGCAGAGACACGAGGCTGTATCTCCCGCGGAACCCACGAAGCGTCGGCCCGTGGGGACCAGGGACTATAATGTACAGCAGTCCTCCTGTGGCACTCTTTGACGGTCTTAGTGGGCTGAGTTACCTCCGAGCGTCTTCCCGATCGCGGCCCACTCTGATCGTCATTGAGGCAGGATGCCGTTCCCCCTTCCTGGCTCTCTGGGCCAAGGGCTTGGCCCAGAGGGGGGGAACACCTAGATTGCCTCCCCCTGCTAACGCGCTTTCCACGCCGGTGGAAGGCAGGGGGCCCCCCGGACAGAGCACACCGCCAAAAATTCATATGCATGTATTATGCCGCTTGTATAATAAATGTTCAAATTTGACAAAAGTGATCTCGTCTGAATAGCCTTCATGCAGTAATTACATCTTTACAACTTGGTGCGGTCTATCGGTCATTTTCCCACCACACTAATATCTCTGTCATGCTCACAACAGTTTTTAACATGCGTATCGCTGGTCCTTCATCGTTTACTAAGTTGGCAGATAAAGAAGCTGCGTTCAAAGCCAAAGTGGAACTGCGTGGATGGCAAGAGACTGGCATATTCCACACGACGACTCATAACCCATATGTTAACTGTGAAAAAGTGGCTATATATAACTTATAGGTCTTATCGATATTCCGGTCACATTGTGACTCGTGACCCTCTAGCGCCCCCCCCAGCCCCCGGCCGGCCAGTCCGCGGAAATATTCAGTCATTATGAAACCTGTCCATGGTGGAAAAAAAAGGTTGGAGACTTGTGGTCCACGTCCCTGGGCTATAATGTGGAACACTGATGGGCAGGATAAAAGGAACGGGAGAAAGAAGCAGGGGAGGGAGGTGGAGGAAGAGAAGGGTGGTTCTGGGTTTTAGACATTCAGCTAGCGTACGCCTCGGGAGAGACAGAGAGAGGGATAGATGCTCTGGAGAAGGGTTTCCTCTCTTTCTCTCTCTCTCTCTCTCTTCTCTCTCTCTATCTCTTTCTCTCTCTCTTTAACCAGTAGCACTACAGTGCACACACACACACACACACACAGTCTCTCTCTCTCTTTCTATACACTCATCCCCCCGTCATTGCCCTTTCTCTCTCTCTCCAGCCCATCAACCCCCCACCACTGCCCATATCTTCATCTTCACATCAAAATATTTCACATCAAAGACCATCCTTGTCTTGACCTCCTGCTCCTCAGACATGAAGAGAGGGGTGCTGCATGGTCCTCAGACCCCCCTCCCCATCACTTCCTGGTCCACTTTCCCCACCGGGCAGAGCTGACACCATTAAAGGGCATATGGTATTTATATATCACCATGAGCAAGGTTATGTGAAGATTGCAGGTACAGTTAAGATATTAACTTGGTGATACGCCTTTCGGAAATGCACAGACCTTTTTTTTATGGTGAAGGGTTGAAATGGCACTATCTTTTCTTTGTGGTGTTTTATGGAGGCTGGAAAGGCACTATTGTTAGTTACAGTACTGTGCTCAATTCTGCTGAATGGGAAAACAAGTCTACCCAGAATGCTCCAGCTCGTTCTCTCCACCAACTCCCAGCATCTGAGGTGTGATCAGAGAGGTCACACTGCCCAGTGTAGCCTGGTTAGGGGCTGCTGCCTTGGCAACAGGCTGTGGGAAGGGAACTGCAAAGCCATCATGGCATCAGTGTAGGCCACCCGGGGGCGGCCATCTTGAGTTGTTGTTTTGCTAGAGCAGACTTCCTGAACAGTAGGAAGAGGACAGCTGGTGTGTGTGTGTGTGTGTGTGTGTGTGTGTGTGTGTGTGTGTGTGTGTGTGTGTGTGTGTGTGTGTGTGGGGGTGTGGGTGTGCGTGTGCATGTGTGATGAGGTGCCTGCCGGGTGCTGGGGAGGCTTGTCCATCCTCTGCACCAGGCTGGGTAGTGTCCACTGTGCCCAGACTTTGCCCCCTCCTGCCAGAAGCCCCGTCTGGGCCTGAATGAGAAGGGCCGGATGTGATCTCTAAGGGGACTAATGGCTGCAAACAATACGCTAATGCTCTCTGTAGCACAGCCTGGCCTAGCCTAGCCAGAGGACTGGCCTTCTAGCCTCCATGAGGCTCACTCTGAGGGTGTAGCCTAGCCTAGCCAGAGGACTGGCCTTCTAGCCTCCATGAGGCTCACTCTGAGGGTGTAGCCTAGCCTAGCCAGAGGACTGGCCTTCTAGCCTCCATGAGGTTCAATCTGAGGGTGTAGCCTAGCCTAGCCAGAGGACTGGCCTTCTAGCCTCCATGAGGCTCACTCTGAGGGTGTAGCCTAGCCTAGCCAGAGGACTGGCCTTCTAGCCTCCATGAGGCTCACTCTGAGGGTGTAGCCCAGCCTAGCCTAGCCTACCCTAGCCTAGCCTAGCCTAGCCAGGATATCTGTCTCCAACTACCCAAGCTAGTGATCCCTATATGGTGTCACAGTGGCCAGCTGGGCTGGCAGGGTTTAACTATATGGGAGGACCCGCGCACACATACACATACACACACACACACACACACACAAACACACACACAAACACAAACTAATACATACAGCGTACATACAGTACACACACATATAACTATTCATGCATGCACACAGACAAATACGCATGCACAAACGCTGAAACACACACTCTCACACACATTCACACACAGCTGCAGTCATTAGCCTAACCGCTGCACACAACAGGAATCACAGTGGGGGAATACACAGTGGAATACAGCATGCACACACACACACACACACACACACACGGGCACACACACACACACACACACACACACACACACACACACACACACAGCAGCAGCAGCAGGCACATTCACTGAGAGGCTGTCCCATAGAGTCAGTATAGGTCTTCTGAGAAGCATAGACAAATTGCTTTATTTTCGACTATTGTTGCATGTCCCTGGTGGGGAGTTTACCTATGCTAATTCGGGTGTATGGCCAAGCGCATTCAATTTGCAAAACAATGGCCCCATCCCAATATCCACCCTTACAGACTTTGAGGCGCGTTCCTGCTAAGTACGTGAGGGCTTAGGCCTGTCCCATTGTCAAATCGTCAAGTGCTCGAGGGCTCTCTGGCAGACATGTTGAGCCCTTTATGCTCCCTTACCGTAAGTCTGCACCTCTGCGGACTTTGCCTGAGGGAATTACCTACAGTTCACTTCGTTGTGACATGAAACATGGGGTTACCTGAAGAACGGCCAATAAACAAGCCTGTACAGATTAACCAACCGTAACATTCATGTTACAAAGCAAAATATGTTTTCATGTTTTCAGCGGGACTTGCTTATCTGCACAAGTAGCCTTATAATTATTTTGGTTTCAATATTTGTACATATAGGTTATCAACCCTGTGGGTGTGTATTGTATAATTTGATTTGTTTGGAAATATATAGGCTATGGTTATAGATTACATAGATTTCTGCTGCCATAAATTATATGATTCCCCAATTAAAAGTTGCATGACATTAATCATCCATCGCGGTGCAGTGTTCTTTGAATTGAGATTTCTAGCATGAAAATGGAAAGAGTTGTAGGTGCAGAAATGTGTGTTGTCATACTTGACTAAATACTTTTGGATTCATCACAACCAATCACAGGCAGTAATGTAGTTAGCTTACCACAAAATGAAATGATTTCAACAAGTTGAACAGAATTGTTTTGAGGGTTGTAATAATGTAAAGGGGATTTGACTCGGATCAAAATCTAAATTCATTTTCAAGTAAGAAACATAACATAAAAGAAAAACATTCCGTAAAATTAAAACGTGAAATAAAAAGTCCTAGACCCACAACAGTAAGAATTTTGCCATCAACTAGGGTTGCAAAGGGGCGGAAAATGTCCGGTAAATTTCCGGAAACGTTTTTACAGTATATACTTATTTTAGGATTTAATCCCATTTTCATTTAATTTAAAGGACAATGCTCGTTTTTGACAACCTGGACCTTATTTACGACATATTATAAGACGTTTGACTCACCGAGATAACTTTGGTGTAATTCGGAGGCCTGTAGAAGAAATTTAAAATCCAGCGCGAGCCAGTATATCCATGTAATGGCGGCGACGGGGCACTGAGAATGCAGCTTCTAAAAATCTATTTTCTGCCGCGAAACGGTTGTTTTCATCAATCTGTCTTTATGAATCGCTAGTTGTGCTTACATAGAGCGTAGGCCTGATGTGGTTTTTCACATGCCTCTGTAATATGATCTTTAGAAACGTCTTTCGAAACGAAATAGCTTCCCCACTTGCTCCAGCACGCATGCGCACAGCGCGCAATCGTTACTCCAGCACGCTGTGCGCATGCACAATTTGTATTAGAAATGTTTGCCTGCATGTCAGCTAATGATAAAGCAAAATTTTTATATTTATGTCTGTATACAGGTATGACAAGGTAAATACAGTTGGTATAACCTCCAAATTCTCAGTTTATCCCCGGTAATTGCCATAAATTCCTGTTAATTCCCATGGAAAGTTTCCAACTTTGAATATTCCCGGAATTTTGCAACTTTAGCGTCAACGTAACGTGATGTTGCAAGTGCTGTCCCATTCCTTTTTACACCATTTTGAGCCCTTGCAGCCTCTCGCACTCAACCATTTAACAAATTACGTCAATAAGCCTATGAAGGTTGGGGGCTTGAGGGTTTAGGGGGGGACATTGGGACTGGGCCAATGGAATTCATCATTAGGAGAAGGCAGATGCAAACTCATCCAGGGGTTTACGAACACATTGAGAATCAGAAGGGAGCTTTCTTTAGAAACATTCTTAGGAAGAAATTTAAGAATGAAACTCAGGAAGATATTGGTGAATGACGCCCAGTATTTCCTTGTTGAAATGTGGTGTATTATTGCCCAACTGTATACACAACACATTTTATGGTGAAACATGCACACATTCTCTCTCTCTCTCTCTCTCTCTCTCTCACACACACACACACACGCACACACACACACACACATGCACACACACAAAGACATACACAGACACGCACACACACACGCACACACATACACCATGCTGTCTCATGTCTGATGAGTTGGGAATGGTGCAGTTGGGGTTCACATCAGGCTATTCATTAGCTCCAGGCGATTCATCCATTATTATGACTAATATTCTCCCTTTGTGATGACAGTCAACACAGTCATTTTTAATAGCTTTCTGATTGGTCTAAATGGCCATCTCTGTCCCTGCTAGGACATGAATGACAGGTGAGGACAGCCCCGTATCACACCCATGGTCTAAAGGTTTGAGTGACATCTGTAATAATCACCATCACAGCACCCATCATTCACACCCCATTTGACTGTCAAAATGACCCACATAGCATTAAGAACTAATGTCCCATCTGATGAGTGAGTTACAGTAATACAAGTAGAAATGAAAGTTTGATGGTGATGAGGGTTATGGAAGGATGGTGAGCCAATCAGACAGTCAGATTGTGGTATTCCTCAGTCATGTTCTGTAGAAACCTGCGGGTGGATCCGTTCACACTGAGGCGTAGGGGCTCAGGGGACTGAATGTAGAAGCAGGGGGAATATGGCTAATGTGTGTTAATAAACGTTACCTCTCCCTCTCTCCCTCGCTTCACACACAGTTCAATTCCTTTCTCTCCATCTCACCATGCACCCCACGTGCCCTCCTCCTTCCTACCTGGCCAAGACCCGGCCCCTGTCACCCCCTTCTATTACCCCCTCCCTGCCCTTTCAACACCCCCCCCCTCTCTCTCTCTCTCTCTCTCTCTCTCTCTGGAGAAGGAACAATGGCTGGGATGACACATCTGACAGAGAAGCCAATTAGCGCTAATTCTCTTGGGTTTTTTGCTTTGTGTGCCTCGGATTGCTTCTGTCGGCTCACAGAAGTTTTATGTCAAACAGCAGTTTGGTCTTCCAGAGAGGATAAAAAAAGAGGATATGTAGAAATGTCACTCAGGCGGCCATGTTGGAGGAGCAGCCTCTATTAGCACATTCACTTTGCTAGCTAGTCTGGCAATCGTGGCTGAGCAACGAAAAGACCATTGACTGCAGGTGAGCAAACTTAAAATACACACACAAAGAGGCCATCATCTCCAAGTTTGTTTCATTTTTTGTTATTGTGGAGGCGTGGCCCAGGTACTGTCAAGTCCAAAAACACTTACCATACAGTAGGTGTAGCCAGCCGAATAGAGAGCACATGCTCATGCACACACACACACACACACACACACACACACACACACACACACACACACACACACACACACACACACACACACACACCACCTACCAGCCGAAAGCATAGAGCATGCTCCCCAACTAGCTGAGAACAGCAGGGCTGCGGGTGTAGGGTGAGAGATGGCCACACACACACACACACACACACACGCACACACACACACACACACACACACACACACACACACACACACACACACACAACACTGCCGAAGTGCTACTGCAGCTCTCTATCCCAGCTCCCACACACCATCCAGCATCTACCATCCACAGCACATCCTCTCCCCGGAAGATCTGACCCCAGCCCAGTTCATCTACCATCCACAGCACATCCTCTCCCCGGAAGATCTGACCCCAGCCCAGTTCATCTACCATCCACAGCACATCCTCTCCCCGGAAGATCTGACCCCAGCCCAGTTCATCTACCATCCACAGCACATCCTCTCCATGGAAGATCTGACCCCAGCCCAGTTCATCTACCATGCACAGCACATCCTCTCCCCGGAAGATCTGACCCCAGCCCAGTTAATCTCAGGCCCCTCCACAAGCCTGCGGCACAACAGCAGCCAGCAGCCTGCAGGAGAGTGGGTATGGATAATCGAAAATTGAATAGATTCAGGAAATCCTTTGTCCCCTTGTCCATCAATCTCCTGAATGAGGGAAAATGAATATTCCACTGGGTTGATGGATGCACTTGATGATGATGATGTCAATCACGCTGTCCTTTCTTATGTATAATATTTCTGTATGTGTGTCGGCTTGCAGTGCGGCCAATAGCCCAAGACAAATCTCCTTCGGGACAATAAAAGGTTACTTACTTAATTACTTACTTACTTACTTAGAGTGAGATGGTCCCCAGATAAAGGACTGCTTTGAGAGGTGCTCATTTACTCACTGTGTTACATACTATATCAACGTTTGTGTGGATAGTGTCTACCAACCAAGGAGGTGGTGTTTCCCCAACAGCGAGAGTGCAGCAGTTGGGCCGTTTGGGATAAATAGGCCTACCTCTTCCCCAGGCAATATGCTAAGCATTCTTCTTATTCTAAGCATTTGTGTCATTATACAATAACTTGCTGAATAAGACCGGGGCACCACGGAACAAGCTTTGTCTATACAGTGTTCAATTCAAAAAACAGTACAGTAATAAAATGATACATTTTATTGGTAATAAACAAACATGGAATAAAACGTGTAATGAATACACCCTGCAATTAGCTACTGGATCAAATCACTATGGAGTTCTACATCACGTTACCGCTAGTAAAATCAATTTCGTAATGCTCTCCACAAACCGGCCAAAGTTTAAATCGGTCTGGGTCTGACAAAGTAAGCCTATGAACATAGATGTGTATGGATGTTGCATTAATTTTGTTCCCACAACTGGGGACTGTACATTTGTGCACCATTGCTGTTATAAATTATATATCCCGTTACAAATAGTTCAGCTGTAGGCAATGTCACTCACCCTCTCCATGACACTCTGGTCTCCATAGGTCCTTCTTACCAGCGGCCATTAGACTTTTTAACGCATCCTCTGACTGGCGGGATGCCATGCCATGGACTTAACCTGAGATTGACATTTTAGAATGAGCTGACATTTTAGATTTTAGATTCAGGTTTTGATTTTGATAGTGGTGTCCACACAGCAGCACCTAACGTGGCTAGTGCTAATGGAATGGTTTGCCCGAATCAAGCGGTGTTGACGTGAAATAGGCTAACGTTACACAACGTTTACCCCGGAGAAGCCTACGTTTAGTATACTCTACTGACTTGGAGCGCTAGCTCTAAACATCAGACAGCATGTGAATGTAACACAATAAAGGTGGCTGCCTAAAGCTATTGGGATTGGGTTTAACATGTTAAAGTGAGCTTTCTCCATTGTAGCCAACGCGTTTTCCGCTGTCCACACAGCAACACCTAGCTAACGTGGCTCATGCTAATGTTACGGTTTACCCGACTCAAGCGGTGTTGACATGAAAGCAATGAATTAACATCCAACCAGCATCCAAGGAATTAGATGGCGTGAGAAAGCCTTTGTTGTGTTACAGTCACATTTTTTGAACGATTTAACGTTATCCTCATAGCTAGCTTTGTATGAAGAGTGGCAAAAGTTAGCTAGCTAACTTTAACTAACTTCGGGGGTAACTATATGGTAATTACTACTAATAACTACCGATAACTAATAGTAATTACTTGGTAATTTCCTAGTAATTGTGTAGATTATTACAGGGTTTATTAGTTGGTAACTACTACTGGTAACTACAGTACTAGTAATTTGTTGGTTCCCCAGTAATAATGTAGATATTACCAGGGTATTACTATGTTATTACCATGCTGTAATGTAAAGTGGTACCAAAATTTGAGTTGGACGATACTCAATACTCAATACTTGAGCGATCAGGGAAAATATGATCTCTATATTTCAGACTGATGTTAGACATATCAGAAATAGAGCTTTATGTCCAAAATAGCACAATACCCTTAAAGCCCCACTATGTTGTTGATTTCATCTTAAAATATCAGTTTCAAAGTCGATGTATTGGATTATTATAGTGAGAACAGCACCTCTTCCATTCCCACAGAGGGGTCCGGCGGCCTGTACTTGCACTATGTAACTTTTGACCGCGAGCCGCGGTTTTCTCTCGCATGAACGTTCTGCTTTACCTTCAGCTCTCCTCTTCGAATTTGCCGGCAGACTCAATGGTACTGCGGTTGTAATGGCTCTTGTGGCCTTTAGGGGCCGCTAAAGTGCACAAAACTGGACCGCTACATAATGGGGCTTTAAATTAGATGTTTTTTTTATTTATTTTTTTCAGTGTAGGCTAATCCTAGTTTTTGGGGATCCTAACCGCAGTTTCGCTTCCGTGTCGCAATAATATTCATTAGATCTCATGTGTAATTCTGAACAGATTCCTGTCATTCAAAATTCCCTGAAATCGGAGTCTGATTGTTAATTCCTTGTGTCAATTACATTTTTAGCACCAGTCAACTAAAGGTTATGATTTAAAATATGAGGGCTTTGTTTTCGCAGAGTCCTCGGTGAGGGGACTTAGGCTAGCTAGGCTACAGTAGCATTAAAACGAGACGATGAGAAGAAAGTATTCCAGACTACTGAGATCCACCTGCAATTCTGAGCAGATTGTTGTCATTCAAATGACTTGAATTACCAACTGAGATAATTTCGGGTTTAAACCTTGTAGATTCCCAATTAGATCTTAGATTGGGCCCAGAAACGCATGTACCTGTACTGTCCGAGGCTGGCCCGGGCCCATCCCATCGGCTGCATTCACGGGTCCAAGCCTATCTATCTATCTATCTATCTATCTGTCTGTCTGTCTGTCTGTCTGTCTGTCTGTCTGTCTGTCTGTCTGTCTGTCTGTCTGTCTGTCTGTCTGTCTGACTGTCTGTCTGTCTGTCTGTCTGTCTGTCTGTCTATTTATCTCTATCTATCTATCTATCTATCTATCTATCTATCTATCTATCTATCTATCTATCTATCTATCTGTCTGCCTGTATGTCTGTCTGTCTGTCTATTTATCTCTCACACACAAGCACACAGGCAAATCATGCACGCAAGACAGGAAGAATGGATGTGTAGGAAGGAATAAAGTAAAGAGAGAACCCAGCTCACACTTATAAATCGTTTAACCTGAGGGGCATGTAAGACAGAGGTTATTTAGTAAGGCGGAAAAATAGATGGAGGACATGGTGAGTTATCTCACTACCTTGAACGTGTGTCAGAGAGATCTAAGGCCGTTAGCGAGAATGAGTCACCTGGTTTTCTAGGCTTTTACCTTTGACAGCACTTGGTGGCTAAGGGCCAGTCATTCTTTGACCTTGCACTATTGTTGCTCTGAACACACACACACTCAAGCACGCGCAAGCGTGCACACACACGCACAATTAAAACACACAAACACACACACCTTAACATAGCCTATATACGCACACACACACACGAGCGCACAGATAACCCACTAATGCTTAATCCCCAGCAATGTGTGCTCATCCATGAACAAACAGCCTTGGCAGGTCCTCGAGGTATTAAAACATGCAAGCCTCAAACACACACACACACATAGTTAAAACTGTACAACAAACAACTTTTATTGTCATGGTGAAAGACATCACATGATGATGATGCCAACACACACACACAAAGTGACTGGAGTGTCCACATGAAATTCTTCTCCTGCTCTTCACTCATCCCATTGTCCTTTCCCCCAAGGGAGCAGACAGTAGGCAGTGTGCATGTGCCGCGCCCAGGGACCAACCAAGTGCTCCTGTCTCTTCTTCAGGGACGGACAGCGTTAGCCATCTGTTCTTCTGCATGTTTTTCGTATCGGGTTCTTTGATAGGAAACCCTTGCGAATACGGAAAGAACATGCAAATTCCGCACAGAAAGGCCAGGAGACCATCTTGCTGTGAGGTGACAGTACTAGGTACTGCGCCTCTGTGCCTCACGTGGGGTTCAAGGATACTTCAGCACACGCCAGAAGCCGGGATCGAACCGAACCTTGTGATGCCCAGCCGGCCGCTCTATCTCCCGAGCTACATGCTGCCCGCGTATTTCCCAGTGATCACCAGCATGTGGGCCACACTGCTAGAAAAATATGTGCCGGTAGCTAGCTAAGCTAAACAAACAAGCTTAGCCAAGCTGCTAGATGCTAACGTTTCCGATATGTTAGCTGTCTGTTAATCTAGTTTGTGTTACAGTACATTTAACTGATGGGAGTAATAACAGTTAACCTTACCTTCCCTTGTCACACGCATAGGCGATTTAACCCTCTGAGAGAAGGGGGGGCAACATTTTGACGTGAGAAAAAAAACAAAACAGTTCTGCCGTCTCGTCCCATCTATTTACAAAGAATACCAGTTGTGAACAGTATGCTAATAAGAAATCCGTATGACAATTCAATATGTACAACGCATCAAACTTCATCTAGACACCACGAGCATGTCAATATGACTTTATGACCGAGCACTAGGCCATACCCAACATCACAACATCACACTGCAACTGCCTGCTGGTGCTAGCTTCCTCGCCGATGGTGATGTTGCTAGTGCTAGTGCTAGCTTCGATAGCCTCTGAAGCACTTCTGCATTCGATTGTACCTGCTGCGCTGTCATTTCGAGTGGTAGCTTCTTCATTAGCATTGCCAGATTTTATTTTATTTTATGAAGAAGTGGTAAATTGTTTTTATAGCTCTTTTTGCCATTATGAGCAGGTTGGCTAGTTGTAGCTTGTTGAGCACTGAGCAGTACAGTCAGATCTCATTTTTTTCGACGGACGAGTTGTGCCATTAGTGGAATATGAATATATATATATATATTTAAAGGTAGCCTAGTTTAAGTAATAAATACACTTTTAAAATTAATGATGATCAAACACAAACTGGTACAAACCCCAATTATGTATTTAATAATTGTGTTAATTAGTAAAAAAAGAAGAAAAAAAAAGTTTTTTTTTTTTTTTTTAAGAATCTGAGCAGAGTTGGGCTGTCCAAACAGGCGGGGCACTTGCCCCCCCTGCCCCCCCTATAAAATCGCCAATGGTCACACGGGCTAGCTAATTTGTCATCAAGTGCATTTAGGCCTATGAAAAACACTGATAATGAAAACATTGATATGTGCATGAATTCAAACATGTTCACAGCGTTGTTGTCTTGGCTGGTTAGCGATAGCAGCGAAACAGACCTTTATTTACATGAAAACGTTAGAGATTGCCCAACGTCTAAGTAGTAGTTGCACACATGCTATTCCTCATGAAAGAGCATGTCAAAAAGTGTATCCCTACGATGGGGCAAATTCGAGGGTGAGAATATGGAAACAATGATGGAGTTATGAAGAGCAATTTACGACAGTATCACCTTCACGTGATTTAGATTACCGCCTGAATGCATTTCAGAGTGGGTTTAGGCTATCCATCTCTGATGCGCTTCACCTCGACAGGAGAGATGAAAAGCAATATATGGAGAATAGCAGGGTGATTATTCAGTAATGAGCCTCCAGGAAACAATATTTCAACCGAATGGCTGGGAGAGAAATGTCAATAGGGAGACACAGAGAGTAATATCCAAGCCACACTGGATGGAGACTGGGGTATTGGGCAGAGGGAGAGAGAGAGAGGGAGAGAGAGAGGGAAAGAGAGAGAGAGATGGCAGGCTGTCTTTGAGTGTGTTTGTGCCTGCACACATTATGTGTGTGTGTGGGGGTAGGGGTGGGGATGGGGGCGTTAGGTGTTGTTGATGCAAATCAAAGACACTTCATAATAGAGACCTGGAGATGAGAGACTGTCATGACATAGTCAACTGCTTTCTCTCTCTCTCTCCCTCTCTCTCTTTCTCTCTCTCTCTCGCTCTCTCTCTTTCTCTCTCTTTCGCTCTCTCTCTCTCTCTCTTTCTCTCTCCCTCCCTCTCTCTCTCCCTCTCTCTCTCCCTCTCTCTCTCTCTCTCTCTCTCTCCCTCTCTCTCTCTCTCTCCCTCTCTCTCTCTCCCTCTCTCCCTCTCTCTTTCTCTCTCTCTCTCTCTCTCTCTCTCTCTCTGTCTGCGTCTGTCTCTCTAATGCGGAGCAATTGCAACAGAAAATTTGAGGGGGAGAGAGAAAGAGGGGAGGAGAGTCTGAGTAGGAGAAAGAGAGAGAGAGACACCAAGAGAGAGAAAGAGAAAAAAGAGAGAAAGAAGTTGAGGAGGACAAGAACAGAACGAAAGGAAGTTTATGTGCGAAAGTGACATTTCAGCGCGAGGATCCGCGGCGTCAGGGAAGGGATTTAATGAGAGTGACTTTTCGGTCTCCCACCTCCACGACACGAGAGAATAACCTTTAAGACTTCGCCGTGACAACCATCCTGACAGATAGATCGTCTCTCTGTCCTCTCATATCAGTGGATGGAAAAGCAAACCTGAGCAGCTCTGGGTAGAGGCCCCGCCCACCAGCCGCACACATGCATGACTGCAACTGCCAAAGTAGCCACCCCAGACTCCCATTACAGCCTCCTATTGATCTGCTGTTGTCTTTTATCTAGTGGACGCTTGCGATCGAAGTGTAAAGGGCTTGTTGCTGATGTGTGACCCGGATCACCAGAACGCTGATGCGGATGAAAAGGCAAGGCACGCAGGACCCAAATAAATGCCTGGACTTTATCTTAGTTAGGACTGGATCTAAAGTGCACCACAGAGACCTAGTCTTAGTCCCTAGATTGTGCAATACGCCGGCAAAATGTGATTGGTACTCAACATATTGGGGTGTGCAAGTAGTGCTGGATTATCTCCAGTCCCACTCAGGTCAGAGTCTACTGGTTTGCCGTAAGCCTACAATCTGATTTAGATGGAAGTGACTGGCTGTGAAGTCAAGCGTAGCGGACCACGACTCCCAGACTGCACTTGTACAGGCCCACTTGAGCATGATATCAATGGCAGAGGCTCTCAGGATAAATCTGTGGGAATGTCTGGTCCAGCAGCAGGCCTGATATAACACCACAGCAAACACTCCGTTTTACTCACATCACTCACTTTCCTGCTGAATGGAAGCCGATCGCCTCAAAAATACTGTGAAAACCTATTTTGAAGGGATCACCCCCTGACCCCCCCCCTCCTGCTTCCTGGCCCCCTGTCAACTCCCAGGCCCTCAAACGTGAACTAAACACCAGCTTCCTCTCAAAGAAGGCACAGCAGAGGAGGTACTTCCTGAGGCAGCTGAAGAAATTCAGACCGCCAAAGAAAACGATGGCACTCTTCTACACCTCCATCATCGAGTCCATCCTCACCTCCTCCATCATCATCTGGTGATGCTTCAGCCGAAGACAGGGCGTCGTCCGATCTGCTGAGAAGGTGATCGGCTGTAACCTGTCCTCCCTCCTGGTCCCGCTCAACTCCAGGAGGACCCTGAAGCGGGCCAGGAAGATGGCGGCCGACCCCTCCCACCCCGGCCATAATCTCTTCTTGCCCCTCCCCTCAGGCGGGAGGCTGCGGTCCATCAGAACCACGACCGCACGCCACCGAGACAGCTTCTTCCCCACGGCCACCAGCCTCATCAACAAGGCTCGAGTCCCGCACAACATTTTGTATATTGACGATGTTTTTAATCTTATTTTGCACAACCATTTTGTACTTGTTCTTTGCACTGTCCTGTCTCGTCCCTGCACCCTGTCCAACGTCCCTGCACCCTGTCCAACGTCCCTGCACCCTGTCCAACGTCCCTGCACCCTGTCCAACGTCCCTGCACCCTGTCCAACGTCCCTGCACCCTGTCCAACGTCCCTGCACCCTGTCCAACGTCCCTGCACCCTGTCCAACGTCCCTGCACCCTGTCCAACGTCCCTGCACCCTGTCCAATGCTGTCTCCATG
>NC_140251.1:18016446-18026446 GCF_949987555.1 Borostomias antarcticus
GGAGAGAGAGAGAGAGAGAGAGAGAGAGAGAGAGCGGGGACAGACAGCGGTTTCTCTCATGCCTCTAGCAGGTGGTGACAGTGGTCTAGGTAACCAGTCAGATAATTGCTTGGCCCCGGCTCAGACGCTGATGTGCTTACAGTAGGTGGATAAGGGAGCAGACGGAAGTTAGCTACTCTTCTCCTCCATCTCTCTCTTCCTCTCTATCTCCATCTCTCTCTTCCTCTCTATCTCCATCTCTCTCTTCCTCTCTATCTCCATCTCTCTCTTCCTCTCTATCTCCATCTCTCTCTTCCTCTCTATCTCCATCTCCCTCTTCCTCTCTATCTCCATCTGTCTCTTCATCTCAATCTCCCTCTTCCTCTCTATCTCCATCTCCCTCTTCCTCTCTATCTTCATCTCTATCTTCCTCTCTATCTTCATCTGTCTCTTCCACTCTATCTCCATCTCTCTCTATCTCCATCTCCCTCTTCCTCTCTATCTCCATCTCCCTCTTCCTCTCTATCTCAATCTCTCTCTTCCTCTCTATCTCCATCTCTCTCTTCCTTTCTATCTCCATCTCTCTCTTCCTCTCTATCTCCATCTCTCTCTTCCTCTCTATCTCCATCTCTCTCTTCCTCTCTATCTCCATCTCTCTCTTCATCTCAATCTCCCTCTTCCTCTCTATCTCCATCTCTCTCTTCCTCTCTATCTCCATCTCTCTCTTCCTCTATATCTCCATCTCTCTCTTCCTCTCTATCTCCATCTCTCTCTTCCTCTCTATCTCCATCTCTCTCTTCCTCTCTATCTCCATCTCTCTCTTCCTCTCTATCTCCATCTCCCTCTTCCTCTCTATCTCCATCTGTCTCTTCATCTCAATCTCCCTCTTCCTCTCTATCTCCATCTCCCTCTTCCTCTCTATCTTCATCTCTATCTTCCTCTCTATCTTCATCTGTCTCTTCCACTCTATCTCCATCTCTCTCTATCTCCATCTCCCTCTTCCTCTCTATCTCCATCTCCCTCTTCCTCTCTATCTCAATCTCTCTCTTCCTCTCTATCTCCATCTCTCTCTTCCTTTCTATCTCCATCTCTCTCTTCCTCTCTATCTCCATCTCTCTCTTCCTCTCTATCTCCATCTCTCTCTTCCTCTCTATCTCCATCTCTCTCTTCATCTCAATCTCCCTCTTCCTCTCTATCTCCATCTCTCTTTTCCTCTCTATCTCCATCTCTCTCTTCCTCTCTATCTCCATCTCTCTCTTCCTCTCTATCTCCATCTCTCTCTTCCTCTCTATCTCCATCTCCCTCTTCCTCTCCATCTCCATCTCTCTCTTCCTCTCTATCTCCATCTCTCTCTTCCTCTCTATCTCCATCTCCCTCTTCCTCTCTATCTCCATCTCTCTCTTCCTCTCTATCTCCATCTCCCTCTTCCTCTCCATCTCCATCTCTCTCTTCCTCTCTATATCCATCTCCCTCTTCCTCTCTATCTCCATCTCCCTCTTCCTCTCCATCTCCATCTCTCTCTTCCTCTCTATCTCCATCTCCCTCTTCCTCTCTATCTCCCTCTTCCTCTCTATCTCCATCTCTCTCTTCCTCTATATCTCCATCTCTCTCTTCCTCTCTATCTCCATCTCTCTCTTCCTCTCTATCTCCATCTCTCTCTTCCTCTCTATCTCCATCTCTATCTTCCTCTCTATCTTCATCTGTCTCTTCCACTCTATCTCCATCTCCCTCTTCCACTCTATCTCCATCTCCCTCTTCCTCTCTATCTCAATCTCTCTCTTCCTCTCTATCTCCATCTCTCTCTTCCTCTCTATCTCCATCTCTCTCTTCCTCTCTATCTCCATCTCTCTCTTCCTCTCTATCTCCATCTCTCTCTTCATCTATATCTCCATCTCTCTCTTCCTCTCTATCTCCATCTCTCTCTTCCTCTCTATCTCTCTATCTCCATATCTCTCTTCCTCTCTATCTCTCTATCTCCATCTCTCTCTTCCTCTCTATCTCCATCTCTCTCTTCCTCTCCATCTCCATCTCTCTCTTCCTCTCTATCTCCATCTCTCTCTTCCTCTCTATCTCCATCTCCCTCTTCCTCTCTATCTCTCTATCTCCATCTCTCTCTTCCTCTCTATCTCCATCTCTCTCTTCCTCTCCATCTCCATCTCTCTCTTGACCTTTCCGTGTATTTTGGATCTCTTCATCTGTACGTACACCTCTCACACCTTCTCTATCTCTGTCTCTCTCCCTTTCTCTCTTTTCCTTTGCGGGTATCATTATGGGTGGGAATACCAGCGCGGGCACGTGTTCTCTGTCTCACCTCCCGCCATCTCCACCTCTCCTTCCGTGGCTCTGCTTAGAAGGAGTGCGGCGATCATATCTTCTCCTATTTTCTCTTCTCGTCTCCTTTCCTCTCTCCTCTTCTCTCCTCTCTTTTCCACTCCTGTCCTCTTCTCTCTTCCTCCTCTCCTCTGCTATCCAGCTCCTCTCCCTCTCCCCTTTTCTCCTCTGATCGTCCTCTCCTCTTCTCCCCCTCCTCTCCTCTCATCCCCTCTTCCACTTCTCTCCTCTCCTCTTCTCCCCCTCTCCTCTCATCCCCTCTTCCTCTTCTCTCCTCTCCTCTTCTCCTTCTCCTCTCCTCTCCTCTCATCCCCTCTTCCTCTTCTCTCCTCTCCTCTTCTCCCCCTCTCCTCTCCTTTCATCATCTCTTCCTCTCCTCTCCTCTCCTCTTCTCCCTCTCCTCTCGTCTCCTCTCGTCCGCCTGGCGCGGTACAGGGGCTTTAGCTTGGCAAGATACTACATTCTGCAGACTAGCACCATGGTCTCAGACAGCAGAGGAGAAAGACACTTAGCAGTGCTTGGCTGGTGCTGCGGTGCTTAGGGGAGACAATTAGATTTCCTACTTGTTTCTCTTCTGTTATTTCATCAGAATAAAATGGGCCATAGGGACAGACTGTTGTAGAGGGCAGAGCATTAAAACCTGACCAGCAACAACAGCCCTCTGATGGTCAATACTGCACCAGAGGTGGTAGGATGTCCAGGAACCATGATACAGCAGCTTCTGTAAGTGAGTGTGCATGTGCGTGCGTCAGTGCATGCATGTGTGTGTGTGTGTGTGTGTGTGTGTGTGTGCGCGTGTGTGGTGTGTGTGCGTGTGTGTGCATGCGTGTGTGTGTGTGTGTGTGTGTGTGTGTGTGTATGTGTGTGTGTGTGTGTGTGTGGCGTGTGTGTGTGGCGTGTGTGTGTGGCGTGTGTGTGTGTGTTGTGTGTGTGTGTGTGTGTGTGTGTGTGTGTGGTGTGTGTGCGTGTGTGTGCATGCGTGTGTGTGTGTGTGTGTGTGTGTGTGTGTATGTGTGTGTGTGTGTGTGTGTGTGTGTGTGTGTGTGTGTACTCACAGCCTCTGCAGACCAGTGTAGAGCTCCATATCCACATCCTTCAGTGTCTGCAGGCCCGTCCAGTTTTCGATGTGTCTGGAACGGAGAGAAAGCAAACACCGCACTCCGTTAAAAAGGCACTTTTGTTTTCTCAAAACAGACATCTTCAATCCGTAGTCAGGAGTTTGTGAAACAGTCCCATGTCTCCCCAGCCAGCCACTGTAGCCGTCAGTGGAGTTTTGTTTCCGTTCAACGGTGTCTGCTGTTGCTCCACGTCTTCAGATGGTGGGCCGGCTACAGCAACGACACTTTATCGCTTAAGCCTTTGTGTAACACTCACTGATCCCCGTGAAAGTGTGTCGATACGGCGCTCAGCACCAGCTCAGGAGGCTGCTAGCCAGTTATGTACTGCACAGCACACTCTTTAAAAACAGAGGGCCATGGAGAATCCTCAGGTAAAAAAAACGGTTCCGGATAGAACCCTTTTCAGGTTATTATGGTTCCAGGTAGAACCCTTTTCAGGCCTGTAAGATGCCGATACCTTATCTGATTCTTTCTGACCGACTGTGCCTGGGTGTTCCTAAGTGTTCCAGATTGTTTGTATGTATGTATGTATGTATGTATGTATGTATGTATGTATGTATGTATGTATGTATGTATGTATGTATGTATGTATGTATGCTCTACATTGTATGCATACTGTATGTAGATATTTCTTGCACTCTATTATGTGTATTCTTTACTCTGTATATTATTTGCCTTAATCTATGCTGTACATTCTTGCTGCTGAAACACCCAAATCTCACTCCCTTATTCAAAGAAAATATATTCCCCTCTATATTAACTGTCAATATATTAAAACCCGGGCTATCCAGGGGATTATTAAAATTCATCTTATTTTATCATCTTATCTTCTATCTGGAACATTTTATTCAGATGGTTCTTTTACTGTCACAAACGCTTCTATTTAGCTTATTTAGTTTTGCGTGTCGTATAAATAGTCTGAGACGCAGTGTCTGGAAGCTCCGTCTGAGTGTGTGATGCTGTGTCTCTGGGGACGTCCCCAGTGTGAGCACATCTGGATAATTCACCACCAAGTAATGCGATCTGCAACGCAATTACATCAGTTCAATGAGGGGACGCTTAATAGGAGTCAATAGATAGGGGTCCCTAGAGCGCGACTGCTACATTGAGCTAACACCGCTACTAATGTAGCAGAGGTGGTTCGTGTACTCCCTCTACAGTCAGTTAAAACCTGGCTGCACTCGACTGCCATGGTATAGGTTGTTCAAGTGCTTAGCTTGAACGTTTAGCTTGATTTTAGCTTTTACAGTAATGTCCTTTGAGTCTGATGAAATTGCAATCAGGCCTTATTGGTTATTCATCACATGTACTCATCAGTAAGATTGCAAATGATTGGCTGCTTGGGTCGAGTTCTATCAGTGTGCTGCTCCGCCTCCTCCATCTATTTCACTGCTGCTCTCAGGAAGTACAAGTAGGTGCCATCTGCCTTTGGCATGAGGTCTGGAGATGGCCCTAAAATATTAACATCCGTCTCTCTCTCTCTCTCTCACGCACACACACACACATGCACACACACACACACACACACACACACACACACACACACGCACACACTTTCCCTCCCTCCTTAGTAATCTGCTCTCCTGTGATCAAAGCGTTCCTTGGTTCTCTGGCTTCAGAAGGCAGATGAATCTAATCTCTCTGCTTGCTGTTATTATTTATTCATTTACTCATCTATCCGTCCTCTCATATACATGGAACCACGTCCTGAGCAGCTGATGCACAGGAGAGGAGAAGAGAGGAGAGCAGGGGAGAGGAGAGGGGAGGAAAGGAGAGAAGAAAGGAGAAGAAGAGAGGAGTGGAGAGCAGAGGAGAGAAGAAGAGAGGAGAGGAGAGGAGGTGATTGATGGGATGGTATGAAAGAACTGCAGATTTACAACAAAGGACAAGAAAGAGATTTGTACCATTTACAGAACAAACTAAAACTGGCATGTACAAATGATACAAACTGAGAACCCCATGCCCACCAGTAGTGTGTCTAGTATGCAGTAATCAAGTCACACACACACACACACACACACACACACACACACATCAGGAAAGAGCACAGGACTTTGGGATTCAGGGGACCCCTTTCAAATTACCAATGTGGGGTGGTCGGAGGTCAATTCCATTTGAAATGGCTGAAACATAATCCACTCTCCCCTCCCGAAAAGGCAGCATCCTGCACCCTCCAGAGTGTGCCCTCCAGAGGAGCAGGTGTGCTGGGTGGTCCTGAGCCCCACAGAGCCCATCTTCCCTGGGGAGTCCAAGGCCACCTCAGCATGTACAGTACCACTATCTCAGTAAACACAACAGTGCAAGAGTGAACAGCGCTACAGAAACTAGAGTAGTACCAGCCTCACACAACCCTACCCTAATCAATACACAGAGATTAAAATCTTAGGAGAAAAAAATGAGAGTTGGAGGAATGTTGATTGATTGGCTGGGCTCATTTTCGACTCACGAGACCAGTCCTCCAGGACCTAATTGGGTGATTGAATAATTGACTGATTGATCGATTAGCCAATGGGCTGTCTAAATGCTCAGTAATGACTGCATGGAACTCCTGGGGGGAGAGAGAGAGAGAGAGAGAGAGAGAGAGAGAGAGAGTGAGAGAGAGAGAGAGAGAGAGAGAGAGAGAGAGAGAGAGAGAGAGAGAGAGAGAGAGAGAGAGACCAGAGAACAGAAGAGGCAGGGGATGCAAATACACTTACTTGCTTATGGTAGTCCATTGTATACAATGATGACTTCTACTTCTTTTGGTGAGTTTTGAGGTGACTGTGAAGTCCAGTGCGAGAGCCACATGGTCTATTGCAGTGGTGAGGGCATATGAAGTCAGTATTAGTTGTCACTTTGGCTGCAGTGACCATCTTCCTCCCCTGGTGTTTCCTTTCCCTCGCCTCACTCCTCTCCTCTTCAGAGCGCTGTTAGTCCAGCACGGCAACGTTGCCTCCAGTAAGAGTGTTCCGAGGCAGAGCTTTCCAGCTGTGTGTGCTGAATTCCTCATCTCTTGAGTGCTGTTTTGAGCTGGTCCTTATATCTTCGCTTTTGACCTCCCGCAGATTGCTGGCCGTGATGTAATTGACCATACAGCAGTTGCCGTGGAAGACTGTCCTCTGGCATTCTGATGGTGTGGCAAACCCATCGCAGTTGGTGCTGAAGAAATGTGGCCTCCGTGTTCTAGTTCTTCTGTGTGCGGTACACGGTCACGCCAGGTTAGCCCAAGGATGTGCTGGAGACATCTGATGTGGAAGTTATCCAGCTTTCGGATGTGGCGCCAGTAGAGGGTCCAAGCTTCACAGCCATAGAGTAGTGTGGAGACACAGATGGCTTGATAGACTGCTACCTTGGTGTGTATGCTGAGGTCTTTGTTCACAAACACCCTCTTACACAGACTACCAAAGGAGGCTGAGGCAGACTTTATCCGGTCCTGAACATCATTGTCCATACTGCAGTTTTCGGAGAGGATGCTCCCAAGATATTTGAAGTCTGGGACTACTGCTAAAGACTTGTTGTCGATGTTGAAGACAGGTGATGGTGATGGAGTTGGGGGAGGTATAGGTACTGCATTTGTAACGCGCTCCCCATCCAGTTGTTACACTGGCCCGGAGCGCCATTCACACACCAATGGCGGCAGCTGCCATGCAAGGCGCTTGCCTTCATTGGGAGCAATTTGGGGTTCAGTGTCTTGCCCAAGGACACTTCGACAGGTAGTCAGGAGGAGCCGGAGAGGAGGAGACGACCCGCTCTACCAACTGAGCTATACTGCCGCCCCTGGAGGTGAATTCCACTGGCAGAGTATCTCCGTCTTTGCAGTGTTCACAGTGAGACCTAGTCTGCTATAAGCCTTCACAGCAGCTGTTAATGTTGCTTGCAGAGCCACTGATGTATGTGCCACAAAAACACAGTCATCTGCATACTGTAACTCCACTATGTTTACAGTTTTGACCTTAGTAGCAGCCTGGAGCCTCCTGATGTTAAATAGGTTCCAGTCCAACCTGTAATTCACCGACACACCACTGCTTCCTTCAACCTCTTTGTGCAGTAGCCATCATGAGGAAGATGTTGAAGAGTACAGGTGCAAGTACACAGCCCTGCCTGACACCTGTGCTCACTTTGAAAGGTCTGGGCTGAGATTCCCAGAGGCATCGTAGCGCTACGTTCATCGTAGTGCTATGATGAACGCCATAGCTTACGATGAACGTAGCGCTACGATGCCTCTGGGAAACTCAGCCCTGGACTCCTGCCCTCCTGTGGTCACCTGAGCCATCATCCCCTCATGAAAACTTTGCAGGATGTTTCCGAACTTCTTCGAGCAGCCAACCCTGAGAAGGACAGCCCAGAGCAGGTCTCTATTGACTGTGTTAAAGGCCTTTGATAGGTCCACAAAAGCTATGTATAGGTCTAGTTGTTGCTCTCTACACTTCTCTTGTAGCTGGCGACTTGTAAAAACCATGTCCACAGTGCTGCATTTTTTCCTGAAGCCACATTGAGACTTAGATGTTCGGTTATGCTCCGTATGAGTCTAGACAACATCACTTTGGCAAGGACCTTTCCGGTAACAGAAAAATGGGATATTCCCCTACTATTGCCGCAGGTAGACTTATTGCCCTTCCCTTTGTAAATGGTAACAATATTTGCGTCCCGCCATTGTTGGGGGACTGTTTCATGCTTCCATACGTCGGCAATTGCTCTAGTGTAGAGATATCCTCCCTGTTTAAGGATCTCTGCAGGGATGCCATCAGGGCCAGTGGTATTGTTGTTGTAAGTGACTCAACTGCAGCCAGGACTTCAGAGAAGGTTGGTGGAAGATCCAGTTCTTCAATGGTTGGGTAACTGTGCAGCTCCTCCAGAACTGCCAGATCAGGAGTGGCAGGTTGGTTCAAGAAAGTCTGGAAGGGTTCAGCTCATCTATCCACAATCTGCTTCTGGTCCTTTATGAGAGTTGAGCCATCAGCGGACTTCACGGGTGAGAGAGAAGAATTATTGGGGCCATGTGTGGTGTCTTCATGTCGTTTTTCACTGTAAATTCCTCGATTTCTCTGGTCTTGCCAGTCCACCAGTATTTTTTTCAGTTTTCTAAAAACAGACTGAACCTCCTTCCTTGATGTTCTCCAGTGCTGCTTCAGTCTGCCAGGTGTAGGGTTGTTCAAATCTGTGTTATGTGCCTTGTGCATGGTGTCCAGCATGGTTTGGATTGATTCAGAGTTTTCGTCAAACCAGTCCTGATGCCTCCTCCGGTGGTAGCCAATGGACTCGGCTGCTGCCTCATATAGCTTTGAGCTCAGACAGGTCCAGTTGTCATCAACACTGCCTACAGGCTCAGGAGGGAGACGATTTCCTGCAGCTTCCCAGCAATGGAGCATTGTATGTTATTCCAGGCGTCGGCTTCTTCAAGCTGGGCACAGTCCAACCGCTTCTTGCCATTTTTTCGGAGACGGACAGGGGGTCGTACTGTCACTGGCAGATTGGAGATGATCATGCGGTGGTCAGTCCAGCAGTCAGCACCTCGCATTGCACTGGTGATGTGCACGTCCTTGATGTCTTTGCGTCTCACGATGACATAATCCAGCAGGTGCCATTGCTTGGATCGTGGGTGCATCCAGGAGGCCTTGTATTTATTTTTCTGTTGGAAGATTGTATTTGTGATTGTCAAGACATGCTCTACACAGAGACTGAGTAGTCTCATGCCATTGGCATTAACTTTCCCGTTACCATGCTTCCCTATCACTCCATTCCATATAAGGTGATTTTTCTCCACTCTGGCTTTAAAATCACCAAGCAAGTGGATTGTACCACTACAAGGAATGCGCTGTAGGGCCTCATCTAGTTCCTGGTAGAAACGGTCCTTTGCCTCATTCTTGGATGGTAGAGTTGGCACACAGGCACTGAGAAGAGTATAGCATTGTTTTCCCAGGGGAATACGGACAGATATCAGTCTTTAATGTATGCCGGTGAGTGTTTCAGTGAGACTGGGCAGCAGGCTGTTTTTTATGGCCAGACCGACACCATGGTGATGCAGTCCTCTGGTGGGGTATCCCTTCCAGAAAAAGGTATAACCCTGGCCTTCTTCCTTTAAGGATCCCTCATCCAGAAGTCTGGTCTCACTCAAGGCAGCGATATCGACGTCATAACATCTGAGCAGCAACAAGCACAGTTCTTCTTTGCGGCCTGTCAGGGTGGTTGTCCAAGAGAGTTCTCATGTTCCATGCAGCCAATTTCAGGGGAACTTGATTATTTCTTGTTTTTCGACCGCTGTAGTGAAATGTCCGTGCAGTAGGTGCAGATTGGGCAATGTTAAGGTTACCTTTTCTAGGCCTCCCTCCAGATATGGGGTGAGCAGTGCGGCTCCTAAATAGGACTGCTCAGTCATACAGGGGTCTGCCGAAATCAGCTGCCACTCCAATCCCAGCTGATAGTGACCATTATAGCCCTGTATCGCTGACGTGCAGGGATCTGACTAGAGGCTCCCAGTTCATTCTCACCTGCCTCCATTACCAGATGTCCTATTGCCGCCAGACTTTGTTCCGGTTTGGAATCCAATGCTGTTCTGGATCCATCAAGGTCAGAAGTAGAGACCTGTGCAATGA
>NC_140251.1:18028946-18041446 GCF_949987555.1 Borostomias antarcticus
CGACTGAATGCACCCAGGACACGTTGTTATGGAAACTCTCCTTTTGATTGGACATCAATGCAAGCATCTGCTTTAAAACACCTTGGACTCAGACACAGGTCCGTGACGTGCCCACAGCAGTGTGGATGGGCTGATCTGCATTGTGGGAAACATAAAGGTGACAATGAAGCCTATCATCTTTCTGACAGTGGAGTGAAAAATCTGAGGGACACAAACGGTGCTTGATGAAAATGCATAGATATATCTGTAACACTTTTTATAATAATACTCAAACTGGTAACACTTAAAGGATAAGTACACTGAATTTCATGTTTAGCCCTATTCCTGGCTTCCCTGACATGTATCTGACTAGTACAGGTTTAAATATTTCTGTTTTGTGCAGTACAGAGTTCTGTGTCAATAACGTTGGCACGTGCAATCTGGCTCGTTGCTAGCTATGGGAACACTTGAAAAACTCAAAACGTTGACAAAACTAGCACTTTTGAGAAAGTCTGATAATTGCTCTACCACCATTTTGGTCATACAATGGATGTGGGTGGGCACCATGAAAAATCATTCAAAGAACATGTTTGTTCTCTCAAGTTTGTGGATGATGTATTGACTATTTATAAGGGATAGTTGCAAATCAATGACCAACTATTAAACGTTTAACACATGAATAACTCATTAACTAGCCGTTCTATTTACTATTTATAAGAGATAGTTTGGCCTTTAGTGATGCACTGACATAGGAACTGTCCTCTAGTAAGTAGAGTTTGATTCCATATCAACCTCAGTGGTAATGTGTGTATTTGCTTATCATTTACTATTTTTAATAGTTTATTAATTGTCTACAAATGGTTTATAAAGGATAAATATTATAAAGTGTTGCTGATATATCAAGTAAATTGATTGTCAGTAAAAGGGTTGCATTATCATCCAATCAAGCGATGAGTGTGATTCCAACTCCAGCTTGATGCAGAACAACAGAAGGAGAGAGAGGGAGAGAGAGAGAGAGAGAGAGAGAGAGAGAGAGAAATAGAGAGGGGGAAAGAATGAGTGGGTGAGAGAGAGAGAAAGAGAGAGTGAACGAGAGAGCAAGAGAGAGATAGAGAGAGAAAGAGAGAGACATTAAGAAGTACTCTAAATTTACAAGGTGTGAAATTGCCTCAGCATGAGTAGACAGAGCTCCTGACTCCAGAATGACGCCACAATGCCAAGCATCAGGCAGGGGTAGCTATTCAATCATATAAAGTTGTATTTACACAACCATTAAAACAGTTTACCACATACCTGTATGTCTGCTGTTTACAGCTCAGGAAACTTTGACAGTGTCAGTAGAAGAGGTACTGAAGTAGAAAATTGGATTTCCGCTCAATATGTTTTGAGTGAAGTTACATGTAATATCAGGTTACTGATCTGTCTCAGATCAGCGTCAGACATGTGTCCGATGTGTAGGGCTGATACCATCCCTCTGTATCTGCACTAGACTGGCATAGGGATGTGTAGGGTTGATTCCATCCCTCTGTATCTGCACTAGACTGGCCTGGGGATGTGTAGGGCTGATTCCATCCCTCTGTATCCGCACTAGACTGGCCTGGGGATGTGTAGGGTTGATTCCATCCCTCTGTATCTGCACTAGACTGGCCTGGGGATGTGTAGGGTTGATTCCATCTCTCTTTATCTGCACTAGACTGGCCTGGGGATGTGTAGGGCTGATTCCATCCCTCTTTATCTGCACTAGACTGGCCAAGGGATGTGTAGGCTTGATTCCATCTCTCCCTATCTGCACTAGACTGGCCTGGGGATGTGTAGGGTTGATTCCATCCCTCTGTATCTGCACTAGACTGGCATAGGGATGTGTAGGGCTGATTCCATCTCTCCCTATCTGCACTAGACTGGCATAGGGATGTGTAGGGTTGATTCCATCCCTCTGTATCTGCACTAGACTGGCCTGGGGATGTGTAGGGCTGATTCCATCTCTCTTTATCTGCACTAGACTGGCCTTGGGGATGTGTAGGGCTGATTCCATCTCTCTTTATCTGCACTAGACTGGCATAGGGATGTGTAGGGTTGATTCCATCTCTCTTTATCTGCACTAGACTGGCATAGGGATGTGTAGGGTTGATTCCATCTCTCTTTATCTGCACTAGACTGGCATAGGGATGTGTAGGGTTGATTCCATCTCTCTTTATTTGCACTAGACTGGCATAGGGATGTGTAGGGCTGATTCCATCTCTCTTTATCTGCACTAGACTGGCCAAGGGATGTGTAGGGTTGATTATATCTCTCTTTATCTGCACTAGACTGGCATAGGGATGTGTAGGGCTGATTCCATCTCTCCCTATCTGCACTAGACTGGCCTGGGGATGTGTAGGGTTGATTATATCTCTCTTTATCTGCACTAGACTGGCATAGGGATGTGTAGGGCTGATTCCATCTCTCTTTATCTGCGGTAGACATTTTTACCTCTCTCTCTCTTTCTCTCTCTGTCCGTTTCACACACTCACTCACTCGCTCGCTCGCACGCACGCACGCACACACACACACACACACACACACACAAACCAAATCTCCAGCTAACCGTATCCTCTGGCACAGCTACAATATGCAGTGTCCAAAGTGGTTTTCATCTCCGTGGTTACAGAGGGAGCACATTCTAGTGCCTTTCGTCCTCTTGGCCAGAAAGCGCCACGTCGTCACAACGTCACATCTTCTGATGAACGCTTCCTCTAATCATCACTAGGCCTATGTGAAATGTAACGGTTAAAAGAAGCTTTAATCAGCTCCAGCATATGATACGGTTTACTCGTCATTATGAGAGGATGGGTTTCCTGGAGATGTTCAGCTGACAGATGTACTGTGTACAGTACACACACACACACACACACACACACACACACACACACACACACACACATGGACACATGCATACACACACAGGAACAATCACTGATACCAGTGGTTTGGAAATGTGTACAATGACCAGGTATGGACCCATAGGCTTACAATACATTGTATGGGATCAGGCGTTGCACAGACACAACTGAAACTATTCAGCAGAAAATGAGCAAGGCTTGTTGAACTGGCGCTGTTGTAACTGTACTAATGCTGATGAGACAGAACAAGCCTCCAAAGACTTGCTGTGATTTGAGCCCTGTCGGACAGATGGCAGGGTTGATCTAGCCTGGCTTACAGGGCCACACACACACACACACACACACACACACACACACACACACACACACACACACACACACACATACACAGGTACCCCCCCCACACACACACACAGGTACCTCACACACAAACACACACACACCTCACACATACACAGGTACCACACACACATACACAACACAACACACACACACAGACTCACATACAGATACCTCTCTCTCTCACACACACACACACACACACACACACACACACACACACACACACAAACACACACACAGGTACCTCACACACAAACACACACACACACACACCTCACACACACACACACAGACTCACATACAGTACAGACACACCTCACACATACACACGTACTGTACGTCACACACACGCACACACACACACACACACACTCGGATCCTAATGGACCCGTGCCACTGGTAACCTGCCATTCATGTTCACATTGTCCAAATGTAGGGAAACCCACTGGCAGAGAATGGCCGGTTTTGAATGCCGGCACCTTTGTGTTGTTGCAGCTCCAAACGAAGTGTGGTAGGAGGGCCAGCGCCGAGGCTGGCACCGGCCACCCTCCAAGAGCCCAGCAGAGACACGCTGAGAGTAAGAACAGATTACCACACATCCATCTCTCCTCCGTGGACGGCTCAGTCCTCAAAGGCTTCACTTCAAAATGCAGTAACATGACCATGATTTATGCTTGTAGCGTGTAGCCCGGTATCTGATCATCTCTAGGGGGAAAGCTGTGTGTGCCAGTGTGTGTGTGTGTGTGTGTGTGTGTGTGTGTTCCAGTGTGTGTGTGTGTATGTGTGCGTGTTTGTTTTGAGTGAATATGCACACACGCTGCTGCGTTCTAAATAAAAATGATCCTCACGTTGACCTAACTCAAACCAGCGCCGTAGTGTGCGACTCAAACCAGGAACAGGAGAAGAGCCATCCTTCGCCCAATCACCTCGCATCACGTATACCTTTACCCAATCCTCTCCTCTCGAATCACGCCGGCCAATCGACGTGAGCCATTATCCCACCCCAGTAAACCAACCCCCAGCTTTCATCCCTGTCAGCTGACATGTAGGTATAGCAAAGACAGACCGTTGCATCACCCTGGACAGAATTTGGCAACCCGGATAGAATTTGGCATGACAGTCCCCACAAGTGACCGTTCAGAGACCAGGGGTGCTTAGGGCGGAGGGGGTCTGCGCTAATGATGGATGACAAGTAAGCCAGCTGCCATGTGACACCTGTACACACACACACACACAGTCAAAGTCAACTTTATTTATACAGCACTGGTCATACAAACAAATGTAGTGCAGTGCTTTACAGAACAATCAAATAAAAAACAGTTAAAATAAAAAATACAAATAATATATGGTAAAAGAGAATAGAAAGTAAGAGAATAGAAAGTAAGCAAAAAATTAAAAGTGAGTATGTAAAAAGTTAAATTTACTATAGGTAAAACTACAAGCAAGATTAAAAAGGTATGTCTTAAGATCTCGCTTAAAAGTTCCCATAGTTTCGACCATCCTTAGGTGTTCTGGCAGGGTATTCCAGAGGCTGGGGGCGTAGAAACTGAAGGCTGCCTCCTCAAGTCTCTTGGTCCTGGCTCCAGGAACCGTTAAAGGTTCAGTGCCAGATGATCTCAGGGACCTACTTGATGTATAACATAAAAGCATGCCCGATATGTATTCAGGTGCATGACCATGGAGTGCTTCATAAACGAATAAAATAATCTTATAATCTATTCTAAAACTGACCGGTACCCAGTGTAGTGATTGTAAGACTGGCGTGATGTGTGCCCTTAGTGAGGATACATGCAGCAGCATTTTGTATCATCTGAAGTTGGCTAATTCTGCTAATTTATTGGCTAATAAAGCAAATAAATGGCTTTCTTTGATAGACCAGATATAAGAGTGTTACAGTAATCCAACCTGCTACTGATAAAAGGCATTAGCCTTTCAGTCTGGGACAGAAAAGGTTTTACCTGAAGGCCTGATTCATACTCTACGCAAGCTACGCTGACGCGGCTGTGAACGCGGGCTCTACTCAGGTATTCTGGTTCACTCTGAGCGCGCGGGGGTCGCTGCCTTGTGTGAACGACCCTATCGGTTTGTGTGAAATAGCACTTGCGCTCGCGTAAAGTGACAAATTTCTGCACGACAAACGTTGCTACGCAAGGACGCGTCAACGTCACCTTGCGTAGTCTTGCGTAGCTCGCACTACCGTAGCTTGCGTTGACTATGAATGGGCCCTAACAATGTTTCTCAGGTGATAAAAAGATGCCCTTGTGACATTCTTAATATGGGCCTCAAAATTAAGATCAGAATCGAACATGACTTGACATTTGGTGTACAGTGTCAGTGTTTTTAAATGTCCAGAGAGTCTCTCCCTTTCAACTTTATCACCAATGATATGTTTTGTCCTGGTTTAGCTGAAGGAAGTTCTGTGACCATCCATGCATTTATATCAGCAATGCATTCTATCAGGTAATCAACTGAACTGTAGTTATTGGGTGTCACAGAAATATAGAGCTGAGTGTCATCTGCATAGCGATGGTAGCTAATATTGTGCCTCCTAATGACATCACATAGGGGTAGAGACTGAAGAGTAAAGGCCCTAGAATGGATACTTGTGGGACCCCACATGTCATTGAAGTGTTTTTTGAGCTGTGGTCACCAAGGGCGACAAAGAACTCTCAGCCAATTAGGTAGGTCCTGAACCAGTCAAGGACCATGTCATGATCTACAGTGTCGAAAGCTGCGCTCAGGTCCAGAAGGACAAGGACAGTGTAGCGAGTTCTAGGGTTAGAGCTATGACTATGACCGGTATAATTTATGATTATACCGCAGTTATCACAAATATGAAGGAAAATGGATTTAAGGCATTAAATCAACTCGTATGGGGCACCACCCTGTTTTGTACAGGGAAACACGATAACCTTTATCAATAGTATAATTTATTCATCAATCTCAGTCTGCAGGAGGAGTTCTTGACTCAATCAAGTGACCTAAGATAATGTGATGACGCTCGGACGTGGTCAAAAGTTCAATCAATATTTATTGAACTTATACTAATCAATTATCAAAATAATATTATAACACAATTCAATAATAGATGGAAAAACATGTGACAATATGAAAACACAGCAGAAATTAAACAAATGATGTCATAGATTATCACAGCCTATCCTAAATCTTCTAAGCTTCAACAACACTTTGGCATCACCCTACATCAAAGAGAACGCATGGATGTCAACCTTACAGTGATGTTTGAAGCGCGTTGTCCAGGCGGTGTTGTCTGGCTTGAAGCATGGAGGAGGCACGTGACTGATGGTCGCTTGGTTTGATGAAGGGGCCAGCATGTCTGAGCTCCCGCTGGAACAGTGATAGTAGCGTTGTTGCGCGAAGTTGATGTTCGCAGAGTTCAAAGTTTAGTTTCAGAGTTCACAAGTTGCAAATATCTCATTCAAAACCTCTGCTCTCGCCAGAGGTGGATCTTTGAAGAGTTGGTGGAAATTCCTAAGCCCTGTGCTGACTACAGAGTTCTTAGGTGGCAGTCCAGTGTGGATACAGGCTGATTTTATCAACCGGCACAAAGCTTGGATCCTGGGTCACGTGTTACTTGAAGAAACAGTTGAGTTGGCAGTTGAGGGTTACAAGAGAAATCTGGAGAGCTGCACGAGAGAGAGAGAGTTTCCTGTCTGATCGCTTTTAAGGAGCAGAGAGGCGAGGTGTGTCCTGTGGGCATAGCCAGGCACGCCATTGGTCACTGGATCACCCAGAGGGCCCCACTCCCATCGTAAAAGATTCTGATTCAGATTCTGGGCTCACTCTGGAATCATCAAATATCCCGGTTATGGTTTCAACATGATATGACAATTCCACAACATGCCTTATCAACTGATTCATGATTTTAGCCAAAGATGGATACCAAACTTCACTATGGTAGACTTATCAGCATAGAATCAGTTATTTATAACACACAGTACAGTTGCATTACAAATACAGTGCATCACACAATAACTTGGTTCACCGGGCTTATTCATGTGGCGTTTGCATCCCATGGTGGAGATGGAGCATTTTCACTTTATTAAAGAAACAAGGCAAAGAAGGGAATTTCCTTTGTCTCACTGTGTGAATGTCTGTGGAGGTGGAATGTGTATTGTGGCCTGTTGCAGGGGGATGGGGGAGACAGGATGTGTTAGGTCTGTTATCAAGATCTCACATTCCAACCTAGGGCAGAGTGTCCCACCATATCAGTAGAACTGTTTTGTGGTCAGTAGAAATGGTCAGTAGAACTGTTTCATGTCCTACACGATGGTCAGTAGAACGGCGTCATGTCCTACACTCCTACAACAGAGAGCTTTTTAGCTTCAGCGTTAATTCTGAGTTGTTTACAACTTTGACCAGTGCCTCATCCGTACTATGATGAGGGCGAAAGCCAGACCGAAAAGTATCAAAGACACACACACACATACATAAACATACATACACAAACACACACACTCTCTCTCTCTCTCTCATACACACACACACACACATACACACACACATGCAGTCAGAGTGGACGATATCAGGTTGAAGTATACCCCTAGGCTGTTCTGGCTGGGGCTGGCGGTGTGTGTGTGTGTGTGTGAGAGAGAGAGAGAGAGAGAGAGAGAGAGAGAGAGAGAGAGAGAGGGAGAGAAAGAGAAAGAGAAAGAGAGAAAAAGAGAGAGGGAGAGAAAGAGAGAGTCTTCTGTAAGTCCATGTGATTGAGAATCACCTCGGGCTTGATCATAAGTCATTGAAGTGATAGAGGGTGCATAGGAGAGGAGGAGGGTAGAAGGGGAGAGGAGAGGGGAGGAGAGGATAGGGGAGGAGAGGAGGAGGGGAGGAGGAGAAGGTAGTGAAGGAAAAGGAGATGGAGTAGAAGGAAGAATGGATTGGAAGGAGGAGGGGAGGAGGAGAAGGGGGGCTTTTAAATGATTGATTGCACTCTGGGCTAACAAGAGGGATCTCGTCAGCACTGCAGAGGCTTTGTCCTGATTGGCAGCTCTGCCCTACAGAACATACACACACACACACACGTGTGTGTGTGTGTGTGTGTGTGTGTGTGTGTGTGTGTGTGTGTGTGTATGTATCAGCAGTGGTTAACTACTGACAGGGCAGGGCTGGTGCAGAAGAGACGCTTTGTGTGAAGGAGGAGAGGAGAGGAACTGGAACCCTCTCATTACCATGGCTCCCACATCACTGCTCCCACACACATCCACCCGCAAACACACACCCCCCCACACACAAACACACACACACACACACGCACACACACACACACAAACACACACCCCCCCACACACAAACACGCACACACACACACACACACACACACACGCACACACACACACACACAAACACACACCCCCCCACACACAAACACACACACACACACACACACCCACACACACAAACACACACACACACACACACATACACACACACACACACACACACACATCCACCCGCAAACACACAGACACACACACACCCATACACAAACACACCCCCCCACATACAAAACACACACACACACACACAGGCAAACATACAGTTAACAAAAAAGCTCTGTTCAGAAAACATCTTCATGCAGTGGCAATGTGTTGCTCCCACGCACAAGCCCTAGCCTAGATAGCTGATGTTCACCAACATTTCCAGCTACCATAAACAGAACCTGAGAAGGGTCCTTGTTTGGATATCCTGTGGTTAAATGCCCCACTGTGAGGACTTGTTCTTCCACAGGATGTGGGTGTTTGTGTGTGTATGCGTGTGTGTGTGTATGTGTGTGTGTGTGTGTGTGGCAGGGGGCGTGACAGGGGGTCTTTAGGTGCCGTCTAGCCCCTCTGGAGGCTAGAGAACAAAGGCCACTGGAGAACGTGAAGTCACCAGGATATAAAAGATGACATGAGTGGTGACAGGAGACTGTGGAGTATTCTGAGTGATCAGGTGTGCAACGGGGTGGCATGCAAGAAGACCCATGAAGAAAACACAGGCATGGTGCTTCTGAAGAAACATCGAGCTTACCTCTCCCCTTCCAACCCTTCTCAGTCCCCTCCTCTACACTCTCCCCTCTCTCCTCCCCTTCTCTCCTCTCCTCTCATGTCCTCTTCTCTCCTCTCCTCCCTTTCCCTCCTATCCTGTCCTCTCCAGTCCTCTCTTCTCCGCTCCAGTCCTCTTCTCACCTCCCATCTTCTGTCCTCTTCTCTCCTCCCCTCCGATCCCCTCCCATTCCCTCCTCTCCTCCCCTTCCCTCCTCTCTTGTCCTGTCCTCTTCTCTCCTCTCCTGTCCTCTCCTCTCCTGTCCTCTTCTCCCCTGTCCTCTTCTCTCATCTCCTCTCCTGCCCTATCCTCTCCTGTCCTCTTTCCACCTCTTCTCTCCTCTCCTCTCCTCTTCTCACCTCTCCTGCCCCCCTCTCTCCTCCCTCCTCCTCTCTGTCCAGTATGAGAGGAGGATGCCATCTCTGTCAATACCTCAGGCCAGAAATAACCCTGGCCTCATGAATATTATGAATAATGCAACAGGAGGTACGTTCTCTCCAAGCAAAGGCCCTCCTGGGAGGGATGGAGGGATGGAGTGAAGGTGAACAGGGCTTGCTTGTCCCGGGCCCCCGCGCCGAGACAGCCCCTCCGGTGGCCCCTCCCCCACACGGCGTTGTGGTGAGACGGAGAGCACCAGGGCCTCAGTTGGCCTCCGCTGTGCTACAACCGAATGCTTAGCCTCCATTTTAACATGGACACGCTCAGTGAGCACATCACAAGGCTCCTCTCGCTTGAATAAGTGGGTAGATAGATCTGCAGGGAGGTTCTATCTGAGGGGGGCCAGGAGCAGAGGGAGAGAGAAAAGGAGGGATATGGAAAGACAGAGGATGGGGGGGGGGCGTCTACAGAGGCATATCTGTTCTTTGAGAAGGAAGACATGAGAATCTGCAAAGTCCAGCTGAATCCCCCCACCACCCCCCCACCCCCACCCCTCTATGTAGACCTGCTATGAGAGTAATTTCCTTCTCCCTACAGATTTTCCACCAGCACCACGAACCACCTTCTTTAATTCCACCTCTACTGTACTACAGCATGCTGCTGCTACACACACACACACGCACAAACACACGTACACACATAGACACACACATAACTGTAAATACACACACACACGCAAACACAAACATAGATGTACAAACCAGACCCA
The DNA here is from genome assembly GCF_949987555.1 of Borostomias antarcticus. Classification (NCBI taxonomy): domain Eukaryota; kingdom Metazoa; phylum Chordata; class Actinopteri; order Stomiiformes; family Stomiidae; genus Borostomias; species Borostomias antarcticus. Next base: position 18,039,339 of record NC_140251.1, read on the forward strand.
TGACATACACACACACACACACGCAGGGTGTAGACAGATGGCATTGTGAGGACTGGCTTTCCCCAGTCCTGTGGGAGTCAGATAATAAACATTATACACTGAATAGTAGACACTGTGGCCAGGCTTACCATCAGGATAGACTAGCATCCAGCACTAGCAGTCAGGATAGACTAGCATCCATCACTAGCAGTCATCAGGATAGACTATCATCCATCACTAGCACTCATCAAGATAGACTAGCATCCAGCACTAGCAGTCATCAGGATAGACTAGCATCCAGCACTAGCAGTCATCAGGACAGACTAGCATCCAGCACTAGCACTCATCAAGATAGACTAGCATCCAGCACTAGCAGTCAGGATAGACTATCATCCAGCACTAGCACTCATCAGGACAGACTAGCATCCATCACTAGCAGTCATCAGGATAGACTATCATCCATCACTAGCAGTCAGGATAGACTATCATCCATCACTAGCAGTCAGGATAGACTATCATCCATCACTAGCAGTCAGGATAGACTATCATCCAGCACTAGCACTCATCAGGACAGACTAGCATCCATCACTAGCAGTCATCAGGATAGACTATCATCCATCACTAGCAGTCATCAGGATAGACTATCATCCATCACTAGCAGTCAGGATAGACTAGCATCCATCACTAGCACTCATCAGGATAGACTAGCATCCATCACTAGCAGTCAGGATAGACTATCATCCATCACTAGCAGTCATCAGGATAGACTAGCATCCATCACTAGCACTCATCAGGATAGACTATCATCCATCACTAGCAGTCAGGATAGACTATCATCCATCACTAGCCATCAGGATAGACTATCATCCATCACTAGCAGTCAGGATAGACTATCATCCATCACTAGCAGTCAGGATAGACTAGCATCCATCACTAGCAGTCAGGATAGACTATCATCCATCACTAGCAGTGAGGATAGACTATCATCCATCACTAGTAGCCATCAGGATAGACTATCATCCATCACTAGCAGTCAGGATAGACTATCATCCATCACTAGCAGTCAGGATAGACTATCATCCATCACTAGCAGTCAGGATAGACTATCATCCATCACTAGCAGTCAGGATAGACTATCATCCATCACTAGCAGTCAGGATAGACTAGCATCCATCACTAGCAGTCAGGATAGACTATCATCCATCACTAGTAGCCATCAGGATAGACTATCATCCATCACTAGAAGTCAGGATAGACTAGAGTCCAATAGACTAGCAGTCATCAGGATAGACTAGCAGCCAACAGGATAGACTAGCAGCCAACAGGATAGACTAGCAGCCAACAGGATAGACTAGCAGCCAACAGGATAGACTAGCAGCCAACAGGATAGACTAGCAGCCAACAGGATAGACTAGCAGCCAACAGGATAGACTAGCAGCCAACAGGATAGACTAGCAGCCAACAGGATAGACTAGCAGTCAGAGAGGCACAGCACCACCTGTACAGTAGGACCACACTGAGCTAGTCCACTTCTGAGTTCAGGTCAAATAACATTTGTACACACACACACACACACACACACACACACACACACACACACACACACACACACACACACACACACACACACACACACACACACACACACACACACACATACAGCTAATCAAGCCATTGTAATGCCTAAGGCCAAATCTCTGTTAAGACCCACTAGTACCTGGGTTGGTCCCGGTAGTCACAACTACTGCACATCACACATCAGATTGTGAGGTGATTATTAAAACATTGGAAACGTTTTCTTTTTTGCACACTAGGCAATAACGCTAAAAGTCAGTCTGCTCTCTCCCTGCGATCGATAGACCAAACAGAGACGTATGATTAGAGCATAAACCCAGCCTCCTCGTAGACTGACACACCCACGGTCCCAGAGCCCGGCTCTGCCCCATCACTACTCCCCCGTATCCCACCTCAGCTCTCCTCTCACACACAGACGCCATCTCCACTCTGAATCTGTTGTCGTAATTTTCATGTTTCCAGTCGCATGACGTAACGCCACCTTCCGGCTGCTACCATTTCATTGAAGCCATCCCAGCATTATAATGACTGAAAGGCCTGAAACATAATCACTA
>NC_140251.1:18046446-18056446 GCF_949987555.1 Borostomias antarcticus
ATATATAAGCAATGTGTGTGCGCTGAGATACTGTATGTCGATCCAATCAGATGTCGATATAGAGTCAGGGGGGGGGGGGGGGGGCCTCGTGGGGGGACACAAGCCTTGTTAATGAGTCTGATGGCTGTGGGAAAGACGCTGTTTGACCCAATCCCGATGGACCACAGTCTCCTGCCAGAGGGAAGTCGTTCAAAGAGACAATCTTTCTGGTCCGTTTAACGGCCCTGGAGGCGTGCAGGTCCTGTAGGGAGGGCAGTCTACAGCCGATCCCCCTCTCAGCGGAGCGGATGATGTGTTGCAGTCTGCCCTTGTCTTTATCTGCTGCGGAGGAGAACCAGATGGTAACGGAGGCGATGAGGATGGACTAGATGATGGAGGTGTAGAAGAGTACCACCGTTGCCTTTGGCGTGTTGAATTTCTTCAGCTGCCTCAGGAAGTACATCCTCTGCTGTGCTCTTTTGGTGAGGGAGCTGATGAGCAGCTGGTGAACAGCTCCCACTTGAGGTCCTGGGAGAAGGTGGCGCCCAGGAAGAGGGAGGAGTCCACAGTGGTCACTGTGATGTCATTCAGAGTGATGGGGGGAGGGGGGCTGGTCTCTTTCTAAAGCCTAGAACCATCTCCACTGTCTTGAGTTGAGCGTTGAGCTCCAGGTTGTTTTGGCTGCACCAGGACAGCACCTGGTCGATCTCACCACCTGTAGGCGGATGTGTAGCCCTCGGAGATGAGTCTGATGAGGTTGGTGTCATCTGCAAAGTTCAGGAACTTAACAGACTGGTGGCTGGAGGTGCAGATGTTCGTGTACAGGGAGAAGAGTAGAGGGGAAAGGACGCAGCCTTGAGGGGAGCCTGTGCTGATGGTCCTGGAGTCAGAGACGTGTTTTCCCAGTTTCACATGCTGCTTCATCTGAGACAGGAAGTCTGTGATCCACACGCAGCTGGGAGAGCACGCCCTCCAGAGGGTGGGAGGATGGTGTTGAAAGCAGAGCTGAAGTCCACAAACAGGATCCTGGCGTAGGTGGCTGTGGACTCCAGGTGCTGGAGAATGTAGTGAAGGGACATGTTTACTGCATCGTCCACTGACCTGTTCTGTAGGCGAACTGCAGTGGGTCCAGGAGAGGGTCTGTGATGAATTTGAGATGCCGTAGAACAAGGCGTTCAAAAACCTTAATTGCTACAGAGGTCAGGGTGACGGGTCTGTAGTCGTTGAGGCCAGTGATCCTTGCTTTCTTGGGGACGGGGATGATGGTGGAGGTCTTGAAGCAGGCTGGAACATGGCACGTCTCTAGTGAGGTGTTGAAGATGATGAAGATGAAGGTGAACACCGGGGACAGCTGATCAGCGCAGTGCTTCGGCACGGAGGGGCAGACAGAGTCTGAACCGGCCACTTTCCGGTGGTTCTGTCTCTTGACGAGGCGGTTCACGTCCTTATATAGGATGGTGAGAGGTTGTGTTGTAGTGTGTGTGTGTGTGTGTGTGGGGGGGGGGGGCTGCCTGGCTAAACCTGTACTTCGCCTCATTGAAACAGTCCTGCGTGCGTCCCTCATAGACATTAGAGCACCATTGATCATTAACCATTGACATCTGTCATCATCTATTTCATAATCAGCCCTTCTTCTCATTGTGCCTGAAAAGGGGGCCAACATGGGGGCTTAAAACGAACAGCAGTGGGATAATGGTCCGTGCTAGAAACAAACAGCTCCTCTGGCAGTGCTCAAATCTATAATCATTTCACTAATAGTGGACTGAGGCAGTACTTAAGTTTGATATTTGCCATGTTAAAAAGGGGGACATACCGTAATGGGGGCTAATGTTATTGAAGTTTTTAATGTATAATATGCAGGGCCAGTCATGCATGGCTTTCCACCCCAGCGGTGAGGGTGGCTAGCAGAAAGCTTTTTAATCTCCCAAGGTCACAGGCAAGGGCAGTGCGCTGACCGCTGACTCAGCTGGTAAACATCAAAAGACAGAGAATTGGAATTCTACCATGTAACAAATATAAGATAAGATAACAAATAAGATACACAAAAATTCAGACCTTAATAGAAATGAATGCACAGTAGAAGAGAAGAGAAGAACAGAATATAATATAATATAATAAAATAGAGTAGAGCAAAGAAGAGTACAATGGAGTGGAGTAACATTCGAGGAGAGGAGAGGAGAGGAGAGGAGAGGAGAGGAGAGGAGAGGAGAGGAGAGGAGAGGAGAGGAGAGGAGAGGAGAGGAGAGGAGAGGAGAGGAGAGGAGAGGAGAGGACAGGACAGGACAGGACAGGAGAGGAGAGGAGAGGAGAGGAGAGGAGAGGAGAGGAGAGGAGAGGAGAGGAGAGGAGAGGAGAGGAGAGGAGAGGAGAGGAGAGGAGAGGAGAGCAGAATTGAACAGAATTAAACAGAATTGAATTGAATTGAGCAGATGGCCCTGATTACCCAGTGTCCTCATATGGACCCATGCCATGAGAAAGTGTCACGCCTGCAGTCTAGAGACATCATCTGAACTCTGATTTCTGACTTTATCTCCTCAGCGGAGACAGAGTGACATCTGACAGTAGGGGTCACATCTCAGGAGCCTGCAGGATGACAGTGGGCGGTCTCTGAAGCTGGCGATCAGAGTGACACCGAGCGCTCCTCAGAGGATGGCACAGGGAAATAGAGAGAGCAGAAAATATAGATCTGGTGAACCGGGCGACGGGCCGAGGGTTGGGCTTCATATGCCATTTGATGACAGTTTAGCTCTGGGATCAAGCTCTCAGATTCTCAGATGTGGTAAAAAGACTCCTGTGCGCTGGGAGGCTGGACCGCTGGGGAGATCAGTAGGGTGAGACCGCTGGGGAGATCAGTAGGGTGAGATATGGCCCAGCAGCCTCACAGAGGAGACACACAGATGAGCCACTTCCACCAAACAACCCCAACCCCGGCCCTCCTGTCAGCTCCCCCCCCCCCCCCCCTGGGCCGGGGAGACAGACAGATGGACTGAGCACAGCAGGGCGGAGCTCATTGATAAACCCGTGGGTTATATATCTGGCCTAGAGATAGCCAGGGCCGAGGCCGGGGTCACAATTGTTCCTTCTCAAGTTCTCGAGATGTGGTTGATTTTGCTCACTGGGCCACACTGAATGAAAAGTAGTAAAGATACCAGCACTCACAGCTGGATCCAGAAGGATTATTTATTTATTGTGACAACGCTGAAGAAAGCCTTGGGGCTGTTTTGCCGAGTTATGCTGCCCGTGCCCTTGAGCAATTTATGTATATTTCCGTGAATGCTGGTTATCTCTACTGCTATGCCTTTCCAGGCCACGGAGAGCCGATTGTCTAAAAGGTTTTTGGAGTTGTGCTCGTTTTCTCTTTGTCCCACACTGAATTAATGAGCAAGGTTTGCACTTCAGAGAACAGATAATCGCATTAGTACACCTAATTCATATATTTGATACTAATAGAGCGTATTCCTCTTTTTTAAGCATTCAGCCTTAATCTTCAGATGGGCTGCGTCATTCTTTATAAATCCATTTCCACCTAGGCTATAGTTTGATTAGAAAGAGATGTAATTGACCGATAGGAGAGAAAAATGTGCTCTGTCCAGGCCATGGGGCCCACACACTGGCACAGGGAGGTTTGAATAGTGTTGTTGATTAGTCTTTAAAAACCCTTTTATATCCTTTATTTCCAATTATGTTGGCTAAAGATTCTTCCAGGCAGTAGTTTCTTCAATAATGTAAGTCTCTTCCTCCATGTTTTGATAATAACATTGATCTCTCTCTCTCTCTCTCTCTCTCTCTCTCTCTCTCTCTCTCTCTCTCTCTCTCTCTCTCTCTCTCTCCCCCTCCCCCTTCTCCATGGCTCTCTCTCAGGTCGTGGAGCTGTTAGTGGGCGAGTGACAAGAGGACAGAGGTCATTCAGAGTGCTGTGCTTTCTCTCACACCTCCTCCAGCTTTCCAGAGAGAGAGAGAGAGAGAGAGAGAGAGAGAGAGAGAGAGAGAGAGATAGATAGATAGATAGATAGATAGATAGATAGATAGATAGATAGATAGATAGATAGATAGATAGATAGATAGATAGATAGATAGATAGATAGATAGATAGATAGATAGATCGATCTCTTAGCGCTAGCTCACACAGCTGTGCGTCATGCCTAACCTGGCTCTAACATATGATCGATTAAAACATGGTGGCATCATCATCAGATCAAGGAGGGTATACAACTCTGTTATGTCAATGCATTAAAGACAGAGGAGCCACTTCTACTGAATGGACCTGCCTACATCTATCCCTCTAGATTAGGGTAACAGACTAAGCCCCTGTTTGTGCTCACCTGAGGACATGCTCAAATCCCAGACAGGGCTGCCTCATCGTGAGATTCCCAACCGCCTCTACTACGTTCGGTCTTGGGCACTTTCAGTGTCCCCCAGTCCCATCATCGTCCTGGAGAGAAAGAGCACTGCCCTACAGAGCTGCTAGCCTGCTGAGCACAGGTCGTTAGCTTAATGGACGCCCCTGATGAGAACAAATAGTCTATGCCCAGAGAGCTAAAATAGACTGGGCAGCTATAGGAGAGAGAGAGATAGATAGAAAACTAAAATAGACTGGGCAGCTATAGGAGAGAGATAGATAGAAAACTAAAATAGACTGGGCAGCTATAGGAGAGAGATAGATAGAAAACTAAAATAGACTGGGCAGCTATAGGAGAGAGATAGATAGAAAACTAAAATAGACTGGGCAGCTATAGGAGAGAGATAGATAGAAAACTAAAATAGACTGGGCAGCTATAGGAGAGAGATAGATAGAAAACTAAAATAGAATGGGCAGCTATAGGAGAGAGATAGATAGAAAACTAAAATAGAATGGGCAGCTATAGGAGAGAGATAGATAGAAAACTAAACTAGACTGGGCAGCTATAGGATGGAGATAGAGGACTAAACTAGACTGGGCAGCTATAGGATGGAGATAGATAGAGGACTAAACTAGACTGGGCAGCTATAGGATGGAGATAGATAGAGGACTAAACTAGACTGGGCAGCTATAGGAGATATATACAGGACTGAAATAGACTGGGTGGCTATAGGAGATAGATATAAGTCTAAACTAGACTGGGCAGCTATAGTAGGGAGACAGATATAGGTCTAAACTAGACTGGGCAGCTAAAGGAGGGAGACAGATTGGGCCCTGGGACAAGAGAGAGTGAAGTTCCATAGCCAGCTAGAGCAGCGTCAGTAAGACAGACCTGGAGGGTCCCATAGGGTAATGTGGGGCAAAAGGCCCCTCTTAAGGAAGATGTCTATTTTATGATCAATTAAAATACATTAGGATATTAATTCAATATGTAGGCCTATTACCCATCAGGGGCTCCTATAGGATTTACTAGCTTGAGAGTGTCAGCTTTGTCTCCTTCCGGTGGATCATATAACTAATACTCACAGTAGCACAATACTGAACCCATGATAGTGTTAAGTGGAGGAAATAGGACAAGATGTGCAGGAGGGAACACGCGTGGCCATTCTCTCTCTCTCTCTCTCTCTCTCTCTCTCTCTCTCTCTCTCTCTCTCTCAGCCTCTTGTAGAATCTAGGCTGTGAAGGCTCAAATGACATAAGGATAATGGGCATTTGAGACACTGCCACAACAAATCAGTGCCCCCATGAAAAGATCTAATATGATGATGACCAGATATCAGTGTTGTGCGTCAACAGCTCAACTGACACTCTTCTATAATAGTCAGTGGGTATCCTACTGTCAACACTCTAGGCCAAGCAGCTAAATTACCATCGTCTCTCCTGAAAACAGCCTCTCCATAAAAGAGTAATTTCCTTAAGCAAAAACCTTACCCAGCCTAATCCTCTTCTTCAAACACGCATTGGAACCAGCAAGGATTATAGCTCTCTCGCACACACGACAAACAAGCCTACATGCACGTCTAAAGGAAAACGAAGGACTTCCGAAATAGGCTACTATCATGCTAAATATAGCGCCACTTCAAGGCTTTAAGCATATCTATTCTTCTGAAGCTATGCGTTCCCCTGTCACAAGCGGTTCACTCCCACGTTACAATATAGCTCTAGCTCTAGGCCACAGGGAGGGAGCTGTCCAGTCTGGGGGTGCTGACTTTTTTGTCTTTCTTTTTTTCTTTTTTTTTTCCTTCTTTTTTTTAACCAAATAGCTCTCAACTAAGATCCCGCCGCTATAACGGACAGAAGTAGCCTAAAGAATGTAGGCTATAGACCAGCATTCAGATTCTAGCGTTTGAGACGCTCTCTTTACTAATAAAAGAACAGCGCGTGAAATAGATGCGTGTGTCGAGCGCACTGACAAGACCGTAGTGAACTATCCACCAGGAGGTCCTATAGGATTTTCTAGCTTGAGAGAGTCAACAACGTCTCCTTCCGGTGGATTATAGAACAAATACGCACAGTAACACAATACTGAACACATGATAGTGGTAAACCTTGGAAAGGGACAAGTGGAGGAAATGGGACAAGATGTGCAGGAGGGAACATTTGTGACCATCTCTCTCTCTCTCTCTCTCTCTCTCTCTCTCTCTCTTTCTCTCTCTCTCTCTCTCTCTCTCACACACACACACACACTATATCTCTCTATCTCTCTCTCTCTCTCCCTCTCTCTCTCTCTCCCTCCATGAAGAAACAAGTAACCAGCAGCCCCTCTAGTGGCTTGTCGTGAGAGGGTGTGAGCGCCTTGCATCGCCGTCCAGATCACGTGCGCCCACATTCCGTTTTCTTTCCACATTTGCGAATTGGGTCTGGTGATGCCAGGCTAGTAGCCCCTCACACTGCTAACCTGACGGACACAGGTTAGCAGTCATGTGAGGGGCTACCAGGCTAGGTGAGTGTGTCCATGACAGACAGAAAAACTGCCAGGGCAGTGTGTTAGTGATTTAATGAGATTGTAAACCCAAAGAAGCCGACCCTTAGAATTAGATGTTAAAGTGTGAATGTGTTTAGTTTGGGCCTATGGTCCCACATGTTGGCTACCAGGGAGAAAATCCCAGATCAGTGTCTATCAATGGTAATTGAGTGAATTCAATGGAAAGCAGCGAGGTTGTCATGGTACCCTCGCGTCCTTGGCAATTCTCGACAAAGAATCAATAATGAATTGGGGTTTTGTTCCACCGAAATAGACTCTTTTGGGCTTGAAATGATACGCCTCGGGTCATAGAAGTAATTTAAATTCCCCGGATGACTGTTGTTAATCTTGTTCTTTTCTTAGCTCGGCTACTAGACCTAGTCTTATATTTTATTTTCGAATCACGATGTGATCTCGATGCTGGCCCAATTCGCCGTGGTGTGAGTGGGCTTACATTCCTCCCTTCAGAGAATAAGCTACCAGTGGTGGGGGAGACGGTTCTCTAGAACTAGGGTTTTACTAAAACAATAGGTTTTTGCGTGGAAAGTATGTTATCGATGTACGACAGTGCTCTATTTTTACAAGGACGTAGTCATGAAGTCAAAAGTACGCACCATCGGTTATCTAAGAGAGGGGCCCTTTTGGCAAGCCTATTTAACTTTTTCATGATCGCCTTCAGCTTGTGTATGTAGGCAGAATGTAGAGTGAGAGAGGCTAGAGATACAAATAGAATAGCCTACCTTTAAATGAAACATAACGGATTCGTTTTCAGATCACTTTCGCAGCCTATATCCTAGAGTCCTAAACGAAAAGTGGATATTCATGATTGACGCAAGATTGAGTCGATTCCGTTTAGCACACGTTAGGCTATTAAATAAACGTAAACCAGAAATGCAGTAGAAATAACCTATAGGCCTAGTAGCCTACTCCTACATGTGTGGTTGTTGGATTTAAGGACGTTAGTAAGTATGTGTCTGTACCTCTTTATCACATCGATAAGCGTATCTCGGTGAACACAAGGCAAATTAGCCTTAGAAGAATCCCTGACGTGAATGCCAATTTCCAGCAAATGCAGTAGACTAGGCCACCTATCCTGGATGTGACTCAAATGGATGTATTTCATCGAATCATTTAGAAAAAATGCTTCTTGGGATTAATGTCAAGCCTTTGATTTCTTTCAGATGAAGCCGTCTCAGCACAAATGCAGGTTGGAAAGTGTCAGTTAATGAATTTGCAAGGTTGCGGGGTTTGGTGGCCAATGCGACCACAGGTCGTCTATGTGTTCAACAATATATTTAACCTTCATTTGAGTAATAAATGATGTTACAGCCCAAATCATTTGAGATAACGACCCAGCTGACCCAGCTGTATTCATCACAGGCTGTTCAATATTTCCCTGACTACTTGAGTGCATTTAGTTGTATTAATATATAAGAGCGAAATTCCGGGGAGAGTTTTAGATGGAGGCGCTGTTACAGTTAGCCTACACATGGACTCAACATGTGACGGGCAGCAGACAGACTTACATTGAGCTGATGTTCTTGAAGAGATCTTCGATGCTGCCGGTGTTATTCCCACTGATTCCCAAGTCTTGCAGCGCCAGTAAGGGGAAGAATTTCCCGTTGTCAGACTTATTGCAATATATTTCTGTAGGTGAGCAACTGCATGTCGGCGGACAGTCCAGCATGGAGCTCAAGTAGTTCTGAAAGATGCTCAAAAGAAACAAGACCCTCCACCAGCAAATTCGTGGCGGGATGAAAAATAAATCCATTTTTGAAAGTTATAAGGAACTATAATATCCTTGATTCGTGTTTAGAATATTTAGAATCCCTCCGTCTGTGTTACGCGTGCGTGTGTGTGTCTGCGTTCACACGCGAGAGAGATGTGAATGCGTGTGTCGGTATGTCAAAATGATGCGGATGCGGTACGGTCCATCTATTAGAGACGATGACTGGCAAAGGGGAGATAAATATTCCGTTAAAGTAAAAAAGGTTCTAAAAACAGTAGTTCGGGCTTGTTCCCCTCTCCAGACTGCATGGTAGAGGTTGCCCGGTGTTCATACTGCCGTTAGTCGCTAGAGTTCCAGGCTGTTCTGCAAGACTCCGAGGGGGGAGCGTTGGAAGCGGTGATGGAGGGAGGGAGGGAGAGAGAGAGAGAGAGAGAGAGAGAGAGAGAGAGAGAGAGAGAGAGAGAAGCCCTCCATGCTCCAAGCATCAAGTCCCACCTACTGGGCAGAGTGAAAATTGACACAAACACACACAGTGACACACGCGCACGCACACACACACACACACACACACACTCACACACCTGTAACAGGAAAAGATCCAAAATCCAATAACGCCAGTCCCTGCAATTAGAGCAGTTGTTTATGATACTGTCTTTTAATGATCGTTTACAATTCAAACATTTCAGTTCATGTAATGCACTTTTTCATTTGCTGGGGTTTTGCCGTCACTGAAAATCATGGGTCACTTATCTACATATTCGTATAGTGGCTATTCAAACTGCATGAGTCGAGTGAGTTCATTATTGGCTGAGTTGGCTGGGGAATGATACTAATGTGGGCAGAGAAGCCTTAGCCTACTGTACACGTAGGCTATATCTTTCAGGCGTTACAATATGGAGCAAATCTGTAAGCATTTTTATTGAATTTTAATGTATTCCCTGTGCTGAAAGGACGTGTGTGGGTCGGGCTTATAGCGCGTGTATGTTCCTAAGAGGAGCGCGAGGGAATGGCAGCAGTACTGCGGGTGCAACAGTCCTATCAGACTTCTCTTGCGTTCATGGTGTCTCAGCAGGAACCCCAAGACTATCCGTCCGTTTGGACTTCTCAAAACAAAACAGAAAATGGATTAAATCAGGTTGAACTTCACCAACACAAATAAAGAGACGAGAGCTGTTCGCTCTTATCCCTTGGGGGAGATAAAGTATCACATTTTCAGACTAATGTTTCTTTCTTGCCAAATCCCTTGCTCCAGCCCGAGCCCGTGTGAAGAGAGGGGAGATGTGAGACTGCCTATCCGCAGTATGGGGATGATGCCGTAGATCGGGTTGTGAAGAGAAGGACTCATTTCACCGGGAACTATGACTCACAGTAGGAGCCTTCCGAGGAGTCTCATAGCGCAGATCTAGTTTATAGGCTAGTCAAAACGTCT
>NC_140251.1:18061446-18141446 GCF_949987555.1 Borostomias antarcticus
CTTTCTAAACAATAATTGCCTCATTGCTTGGGGGTCCTATTCTGTCTGTCAAGATGGGCTCCAGACCCTCATGCTTAGAGCCTGGCTGAAAGACTGACAGCTTGTCTCCACAATGCTTTCCACATCATCAAAGGACTTGAAAGAAGCCAGCTTTGCCATCAATGGACAGAAATTTGTTTTGAAACCGGACCGAAAGTACTACAGTAAAAACATCCCACACTTCGTGATGTGGAGGTTTGTGGAGGTTGTGTGGAGGTTGTGATCCCTCACTTTCCTCTGCATTTCTGGAACTTATGTTATTCAGTTATTCAGCTTCCCGTTGAGTGGTGAGCTAAGTATCTCTTTTCTAAGTTTGGGAAAATAGTAACAGTCAAATCACACCCAGGTGGTGAAGTAAGCAGTGCAGGTTTATGAGTTTGAGCAAGCTCTGCTCTCTGCTGATGTACAATGGTAATCTCATGCTATGAACGGACACACGGACAGACACACATGGACTGACGGACACACATGTCACGTATCAATCAATCAATCAAAGCTTTATTTGTATAGCGCATTTCATACCCAGAGGCAACACAATGCGCTTTACAGAGAACAAGGGAGGTGAGCATACGACCCACTCTCTACATATTCCAGAGGGAAGCAAAAAAACAGTAATCACCCGGGGGCCAGATAAGTGAGCTGTAAAAATTCTTCCCTGACCGTATAAAAGCAGCTGCAACGCTTAAAAATCATCTAAACTCGGCACTCAAACCTAAACATTCCTGTTCTAGCTTGAATGATTGGAGTTTCTATTTTGTTGCACCAATGTCAATTTAGTCTGATTAAAGTTATGATGTTATTTTGAGGATTTTCTAGAAGCTTCTTACTTAAGCACCAGCCGTCCATTTTCTGACATGCTGTATATAGACTGTGGTGCCTGCAAGATCCACCAGCGGCTCCCAACTCTCAAGTCTACCAGCCAATCCCATCTCTTAGGGAGTGTACCCAGAGATTTCTGCTGCCATGGAGATGGCACGATCAGGAAGTAACAGAGCCGGGCTTGAAGAGGGGATCATGGGAGGAGGGGACGACTGCTGTCTGACTCCCTCCCTCCTTCCCACCTGCCTGGATGGTTAAATGTAAGGCTGTACCGTTACAGAATGTCCCCTGTGTTTCTCCCTGTCTGTCTGTCTGTCTGTCTGTCTGTCTGTCTGTCTGTCTGTCTGTCTGTCTGTCTGTCTGTCTGTCTGTCTGTCTGTCTGTCTGCCTGCCTGACTGTCTTGAAGCTTCATCTGTAATGCCAGCAGCAAATATTACAGAGACCAGAGGGAGCCATATTGTGCATGCTCTCTTTTCATGCTGCCAGGTCTTAAAATACTCCTGTTGGCAGCTTAAAAGGTTCTGCTCTTTAGTGTGGTGGAGCTGCAGACAGCAGATCCCAACAGATGAGTTCTCAGCACAGGAAGTGACCCCTATCAGCATGAACCTGTAGAAACTGGTGCTGCGGGAAAAATACATGTGACTCCATTTCTAAGCATTTATTTCCTGTATTTTTTTTATGTGATGTTTATTTACCCCACATCTAGTTAATTAGAAGAACATGTACATTTTTTACAATTCTGCCTCACATCAAAAAATCTGTATGATGTATTTATGTAGGTGAAACATGAATTGAATGTGAATTCAGTGAATTGAAACACGAATCCAAAGCAATGCTTTGAAGACAGTTGAAGAGATCCCATAGAGAAAGCCAGATGCCTCCACCATCTTACTGAGAGAGAGTGTGTGTGTGTGTGTGTGTGTGTGTGTGTGTGTGTGTGTGTGTGTGTGTGTGTGTGTGTGTGTGTGTGAGTGTGTGTGTGTGTGAGAGTGTGTGTGTGTGTGTGTATGTGTGTGTGTGTGTGTGTGTGTGTGTGTGTGTGTGTGTGTGTGTGAGCTGAGAGCAGGAATGCCAGGCAGAGAAGTGACAGATCGGGTGAGGAGTGTGACAGAGGGAGAGACACAGTGGGGTGTGTTCATGACAAGATCACTACTGACATGCACTACACAGATTTGCCTTTCTCTACCATACAGTATATAACACACTCCATTAATGACCACATAGCCCATTATATGTTAATTTTAGATCACTTGTAGTACTTATTGGCATTTTATTTATGCCTGCCCTGACCTTTAAATGTCGATATGCTCAGTACACCAATTCAGCATTGGTGATAAGGAGAAATAGCTTGAGGAAATATACAACTACTGTATAAAAATGCATGGTTAAACAGGAGGAGATGCAGTACATGTGGAATAGACTGGATGCTCCACAATCTCAAACATTTGAGCTTCAACGTGGGCGAATTCATTATTGTGATTCCTGCTGTGTATTGAGTACTGCTTTAGTGTTCTAGTCCATTGGGTCTTTTGTGTGTGTGTGTGTGTGTGTGTGTGTGTGTGTGTGTGTGTGTACTATATGTGTGTATATTACTGTATGTGTGACTGTGAATGTGTGTGTGTGTGTGTGTTTCTTTACTGTATGAGACAATGTAGGACCTCTTCAGGTATTTCCATCCACACTCTCACCTCTGTTTACTTGAAGGGTGGGGAGGCAGGACATAGAACGGTCACACACACATGCGCGCGCGCACACACACACACACACACACACACGCACGCATGCACGCACACATACACACACGCGTGCGCACACACACACACTCCCTTGAGCTTAGACCTCATGATTAATATTAACAATACACACAAATACATACTGAACCAACAAAGTCAATCCAGAATGTGCAATGTGTTGAAATTCAATAGGGTAGACAGGGCTACAAGGCAGTTCTGTTAAAACTAAAACATGTGCATACTAAATACAAACATGTGCATACTAAATACTAAACAGAGAAAGACATCCACAGTTCCAGCTGAGATCACACTTGACAGGCAGGCACTAAGACCCAGAGGAGACCAGGGGGTCAGGATACTCCGTCACCGGCAGAAACAGATATATATATAACTATATATATCTAACTGTTAGACGTCAGGGCGACCTACAGTATCTTTAACTTATTTCCTCATCCTCTTCTCTCTCTCTCTCTCTCTCTCTTCTCTTTTTCTCACTCTCTCTCAAAACTCCCCCATACTGACGCTAACACACACTTATGGCTCCTTGGTTCATCTCTGAGCCCTGGACTTGGCCCTCACTGTCTGACTGATGTACAGTATTAACACTGCTCTACAGTATGAACACTGCTCTCCAGTATTAACACTGCTCTACAGTATTAACACTGCTCTACAGTATTAAAACTGCTCTACAGTATTAACACTGCTCTACAGTATGAACACTGCTCTACAGTATTAACACTGCTCTACAGTATTAACACTGCTCTACAGTATTAACTCTGCTCTACAGTATTAACACTGCTCTACAGTATTAACACTGCTCTATAGTATTAACACTGCTCTACAGTATTAACACTGCTCTATAGTATTAACACTGCTCTACGGTATTAACACTGCTCTACAGTATTAACACTGCTCTATAGTATTAACACTGCTCTACACTATTAACACTGCTCTCCAGTATTAACACTGCTCTACGGTATTAACACTGCTCTACAGTATTAACACTGCTCTCCAGTATTAACACTGCTCTATAGTATTAACACTGCTCTATAGTATTAACACTGCTCTATAGTATTAACACTGCTCTATAGTATTAACACTGCTCTCCAGTATTAACACTGCTCTATAGTATTAACACTGCTCTATAGTATTAACACTGCTCTCCAGTATTAACACTGCTCTACAGTATTAACACTGCGCTACAGTATTAACACTGCTCTACAGTATTTACACTGCTCTACAGTATTAACACTGCTCTACAGTATTAACACTGCTCTACAGTATTAACACTGCTCTACAGTATTAACACTGCTCTCCAGTATTAACACTGCTCTACAGTATTAACACTGCTCTACAGTATTAACACTGCTCTACAGTATTAACACTGCTCTCCAGTATTAACACTGCTCTCCAGTATTAACACTGCTCTACAGTATTAACACTGCTCTATAGTATTAACACTGCTCTCCAGTATTAACACTGCTCTCCAGTATTAACACTGCTCTCCAGTATTAACACTGCTCTCCAGTATTAACACTGCTCTACAGTATGAACACTGCTCTACAGTATTAACACTGCTCTACAGTATTAACACTGCTCTACAGTATTAACACTGCTCTACAGTATTAACACTGCTCTACGGTATGAACACTGCTCTACAGTATGAACACTGCTCTCCAGTATTAACACTGCTCTACAGTATTAACACTGCTCTACAGTATTAACACTGCTCTCCAGTATGAACACTGCTCTATAGTATTAACACTGCTCTATAGTATTAACACTGCTCTACAGTATTAACACTGCTCTACAGTATTAACACTGCTCTACAGTATTAACACTGCTCTACAGTATTAACACTGCTCTACAGTATTAACACTGCTCTCCCGTCGTAATTGATTCTGAATGGATTCATCAGACGCTGATTAGAGAAAGGGAAAAGGAAGGAAGGGTTCAACTCATCATGCGTGGCCGGTTCAAATTTAATCAAGATATCAACAGATTCAGTCAATTTTGAAGACGACAGAAATTGGTGTTTCAGATCAACACTGTCTAAAAATAACTGTCCTTTTTCATTGAAGATCCTTACCTACAGTATCTCTCTCACACACACACACGCACACACACACACACACATTCTCAGTGTGAGCTCAGTCACATGGCAGGACATTGCCTCAACAGTGTTCTCCACACCCCATATCAATGCATTGTAACCCTATGAGTGGAGCAAAGCCCCAGGTGGCTCGCTCCTTATTTGCTTAACCAATCGTAACTAGCTACGTCTGCTGAAAAAAAGAGAAACATACAGGTACCTGCAGCCAATCAGAATGAAGTTGCCCACAGTATATAAACGGTTCCCACCCGTTCTTCTTCTCCCAACTGAGACTTTCAGTGAGCAGACTGGGGTTTAGCAAAGTCTGCCCTGTGGGGCTTCGCTCCACTCAGAACTATGGTTACAATACATAACAATCATTCTATTCTGTGGAGCTCCTTCCCACATGGCTGGCTCCTTATTGGCACAAGCGGAGCAACATGACCGCACCATAAGTTATTGCTGAACCCGGAAAAAAAACGGGCCAGAGAGGCCAAGGGCCAGGGCCAGGTAACATCACCACACCGAAAGTTGGCATAAGCCAAGCGCTAGCACAACCCGCCACCCTCAGCCAGCTGAGGGCAGGACAAGGCACATGAGGTAAGACTGGACAGGGAGTGGTTACGCACAGCAACATGCCCAGCCAGGCCTCAACCCCATTCCCACAAGGGACAGAGACGGACCGTTGCTCACCAGAACGAGTCCCGCCTCTGGAAAAAAAGAGACCTGCGGACAAAAGGAGACGGCGACGACCAAGTTGCCGTTCCACAAATGTCCGCCACAGATACTCCACTGAACAGGGGCTGCCCGATGTGGCTATGCCCCTCGCGGAGTGTGTCCTAACAGCCCCAGACAGAGGACAACCCGCAATCTCATAACACTTAGTGTTGCCCTGACATATCCACAGGGAGAAATGCAGTTTGGACAGCAGCAATCCCCCAGGACCGTGACAGACCAACAGTTGCGGGGTGGTTCGAACCGCAGCCATGACATACTGTACCGCGCCAGCGAACGCACAAGGCACAACGAGCATCTTCCTCGCCCATGTGAGGCAGAGGATAGAAGGTGCGCAGCTCCACGTCCTGCGTGCTGAACATGCTCCGAACAACTTTCGGCACAAAAGAAGGGTCCGTGTGCAGCACAGCCTTACTTTCATGAGAACCACTGTCCGCGCACACAAGTCACTGACCCGCTTGCTCGACACCAAAGCGAGAAGCAAATCGGTCTGGACCAAAAGCCATGTGAGGGAAGCCTGTTCCATCGGCTTGAACGGAGCTCCGCAGAACGCATTCAGAAGCAAGAGCCGATCCCATGGCGAAGGTGTAGCCTTACACACAGGGCAAAGACGCTGCACTCCAGCCAAAAAAACATTTGACAAAGGAATGCCCATAGACAGTAGTCTTAGCAAAACCCACATGACATGTGGAAATAATGCATGCATACACTTCAATAGTGGGCAGTGCTAATCCATTCTAATCATCAACCAGGTTTAGGAGAAATTCAAGAGCCAGGGCTGGTCCAGTGCTATCAGGATCACTGATGAGCCCTCTGACTGTACCCTGGCTACCAACGGTAGAATGAGACCCACCAGCAGGAAAGCAGTCATGAGCGCTTCGGCCAGGGGGACATGAGTTAATGCATCCACCCGCAGCTGCAGTCTGAGCCAGAGAAAACCACAGGGGACACTTTGCATTCTCCCTCGACATTCAGACGACCAGCTATGTGCCGCGCCGACAGTGACCAGAGGTTGACATGTGCCCACCGCCACAGTTCTACCACCAGGCGGTGAGGTGCTGGTGAGCGGACCCCTCCCTGTCAATTGATGTGAGCCATCACCATCTGGTTGTCCGAAAGCACCATCACATTGGGCCCACGCACAAGAGTAGTACATAGTACTAGCAACACCTTTTCCAGCTCCAGTAGGTTGATGTGGCACCGCTCTTCTCCCAGTTGATAGCAGACCCCAGGTAAGTGAGATGGTTCACTAACATGGCAGTGAGCTCCAATGCCAGCTGGCCGTCCAGGTACGCCAGTACTCTTTACTCCTCGCTGGTGCAGTGGCCTCAGCGCCAACTCCGCACAGATGGAGAAGGTCCTGGGGGCCAGAGCATACCCAAATGGGAGTCTCTCTCGTATACTCGTACACCACACCTTGGAAAGCAAAGCGCCGGTACTTCTGGTGCTACGGCACAATTGGCACATGGAAGTAAGAATCTTTCAGATCGATGCTGGTGCAAAAGTCACCTGGAAGGAATGATTCCATCATTTGATTCACCGTTAGCATGCAAAACCTCATTTTGGACACAACCTTGTTGAAAAGGTGGAGGTCCAAAATCGGTCTCACGCCATCCGTCCTTTTTGGCACGAGGAAGTAGCAGGAGTAGAATTCTTCGTTTCCCTGTTGTGATGGGACCAAAGTCACTGCCGCCTTCGACAAAAGCTCAGAGATCTCTGCTGACAGCCACAGCTTGGTCAGGGGACAACGTCACCGTCTCCACAACTCCACAAGGGTGAAGGAGAACAGTGAAAGTGAAGCCCACCATCAGAATGTGCATCAGCCACTTGGACAGTGAACACTTCTTCTGCCAAGCCGTAAGGTGCTCCGAATGTGGCCGTGCAGGTGACTGCGGCATGCGAGCTAGGGATTGTCCATATTCCCATTTGGCCCTGACCACCGCCAGACAACAGATATACTGTATTCTGGTGTCTCAGCACAAGGCAGGCTGCTCTCGAAAAGGGGACGAGGAATCCCCAGGAGATCCCTGTACCGCGCCTTTAAGATTTAAGATTGAATGACATTCCGGCCGGGGACTGCTTCATTTATGAAACAGTGAATGACATTCTGGTCGGGAACTGCTTCATTCATAAAACGAGGAGGCGGACCCGCCAAATATGCATCAGAGTCAAGCTTCCGCAAAACTGTCATGCTAGACAGAGCAGTGTTACCTGTAGACAGGGGCTGGGCTCTGACATCACAAATCGTAGAATCAAATCGCCTTGTGACCTAATTTGCATATTCAGCCGATGCCAGAAAAGGCATCCGCCAAAAATGGTGAAGCACAATGCAATGGTGAAACACAATGGGGACCAGAAGTGACGGTCTTCACCGAAGCCAGCCCCGCTCTAGCCCCGCTCTAGCCCCGCTCTAGCCCCGCTCTAGCCCCGCTCTAGCCCTACATGCTTGTATACCATAGCATGCGTTGTACACAGAAGATACATTACAGCACCGCTCTAAACTAACTGACTCATGCACCCCATGAGAGACATATTGAGTAGAGCCAGCCAGAACAGGACCACTGACTATTGGCGTTTGGGCTCTGATGTCACACACAGCAAAAAAACAGCCAGCTGGGACCAGTCAGGCCGCAGTTCCCTCTAACCTCTCACCGTGCCCAACAGCGAGTAGGGCAGTTGTCCTACCTGTCATACAGCTAGGGGCGGACACCGTCGCTTGAATTGAGACAGCTAAGCCCTGCTGGACGCGTAAGCTTTTTCCGTACACCGGCCATTCGGGTGGATGTCACATCTGCCGTGCAGGCAGATGAAAACGCTGCTGCTTGAGCCAGAACCTTAAAAGTCTTAAACTTTATTCATGCCAGTGTGTCGGGTGGTCGTTACGTCTGCCATGTAGGCAGGAGAAGACACCGCCACTTAGACTGGAGCCATGAAAGACTGCCCCAAAGTTTCAGTGAGAGTGCTAACTACAAGTGCAGCAGCCCGGATCTCCACCGAAGCCAGCGCATTGCGACTGGAAAACCACCCTTTCTCAACGGTGAGTCTGGCGGTGTAGGCTTTACCCTCATCTTCGAAATCGCTCTTCGACTCAGACATATTCACCTCAAAAAGTGGCTTCCTCCATAGGTGGTGGTAAAACGATGGGCAACACATATATACTGTGGGCACCTTCGTTCTGAGAGGCCGCAGGTGCATGTATGTTTCTCTTTAGACGAAGCTAGCTACGATTGGTCAAGCCAATAAGGAGCGAAGCCAGTGGGTCAGAGCTCCATGAAACAGAACCGCCCTCATGTTCAGATGTAACAAGATTTCACAGAAGCCGTGGTAGAAATACAGTATGTTTTGAATCACTTATCTTTTTTTTTTATTATCTGCAAAAACCCTCCCACATACTGTACTTTTGACAGTAAAACTGTATGCCCCAAGATTCCTGCATTGTGGAGACACAAATCACAAATGTATATAATAAGGACATATTGTATAAACAGAAAATATCTTTGCAATATTTTTCTTGGCATTGTTTATCTCTGCACTCGAAATTCCTGGTTATTTACCGAAACATAATGCACTTCATGGTAGCAAAAACAAACCCCTCGTTGCTTTAACATATTGGAGCACTAGGGCAGGGAGTATTCAAAGCGGCTGTCAAATGATGAATATAGTGCCCTTTCAATTCAGCAGGTTCCAAAACAGAAATCATGTCATAGTGGAGATTGGGTTCTTCCAGTAGGGAACCCTATTGGATCATGTACTGTACTTCCATTCGGCCTCTAATGACAACAATAATAATACTCACGCCTCAATAATCATAATAACAATCAAGGTTATCAAAATGATCATAACAGTCTGATAATCATCACATTCCGAAGAGGTGTATAACACTGTACCATAAACAGTCATGGATGCACTCTGTGGCCCTACCAGTTCAGTGCTTATCCATTTTTCTGTTTAGCCTAATTGGAAAGGCAATAAGCCCCTGGTTGAACCTTAATGTAAGCCTTTAGGATTATAGGATTTATAGTTTTTATATAACTCAATCAACATGTTTGTTTGATTGATAAATAAATAAATAAATAAATAAATAAATAAATCACTTAAAGCCTTGTTAATTCTGCCAAGTAATAGGCATCACTTTCCCTTGTTCTGTCCCTGGCTGGGGGGTGGGAAAACAAACACCATTACTTTACATGGGAAATGAGAAGAGAAAGAGAGAAAACAAATCCTTCACGGGCAGAGTGAAGCTATTAACAGATTGCATTTTGCCTTAATGGCTATTTAATTGGAATCTGTGGTTTGCTTGAATGGCTTTTTAATTCGGGGGTGAAGAGGTGGGGGGTTGCTGCCGGCTTGTCTTCTGTCTCAGCTCTCTATCTACATCCCCATTTTCACTCCACTTCCTAGGCCCATATGGCCCAACCTGCGCTCCATTGTAACCATCATAGGGAGGCTACTGCAGAAAACACAGCTAGCTGGAGTGTGGATCGCCCTGTGGACGATTAAGAGAAAAGCAGTCTTTTTGAGTAGTTTCTGATGGAGAGAGAATATGGAGGAGAAGTCGAACAGGCACGATTTCAGACGAACAATGGACGGCAGTTACACCTGAGGCAGAGGAGAGTGGAGGGGAAGAGAGCAATCATTGTCTCTGAACACGTCAGAAGGGTGTTTAAACTGATGAACACCAGGAAAGCCGCGGGACAAGACGGTATCGCAGGGCGGGTCATCAAGGTGTGCGCTGACCAACTGGTTCCTGCCTCAAGGACATCTACACCAGAAGATGCAAGACCAAAGCCAACAGGATCCTGAAAGACCCCAGCCACCCAGGAAATTGACTGTTCCCTCTGCTACGGTCAGGGAAGAGATACCGCATTCACATGGTGAGCATGGAGAGACTCAGGAAGAGTTTCTTCCCGCAAGCCATCCGGCTCCTGAATGACTCTAACTGTATCTAACACCCCCCCCCCCCCCCCGACTGAACCCCAAATTGCTCCCAATGAGCAGGCTTGAGCCTTGCATGTCAGCTGCCTCCATTGCTGTGTGAATGGGTGAATGAGAGGCCATTGTAAAGCGTTTGGATAAAAGTGCTATAGAAGTGGAGACCATTTACCATTTATTTATTTATTTATTCATACCCATATATTACATTTATAGAAAGGGTACTTATTCTGTAATTTGTATGAATTTGTAAAATTGTAATTTCTGTAAATTGTAAATAAGTAACTTGGAAATTTAGTATTCAAGTTTATCTGTAGCATAATCTTGGAGCCTTCTCTTGAATCTTGTTGACTTTTTCTGCAATCACACAAACACACAGGCTTCAGACAGGCTTTGACCTAGCTCTATGTTTATATGTCATCTGTTTGTTTAGTTGTTGTTGTATTTTGTTATGCTTTCATTACATTGAAAGCACTTTGTGACTCTGGTCTGTGAAAGGTGCTATAGAAATAAAATGTCTCTCTCTCTGTCTGTCTGTATCTGTCTCTGTTTCTCTCTCTGTCTCTCTCATCTCACCCGCAGATTAGAGCTGTGCAATGGCTCCCTCGTTCAGATGGGTGGTGTGATGGTAATGGAGTACAAAAAGGAGTAAAGGAGTCGTGGAGGAGAGGAGAGGAGGAGTGTAGTTAATTACAAGCACGAGGAGATGGATAGGAGAGAAGTTGCTCTATTAGGGTTCTGCCACACTCAGAGATGGCAGGGTTATTACCTCGGGTTTGTCTGCCCGAGCCCACAGTCTGCCTTTTACAGTCCACTCCTATTAAAGATGTCATTGTTCAGGGAACAGGAGAGCCCCTCTAGAAGTGTCTGTGTGTGGATCATTATACACGTGGGCGAGGTAGAGTCCCCTATTAGGTCTGGAGGAATAGAAAGAGGCTTTCCCGGAGCAGAGGAGGGAGAGGGAGAGGAGAGGAGGGGACAGGATGGGAGAGGAGAGGAGGGGACAGGAAAGAAGAGGACGTGAGAAGGGAGGAGGGTAGAACAGAGGAGAGGAGAGGAGAGGAGTGGAGAAGAAGGGGAGGAGGTGGGAGTTCGAGATCGAAGCTATTCTTCCCCAGCCTCCAATACCTGAAAGGTGACAATGTTTTCTCTCTCCATCTCTCTCTTCTGGTTTCCTTGACAGGGTTTCTTGAAACATTTGAATGTGCTGGTGGAGGGTGAGAGCCTCTCCTAAGCCCAAACCTGCAGATGAGGCAATATACTGTAGTGTAGGTGAGTTAAAGGACTGGACCACACAGCACCACTCATCCTGGGAGATGAGATATAGCAGGTGCTGTACCAGACCGATATCACCGTACTGTCCTGTAGGGACCTGGTCCCTAAGGCAACCTGAAGCTGGCCCTAGCCTCACGGCCGTCAAGGAATGTACAGTATGAGTCCTAAACTCAACTAGTGGGAAAGCTGTCACAAAAAGTAAGTTCTATTTTGTGGATCTCCGCCCCACAGGGTAAACTCCTTATTGGCTTATCCAATCATAGCTAGCTACCTTGACTGAAAAAATAAAAACATACACACACTTGAGACCAATCAGAACAGGTGCCCTCCTATTTAAGGGGTTCAAACCCGCTCATCTTCTCCTTGAACCTTTCAGCTCGCAACGACTGAAGAAGCAAGAACGAGAAGATACTCACAGTTGAGCCGGCGGCGTCCCTCGGGCTCTCCCGGCTACCTCAACAACGACGGGGGGCATCCCCTCTGCTTTGTGTGTATGGGTCCACAGCACGCCAAAGCTGGTCTTGGGCCATCTCCTGTCTGCCAAACCTGCGCTCAGCTCGAGCCCATCAAGAGGCTTCGCCAAGCGCACTTCTTCGACTACCTACCACCACCGGGGAATGCTGTCCCCGCAGAGGGCGGTTTCAATGAGGGAGAAGGTGTCAGCATTCCGGTCCAGCAACCAGAGCCAATCCTGTCCCTCCCCGTGTCTGATGAAGAAGAGGGAGGTTCTGTGGCTGATGGCAACCTCACCTCCGACATTCCTGATGGGTCTACGGCGAGTCTGGGTCCGGGTCGTTCAACCAGGGATAGAAGAGCACTGAAGTTGTGATGTGCCCTTTTATGTTAATGTACAGTATGCATCTTGTGTTGTGCCTAGTGTAGCTAGCAAACAGCAGAACTGTGTTGTAGCTACTTTGCATGAGCAGAGTGGTAAATGGACTGCACTCATATAGCGCTTTTCTCACCCCTAAGGGACAAAGCGCTTTACAATGTTCCTGCTCGAACGGCACCATGTTTCTCTGCCTACAAAGCAGATGTAACATCCTTCCGACTTGCCGGAGAGCAGCAACTTTCGTTCGAACCTCAGTCTTGCTGGCCTCAGCTGAATATGCAAATGACCCAGCAAGATTCCACCATTCTGTAATGTGTGACGTCAGGGGAATGCCCCTGACTATAGGCCACGGCACTCTGTCTAGCATGACAAATTTGTGGAAGGTTGCTAGTGACATGTATTCTGTGGGTCCGCCCCATCATATTATGTTCATGGATGGGATGTCGTTCACTCTTGCACGAATGAGGCAGTCCCCGGCCAGAACGTAATTCATGCTCGAGTTGAGGCATGGCACAGGAAATCGTCTGGGATTCCTCAGGTCCCTTTCGAGCACGGCAAACCTTGGGCCGAGACACTGGAGTTTATCCACTGTTGGGTCAGGACCAAATGGGATTATGGTCAGTTCTTGCTCACGTGCCGGTCACCTGCAAGGCCGCTCTCGGTTCGCTTGGTAGTCTGGCAGGAGAAATGTGCTCTGGGCGGTTGGCTAAAGCATGTTCTGATGGACGGATACTGCATTCGGTTTCACTGCTCTCCACCGCCCTTCCTGGACATTGTCCTGACCAAGTTGCATCTCTGTCAACAGAAATTGCAGAGCTTTTGTTGAAAGGGGAGGTGATTGTAGTCCCGTCGGGTTGGGGCTGAGGAACAAGGGGTTTTATTCCTGTTACTTCCTTTTGCTGAAAAAGACGGGGAGTGTAAGATCAACTTTGGACCTCCACCTTTTTAACAAGGTGGTGGGAAAATCTTCACATGCTTACGGTGTGTCAAATGTGATGCCAGCAATGCACCAGCATTGATTTGAAAGATGCTTACTTCCATGTGCCAATCAGAAGTACCTGCGCTTTGCGTAGGGTGTGGTGTACAAGTATACCAGACTCCCGTTTGGGTATGCTCTTGCCCCCAGGATCTTCTCATATGTGTAGAGTTGGTGCTGAGGTACTCAGAGTACTGGCATACCTGAACAACCTGCTGGTTCTGGCCCCATCACCGACTTTGGTGTTGAAGCATGCTGCCATGGTGGTGAGTCATCTCACTGACTTGGGGTTTGCTATCAACTGGGAGAATAGCGCCCTATGGTCGGCCCATCAGGTGATTTACCTGGCTGTCAGCCTGGACATGGGGACCATGAGGGCATGTCTGTCCGAACCGAGGAGGGAAATGCTAGAAAAGTCTCTCCGAATTTTTCGCCCCTCGGCGATGGTCCCAGTTGTCAGTGATGCGTCTTCTGAGTCTCATGGCAGCAGCTCATGTGGTGGTCTCACTGGGCCTGCTACACTTGAGACACATCCAGAGGTGGTTTGCAAGGTTCCATCTAGATCCTGTGGACACAGATGATGCCTTGTCATTGGAAGCGGATCTAAGCTATTGCCTACAGCATTCCATTAGTCAGGGTCTTGGCTCACGTCACGGTTTTCATGGATGTGTCCCAAAGAGGCTGGGGTGGTACATGTCCCAGGCCTTGGGTGGTTTATGGGCCATCGTCAAGTGACACCACATCAACCTACTGGACCTGGAGACGGTGTTGCTAGTGTTGCACCACTTTGCTCACTTAGTGCAGGGGCACAATATGATGGAGCGGTCGGATAACCAGACCGCAGTGGCTCACATCAACAGGCAGGGAGGGGTCTGTTCACTGGCACTCCACTGACTGGCGGTAGAGTTGTGGCAGTGGGCGCAGGTCAACCTCTGGTCACTGTCAGCATGGCAAATCGCCAGTCACCTGTACATCGCCAGTTGCCTGTATATCTGTACTCGCCCACAACCGGACAAGTGGAGCCTACATCCCCAGATTGTGGCTCAACTTTGGGTTGGGTTCAGGACGGCTGAGGCGGACTTGTTTGCTTTGAGGGAGAATGCAAAGTGTCCACTGTGGTTCTCCCTGGCCAATCAGGATCGCCCTCCGTTGGGGGTGGATGTGTTTGTGCATGACCCCTGGCCAAAGGCGCTTCTATGTGTCTTTCCCCTGATGAATTGAATTCTATCGTTGTTAGCCAAGGTGTGGCCTATCGGTAATTCTGATAGCACCAGTTCTGTTGAGACGGTTCTTGATTTTCTCCAAAACCTGGTGGATCATGAAAGCGGTTTAGCAGCATCCACTATTTAAGTGCTTGTGTGTGCTATTTCAGCATGTCATGAGGGTTTTGCTAGGACTACAGTCTATCGACATTCCCTGGTGTTTTATGGCGGGAGTGCAGCACCTTTGTCCTTTGCGTAAGGCTACGGCACCTCTGTGGGATCTGCTCTTAATTCTGAATGCTCTTTGTGGAGCTCCGTTCAAGCCAATGGAGCAGGCTTCCCTCAAGTGGCCATCGGTCTTTCATGCTGAAAGTGGTTTAGAGCATGTTCAGTGTGCAGGACTTGGAGCTGCAAGCTTTCTATCTTCTGCCTCATGCGAGCGAGGAAGATGCTTGTTTACACCTGTTGTGTCCTGTGCGTGCGCTGGCTTGGTATGTCAAGCGCACAGCTGCGATCTGGACCACCCCTCAACTGTCTGTTTGTCACGGTCCTGGGAAGGTGGGTTTACCACACCGGCTCCAATGGCTAGGACATGTCCTCAGTGTAGCAGATGGGAATATTCATATCCTACTGTGGGACAATCTCACAGCCACAAGAATGTGCCTGACTAGCGAGCCGGTGACATCAGGTTCTAAGCTCCATGACCTGGAACCCCAGGGGGGTCATGGAAAAGGCATAAACAGTTCACTGTCAGCCATTCATTAACAACCAACACCTCTTGTGTTGAGCCATTACGCCAATAGGTCTTGGGAGGTAACACAATCATCTCTCTCAGGATGCCTGTGACAACATACAGGCCATGTCAGATGCAAGGAATCCAGTTCCTTTTTCCTCTGGTAAAATTATTATCTCCATTCCTGCTGTGGGACAACAAAAGACTCTGATAGCCCTTTTCCACCAAGAAGGAACCGGTTCGGTGCCGGTTCGGTGCCGGTCCGCGAACCTTATTTTGAACGGTTCCGAGCATTCCGACGAAAAATAAATGAGTTCGGGAACCCCAAAGTTGGTTCTGAACCGGCACCAAAAATAGTAGGTTTTTCAGCGCAAACCATGATGATATCGTGGGCGTGGTCTATAGATTTGCTGTAAACATATGTTACTCGATGATAAGAGTGGTAAGCGACCACTTCAGCTATGTGTAAATGTGCGCCGGGAATAAGACCCCCAAGTGTGAACGATCTCATTATCTCTATGCTGTAGTGCCAACTATCTGAATAACCAGCCATCCAACTGACTTATACAAATTATATAATTGACAATCCTAAAAACAATAGTGTGATGACGACCTACTACAATTATAATGAAGTAGACTATGCAAGCCACTTTTGTGACACACCACCTAAACAACTTTGCACATGCCTATATCTCCAAGCTAATGACGTACAACGGTTATGCTTAAAACTGGTCGAAAGCGGGCCCGTTCCCTCAGTCAGACCCCCCATTTTGGGTCTGAGTACCCCCCCCCCCCCCAACCCCTCCCAGCGTTCACCAACAGTCTACTCTCTAAAGATTGTTTCAACAGAGAAGCGAAGGCGTGCTACACCCTTCATTGAATCCAGCGACCACAACATCAACTATGTGCCTCTTCCACTCCTCTGAACACATCAATGCAGGCTTTGAAGTCCATTCTCCAACACACCAACGTAAGATAGCAATCGAACTGTTCTCCTGTGTCTGTGGTGTCAATGCGAGTTTTGATTAAACTCATAGAATTTAGGACAAGCTGTGATAATCTGCAACATCATTTTATTTTGCTGTGTTTTCATATTGCCACTTTTCCCCATCCATTATTGAATTGTGTTTTCATGTTACTTTGATAATTGATTAGTATAACTTCAATACATTTTATAAGCTTTGGTCATATCATTGTAGTGTCATCTCATGGTCTTTAGGTCACTTGATTGAATCAAAGACGTCCTCCTTCAAATAGAGATTGATAAATTAGACTATTGATAAAGGTTATCAGTTTCCCTATATAGAACAGGGTGGTTCCCCATACAAGTTGATTTAATGTTATGAAATCCATATTCCTTCATAGTTGTTAGAAACACGCTATAATCATAAATTATATCTAGTCATATACATGTAGTTATATTTCCATAGTACAGTAGTCATAGTTTTAAAGGGGTCCACGTTTGCCACTTTTTCATAGTTTTTGCATGTACATTTGTACATTTGTTGTGGTCAGCCGAAATTAAAATAGAAAAAAAGTCAGTCCTGCAAGCCATTCTTTGATGGCAACGTTCCCGCTGAAATTGGCAAAACACTGGCAGTGTGGATAGCCATTTTTTGCCCGATTGTTTTTCCAACCTGGGTCAGTACAATACAGGATTTTTAGATAAACTCTTTCTGAATGATCAAGCAATACCAACTGTCCATGGAAATTATACAGAAACTGTAAGCAATTATGCTGTGTGTTTGTTTGGGTGAGGCCTGGCCATAGACGGATTATGAAATGAAGGGCCCCTGGGCACAGACATGTAAAGCCCCCCCCCCCCCACCCACCCACCCACCCATTTAATTTATCGCTTTGTTTAATTTGCCCAATGAGACGGCATCCAAATCCAATTTGAAGATAATTAGAGACATCTCACAATAAAAACAGCTTTATCCAGCTCGGTTTTGACTCGAGAGACCTAGTGGGGTGGACTTGCTTTTTGGATTTCTCAACTATTGGCCCAAAACAGTTGAATGACCCATATTGCATGGAGCACTCAGCCCCTCTAAAGTACTACAGATAAACACTCATTTAAAATATGATTTGATATGGTCTTTCTTGTGACTTGTTATTGACATGAATGACTAAGCCCTTTGACTATGCCACAAGAAAGGCCCCCCTGAGCTCTTGGGCCCCTGAGCCTGGGCCCAGTAGGCCCGTTCGGTAAAATGTCTTTGGGCCTGGCGGGTTATGTTATGGTGTGTAACTGCTCCCTGTCCACCTCTCTCCTCATGTGCCTTATACTATACATTTTCTATACATTTTTTGTAATGGAAAAGCATGGTCTTAGTCCCTAGCAAACCACAGCACAGATCCACAGTGGTGCCAGGAAGTCAGAGGAGTGAGAGAGGAAGTTAGGAGGAGGTCAGAGAGGGGAGAAAGGATTTTAGGGTGTCATGTCTCTAATACCACATGACACTTTTACTTTCAGCTTCTCTCTGTCTCTAATTCAGCAAGCAATTCATTTTCAGTCTTGATTAATGTCAATGTTTCTAGAACAGGGCCCTGGCGCAAAGCACCACTGCAAGGGATTAGATTCCTTCAAAATTGAGATCTGTAAGCATATGTTTTATTCCATCAATTGAGTGTGATAGGCCTACTTTGTCATTCAAAATTGTTTTTTTTTCCTTGCTCCAACATCCATCAATAAATATATCTTTAAGATAAGATAAATATGATATATCTAAATATTTATTCCTATTGACAATATGGGCAAGACTCTTGAAACAAAAGGAAGGAAGACTTGAACACTCTTAGGAACTTGAACCTGAGCCACACTGGGAACTCTGAATTCTATATGTTCAATACTCTGCTCAACCCCTCACCTGCCTTTCCCTCCTCCTTCTCCTCCTCCTCCTCCTTCTCCTCCTCCTCCTCCTCCTCCAGGGTCAGTTGAGAGAGCTGGTGAGACAGCCGTGCCGGGGGGGGGGGGCGGCATGTCACTAAGCGAAAAAATATCACTGCCATGTGGAAAACAATGCGTGCATGCATTGTGCATAAAGGCCTCGCAATTCCTATTTCGCACAGGGCCTCGCATATCTCCCAGACAGGCCTGCTCAGAGCAGGTTGAGATGACATGTATCAGAGGCTGTTTGGATAGAGGAGGTTATTATTATCCACACAGTTCAGTCTTCCCGCTTGTGCTACTGCCGTCCTCTTTGTAATCCAAATAGGATACAACGTCCTTTTTGATTGAGAGGATGGCAAGTCCACACACCCTCTCCTGGGACCTAGTCCATAATAGTTCCTTATAAGTTTTAGCTTCGATAAACTGCACTCCCCAGATGCAACTGTACAGGCATGGTCAATAAAATACGAAGAGCAACTACACAGTTGGGAAAGGTTTCATCAATCATTTTGACAAATTTGTCAAAGAAACCTCTCAGCAAAGCCCCTGAAGCCTTCCTTTATTTTCCTCTTGTTTCTTGTTTCTTTTCTATACTGATTAAAATGTCTCTCTCAAAAAATGACATATGCCCATCACGTAAGGTCACGTTATATAGGAGAAAAACATAAATCTGTCTAATGTCATCACGTAGTCTACCAGTATGCTAGATAGGCCTATGATTGATTATTAATATATATGATTCATTAACATGTAACATTTATTGAAGGCAAATATATATCTCTCTCCCTGACGTGAGGCTCTCCACAGCGCAAGGCCCGGTGCAACTACTCCATTCTCCACCCCCTAGCAGTGGCCTGGTTACAGTGTTTAGAAAATTAATGTTGCATGAATATGAATATGCATCAACTTTTATTCCAGACAGAGTCCAGTATTTCAGTAGGGCAAGATCATTTTTCTTTTTTTTTTACGGATTATGAAAGAGTTATTTGTAAGCTTTCAAATGATGCGCCATGCTTTGAAATCTGCAAATATTTGAAGAAGATATGCTTCTGTGAATGTTGGTACGCCTGAAATCACTAGGCAGAGAAAAAGCGCCTCAAATATTCACAGGTGTTCACACTTCTCACAGTCAGATAATGGGTGGGAACAAAGCATGCCTACTTTGTTAATAAAATATGACTATTTAGTGATCCTAAAACTATTGTTTGTGAGTGGTTTCTTCAATATGTTGTCGGTATGTTGTGAAATCCAAGCAGTACAATGCCTGAGTAGCATTAGCATGTTTATTCTGCATCACCAGGGGCTTGAACTCACAACCAGACACCAAGGGAAGGTCATGTTCTTGGTGAGCCAAGTGAGAAGCCAAGTGAGAAATAATAATTATAATAATAATAACAGTAATAATAATAAAAATAACAATAATAATATTAATAGCAACACTACTACTACTACTACTAATAATAATAATAATAATTTACCACTAGCCATTTTAAGCCCTTGCTGACATACAGTAAGGACCAAAACACCAGACTGTCACCCATGTCTCTTTCTCAAACATTTCAAGTCTGATCGTTTACTCAGCTTAACAAATGTAGCAGTGTTATTGGGCCTGGGGTGCCTGCACCCTTCTCATCTCAAACAGTGTTCTCATTTCAAACCCCACACAGCTCTGTGGAGCAGAGGAACAGGAGAGACAGGGGGAAGGAGAGAGAGAAGGAGAGAAGCAGAACAAAACAGAGAGAGGGATCGAAGGAGAGGGAAGGCAACAGAGTGAGAGAGATTGAGAGGGAGTTATAGATAGTAAAGATAACGGGAGAGGGAGAAAGGGAGACAGAGAGATACA
This sequence comes from Borostomias antarcticus, assembly GCF_949987555.1. Taxonomy (NCBI): domain Eukaryota; kingdom Metazoa; phylum Chordata; class Actinopteri; order Stomiiformes; family Stomiidae; genus Borostomias; species Borostomias antarcticus. The sequence continues at coordinate 18,081,552 of NC_140251.1, forward strand.
GTAGAGGGAGTAAGGGAGATAGAGAAAGAGAGAGGGGGAGAAAGGGAGAGTGAGAGAAAGAGATAGATACTGTAGAGTGAGGGGGAGGAGAAAGGGAGATAGATACTGTAAAGACAGAGAAAGAGAGGCTGGCCACACCAGATGGCAGGCATGGTAGAAACAGTAGGTTATCCTTCTGACAGGACATGGAGACACACTGGGAAGCTGCACTGGGCTGTACTGTACTCTCACTCCCTCTGTGTACTGTATGTTAAGTGCTTGTGTGTTCGAGTATGCACATACAAGTGTGTGTGTGTGTGTGTGTGTGTCTGTGTGTGTGTGTGTGTGTGTGATGGCCTGTATAAGAGGGTTCATATGAGGTAAGTGAAGAGAGCTGATTAGACCAGCTGAAGAAGGCTGGACCAAGGCTGGTCAGTCCAATAAGCACACACTCTTCCAATAGAATGTTTGTCAAACAACAGACTAATCCACAAAATGAATGCTACGGTCTATTATTGTATTAATATTCCCTGTGTTCGCTGTAAACAATCACGATGACGATGACTCTTCACTTGTTCCTGTTGATTGCCGTGCGATGCATGGATGACTCCTCCAACAACTTCATGCCCAATTAAATTGCACCCCCAGCTCCGAACATAGCTAAGAATAGACACAAGCTCAAATAAATTGGAATGTGTCTCATTTATGAACAAATTAACCAAATGGGCTTAAGACCACCCAGATAAGCTTTCAGAAATTACCACAAATTGCCTATTGGAGGACATTCAAGTTTAAGTAAGTCTGTCAAGGCCCTCCAAGGGTAAAACAGTGCAAAAGTATTAATAAAGTGTGAATATTTTTAATAGATGAGTTACAACACCACAGAAAGTTTGACAGAATTAAATTGGGGTTATGTAAGTGCAGCATAGACCATGGGAGGGAATATTTTGAAAATAAGACCGTTTGTGACACATGAAGGAGACAGGGAGGAGGAAGAAGAGGAAGAGGATGACGAAGAGGAGAAAAAGGAGGAGGAAGCAGAGTAGGAGGAGGGGTTTTCTTGTCTTAATTGATACAGAGACATTGTCAGAATGGGCTATACATTATATACACTTTCATTCAGGTGACATCATAGGTTTTCTGAGATTGTATTGACTTGACTAGCTAATGTTACTGAGCTCGGGAATTGTCAATGCTGTAGGCTGGCTAACTTAAGCCAGGGTCGCGCCAGCAATCGCAGGGGGGGGCGCCAGGCCTAAGACAATTTGAGGCCTTAATATTAGCTAGGGGGGGGATTCCATCAGGTGTAAGTTAGGGGGGCTCTGGAAAAGAAAGGTTGGGAACCCCTGAGTTAACTGTCTATCCTGTGTAATGATGATTATATTGTGTACTATATTGGGTCTGTTGGGGTTTTTAAGCCTATAATTAGCCAAGGAGGTTGAATGGTGCATTTGGTTCCTCTCCTGAAGGTTTGACTCATACTGTATTTCAATGCAAATTCAGGGGCACTTCTGAAATATTTTGGAGCACACACTGCCCAGCATGAGGGCACTGCCACTGGCCAGAGCAGTGACAACTGACAGACCCTGCAGCTAAGGATGAACAACTGACATATCCTGCAGCTAAGGATGAACAACTGACAGACCCTGCAGCTAAGGATGAACAACTGACAGACCCTGCAGCTAAGGATGGACAACTGACAGATCCTGCAGCTAAGGATGAACAACTGACAGATCCTGCAGCTAATACCGGGCTCACACTACAGGATATTTAAAATCCTAACCAATTTCGAAATCGGGTTACATCACGCACATAAGGAGAATCTTAACAGATATTCTTCTTGCGCATCTCAAACAAGCACACACAGCAAGATTTGAAAATAACGGCTCATCACACACTACAGGATCTTATCGTGCCCGAGGGAGCAACGAACCACTGGTCTCGCCGTCTCACTTGTAAAGTCGAGAAGTAATAATCTTAAATATCAAACATGTTTGATATTATCGGGGCCGCCCCGATGGGTCTGCGAGCCGATCGGGAGGTATAAGATTAGATCTGTAAACCCCTCACATTACAAGTTAATCAACGTTCCAGACCAGATTTCTCCTCCGATTGTCAGGAGGGGTGTATTGGGGATAAATCGGCCCAAAGATCCAGGCTCAGACTACAGGATTTTTGGGCCGATTTAAAGCCGGGCTCAGACTACAGGATTTTTGGGCCGATTTATCCCCGATTCACCCCTCCCGACAATCGGAGGAGAAATCTGGTCTGGAACGTTGATCTTGTAATATGAGGGGTTTACAGATCCAATCTAATACCTACCGATCGGCTTGCAGACCCATCGGGGCGGCCCCGATAATATCAAACATGTTTGATATTTAAGATTATTACGTCTCGACTTTACAAGTGAGACGGCGAGACCAGTGGTTCGTTGCTCCCTCGGGCACGATAAGATCCTGTAGTGTGTGATGAGCCGTTATTTTCAAACCTTGCTGTGTGTGCTTGTTTGAGATGCGCAAGAAGAATATCTGTTAAGATTCTCCTTATGTGCGTGATGTAACCCGATTTCGAAATTGGTTAGGATTTTAAATATCCTGTAGTGTGAGCCCAGCATAAGGATGAACAACTGACAGACCCTGCTGACTGGCCTTCAGTTCTGACAGACAGAATTCGGACCCAACTAGTTTGCAGAGGACCAAGTGAGGTAACATCTAACTTTGTTTTCCCGAGAAATGCAAAAGGAAGAAGTTGCCACCACCAGTATTTCAAAAAGACCTTGGTGAGCGGTGAAAAGATACCTTGAAGTTGGTTGGTGTATTCAGAAAGGAAAGACAGCCTGTTCTGTTTCTGCTGCAAACTCTTCTCAAAGAAGGACATCCATTTAACAAAGTCAGGACTGACAGACTGGAAACATGCAGTGGCTTTGCTGACTTCACATGACACCAGTCAAGAACACCTAAACTGCATACTCATGTGTGAATATGTTTATACGATGTGTACATTTGCAATAGTTTAATAAACACGTTTTCTGCACTATTAACCCATGTCTGTCGCTTTATTTCAACATATTGCTATTTCATCTGTATGCAGCTGTGTGTGCTGCTATTTTGGCCAGGACTCACCTGAAAAAGAGATGTAAATCTCAGTGTTACTCTGGTTAAATTTCAGAACAACTGAACTTCTTCCTATTAAAATGCTATATGGCATGACTATATTCTTAAATATTTGTAAAATTGGCATACCCATAGGCCTGTTGGGGATGGGTGGATGACAGGGTGGGGTGGGGTGGGGTGGGGGTCGCCATAGTGGGGGGTTCGCCCAGGGTGGCATATAAGCTAGAAACGCCACTGCAGACGGAGAGGGGGGGGGGTAGTCAAAAACTCCCAAATACGCATAGCCTAAGCTGTAGACTACCAGACAGCTCTAGACCCAAAAGTCTGCAAAAGTGAAGGCTGAGCCAACGTTAGACCCAACTATAGTATAAGCACATATAACCAAAGTATATCTCCACATCTCAACACACCCAGGAGACACACACGCTTATGCGAGCACGCGCACCTGCACGATATACATATGGCACACGCCCGCGCACACTCACGTTAAACCTTCATTGTGTTCAGATACAAGTGTGCGGGGTCCAACACACCATAACGTCGTCTGTCAAGTACAGAGAATCCTATAGGGCCTATTCCCTAAACGCCAAATCCTAACTTGAGACGCTCTGGCTCCTCCCATTCCTCTCAGACCAGCTCCACCTCTCATAGCAGCAGCCGAGGGCCGTGGTCCAGGGCCGAGCGCTGGCACACTCACACTGTCCTGGGATGGAGGCAGGAAGCCTGGGCCTGAGCTGCTGGTCTAGCCTCAACATTGTGCTCCCCTTTCTCCACAGGCCCGAAAACACACTGCTTTTATTAAGCCGTGTGTGTGTGTGTTTGCGTGTGTGTTTGTGCGTGTGTGGTTGTGCGTGTGTGTCCGGCACATGTGGCACATTAGTCAGTTTAGGCCTACCAGGCAGGGACAGCGCCGATATGCAAATAGCCCAAACGTTACCTATATGAGCAATCTCCATCATAACAAACCAAACAGGACACTTAACAGTTCAATTCTGGCTTACCTTTCCTCAGTACAGCTGTAGCCTCCTTGTTTTTTTGTTGAACTTTCTCAGCAAGCGCTCCTTCCAATCTGTATCCCGGAATTGTTTGGTGAGGTCCCTTTCACATGCCAATTTAAAGTGAGGGGGCATAAAAGGCAGACGTGCAAGAAACCGATGACTCGTAGACCTCATCTCTCGCCAATATTTAGGTTGTTCTTGCAATTTCGATAGGTTGGCTACATAAAATATTTTGGGCTGTAATTTAAGGGCAGAATAAGCAGACAAATCGCAAAAGAAACCAATGACTTGAAGATCTCACCTCTCGCCAATATTTGAGTTCTTCTTGCAATTTCGATAGGTTGGCTATATAAAATAGTTTGGGCTGTAGGCCTAATTTAAAGTGAGGGGGCAGAATAGGCAGACAACACGCGCAAGAAACCAAAGACTTGTAGACCTTATCTCTTGCCAATATTTGGGTTGTTCTTGCAATTTCGATAGGTTACATAAAATATTTTGGGCTGTAATTAGAAAGTGAGGGGGCAGAATAAGCAGACACAACGCGCAAGAAACCGATGACTTGTAGACCCTGCTTGTGTTGATGGACACCATTAGACTTAAACACCCGTAATAGCAATGTTGTTCAGTTGCTTGTTACTGACCATAAGACATATCTTTGAATGTGTAATGTAACCACACAGGCACAGAAATAGGCTAAACTAGGGCATTTCATTGCTCGAGGTAGATGCATCGGTAGCCATCCAACAACACAGGCTACATAGGTCAGTCCAGTACAGGCCCACCTTTGTTTGTTTGTGCTTTTAAAAAACACATTTATGTCCATTCAGGTGGTGTAACACTTGGGTGAGGTTGAAATTATATATATTTGACCTTTATCTATTACTACTGTATAATGCTACAGTAGCCTATGTGCCAAGTCTTATTGCATTCAAGTGTATTTCTCTGTGTTTGAGTACATCAATACACTTAGCACATGAAAATGCATGTACATGTTTGTAAAGCAGAGTGTTCTTCTTGCATTCATACAATAAATCAAAGTAGCCACACTGGTCAACTAATTATTAGGCTACTAAGTAATGTGAAGTAGTCTACTGTAGACAGACATCAAACATAGCCTATCTCCAACATTCCTCTGAAGAATAAGGACAGCCCACATTCATAGAATCGAGGGACGGCCCAAGTTCCCATAATAGCCTATCTCTCGCCAATATTTGGGTTGTTCTTGCAATTTCGATAGGTTACAAAAAAATGTTGGGTTGCAATTTAAAGTGAGAGGGCAGAAATTTAAACTGAGGGGGCAATGCCCCCTCGTAGAACCAGGCCTGTCCTGAAGGATGGTTACAGTATAGCTGTGTTCAAAATCGTTCACTCGTTCACTCACTCCCTATTCCCTATGTTGTGTTCCCCATATAGTGAACTACATGGGGAACGATTAAAAGGTTTTCGGACACTACGTGGAACGTCATTGAACGATATTCAGGGATCAAGTAAACAAATCGAGCACTGATGGCAGCAGGTTGAAATGTACTGAGGTAGTATTCAGTTTCCATGTTCCGTTTTGAATGTTAAATCACAAATAAATTGTTGAAATGCTAATGATGTGCAAGAGTGGTTCTGTCAACTATGGTGCTGTCTGCTAATAGCAAGGTGTACAATTGCAAGACCGTGATAGCCAGCTTCCATGACATTAATGGTAACATTAGCTGTCGGTGGCTAAATCAGTTAGCTAACATTACAATGATTCCTGTAATTATTTTAATTATGTTGGTTTAACTTATTTTTCTTAGTACAAAACAGAAATATTTTAACCTGTACTAGTCAGATACATGCCAGGGAAGCCAGGAATAGGGCTAAACATGAAATTCAGTGTCCTTATACTTTAATATTGTTTTGTCTCTGTAGCTGTCCCTGAACTTTCAACATTCCTCAAAGTTGAAAAAGGTTAATTGAAATATTTTTATTATGGCCATGTTTTCAACTTCAACATAACACATTTATCAAGAGCCTGGGCTGACTGACCTGTGAGATTCACTGACCTCTTTGTCATGGTGGTTGTGCTGGCCGGCAGTGGCAGTCTCTTTTCTCGTACTCTTATCTTATTAACATTTCCTATATCAAGTTGTGGCCTAAAACAAAATGTATTTCTACACGCCTCTATTAAATTACTTGTTTCTATCTAAGATCAGAGACCAGCCGTGGAGGATGAAGTTGTCCATTAGAAGGCTAATAGGCTTCTGGTTTCCACTGCTCCATGCTCCCATTATGTCTTTTGTGAACAGTCGTAAAACAAAAAACCTCAGGCAATTATGTGCACTGTTGTGTGTGTGTGTGTGTGTATGTGTGTACAACCAAGTCATCCCAACCCACAACCACCCTCACCACATCCTCCTCCTCGCCGTCCTCTTCCTACTCTCTGTCTTTGAAGGCAGTCAGCGGGGAGCAGAGCTGGTTGGTCTTCGTATCCACAAGCTGATCTTATCACCAGAACTCACCCCTCCGTTAAGCATCATGTCTCCTCTGCTCTTCTCAAAAGAATGAGGTCTCCTGAGGAACAATCAAGAGTCCTGAGAGGGTATTCTCTCCATCCCGCGTGAGAAATCTGACAACAGAGTTATCAGACATTAGTGACAGTATTAAAGTCACTAAGGAAGGCTCCATGCCAGAAAGCAGACAGAGGCAAAGTACCCAATATTACCCTGAGTCTCAGTCTATCAGACTTCCCCAGAGTCTATCAGACTTTGCGTTTATTTCTCTTTGGATTGCTCTGATGTTTTCCAGCTCATTTGGCTAGCTGAATAACACCTCCCATAAAGTCTCTCTGGACTAGTCTCTGGGAGCTGTCTAGTAGCAGGTCTGGAGGAGACAATGGCGAGTCTCTGAGCTGTCTGCCGTCAGCACTGCAATCATCCTCTGAGAGAGATGAGTCATTGGGAACAAATGAAGCAATCCTCTCGTGGTCACTGCTTCTCAGGCCGGTGTCAAGCATGCTGCCGTTCTAAACCAGATCTCTCTCTCTCTCTCTTTCTCTCTCTCTCATTCCCTCTCTGTCTCTCTCCCCCTCTCCTTCACTGTTTCTCTCTCTTCCTCCTCTGTCTCCTTCTCCCTCTTTCTCTCACTTTCTGTAACTGCCAGAGCGTTTGGTTTAAGTTATGAGACATTAAGATATAGCGTTTGTTTATGTATTAAGAAGCCTTTTGTTATGATAGGATGCACTCTGATAATAGATACTGTAGGATAATGTATCCCTGTTTCGTGGGTGGGGAACTTTAGTGCTGTTTTAGCAAATATTTCCATTGTAAATTAAGTATATACCTTTTTTCTTGAGACAAATCAATTAATGCACAAGTTTTCTAATGGTGTTATATTCTAGTCAACAAAATGGCTGCTTCTCTATACGCCCTTCTCCCCATTGGGTCCATTTCCCTTAAGAACCGTCAGCATCTTTCTTATTAACCTAAACCTCCCTCCAGATTGCCCTTACACTGCTTTATTTGAGACCTCCACAAGATTCGATACATGGCAGAAATTGAGCAGCCCAGCACTACGTTAAAGAGGAAAACCCTATTAGTAAAAAGCTCAATTCGTAGTGAACCACGCCTCCTCTTTCTCTCCTTGTTTGCTTTAGAATTTAGCTAGCTGCATAATAATGTTTTGAGTTTACCATTACTGTTGCAGCACTATGAACTGCAGCACTGTGTTTGACTATTAATTGTGTTAATAGTGACAGTGTTTGTTTTTAGCTGGGACGCTGATAATTCTTTTTGAAATTGTGAAAGCTACAGCTACGGGTGATTAATATGACAAGGGGGGAGAGAGGGAAATAGGGGGAGACGGTGTGTAGGGGGAAGAGAATTGAGAGAGATAGAGAGAGAGAGAGAGAGAGAGAGAGAGAGAGGTGGAGAATAAAGAGGAGAGGGGAGGAGGGGGTGGGGAGGAGTGGAGTAGAAAGGAGAGGACGAGAGAAACGAAGTGAGGAGGGTAGGGGAAAGGAGGGGAGGAAAGGAGTGGAGAAGAGAGGAGAGGGTGAGGGGGGGGGGGGGGGGGGAGACAGGTCTCTATGGGTCCGATGAATAGCTTCAGCAAAGAGCCATTAACAAAGGCCTGTAATGGGTGTGATGAGTTTCTCTCTTCCTCCCTCCCTCCCAACCTCCGTCCCCCTCCCTCTTAAATCAGGTCACTAACCAAGACTGTTCCATTTAGCAGTTTACACTCAGCTTGTTATGATCCCAGAGAGCTCACGCTCGATTGATTGTTCTTGATTGGTCCTGCGGGAGGCATAGCATCGCCAGTGGCCCGCTGGCGAGGACGTCATGGCTGTTAGTGGCAAGAGGAATGCAATGATTGGTCTCCAATGAGATATGATAATGTAGACTTCGTCTGTATGCAGGAGACCCACCTGGGTCCGACGAGCAACCGGCCAACACTAGCAGGAATGAAACTGGTAGCTGAGATTCATCATCCCAAGTACGGATCAGCCATGTTTGTTAAGCCCCTGCTGGACTTCAGGGACATCCACACTAACAGCTCAGATACCAACATGGAGACTGTTACTATATGTATGCCAGAGATCTCCATTACCTCGCTGTATAAACCACCTGCTAGCCCCTTGTATGGCCTGAACTGCCACCTAAATGCAGGAAGAAGCATGCCGTGGTGATTGGGGATTTTAACAGCTGCCGCTTGAGAAGAGGCTGCAACCCTGGTCTGTGTTTCATCAGCCAGAGACTTGAACATCTGACTGAGAAAACGGTGCTGAACGGAAACTAAATGGTGATAACATCACACCACCTGCTATATCCAACATAACACCAAACCAGGTTGGGAACTGGTGCCCAATGGGAGACGAGCAGAAAAGCGCAGCGCCAAAGGACAACACCATTCCACCATCATCCTGGGCAGTCATCAGAACATGCCCATACTAACCAAGCCATTCACCTTTGAGGAGACTGAAGCAGGACTATACACTATGGAGCTGGGCAAAGCTGCAGGTCCTGATGACATACTGACTGAAATGATCACTCACCTTGGCCCAGTCGCCAAACAATGGCTTATGGACATGTACTGTACAACACTTGCCTCCAAACCCAGTGCATACCAACTAACTGGAGGAAAGCCATCATCGCTCTTTTAAAACCGGGAAAAGACCCCAATCTCCCCAAAAGCTATCTCCCGAATTTGTATCACTTACTGTACAAGCTGTTCGAGAGACTACTCCTTAGCCGACGATCCCCCCAGATAGACGCTTCCTTAATTAAAGACCATGCTGGATTTAGACCTGGAAAATCATGCTCAGGCCAACTGCTAAACCTCACCCAATACATCGAAGACGGCTACCAGAAAAAGCTGATGACAGGCGTTTCCTTTGTAGATCTGTCAGCAGCTTACGACACCGTCCAACACAGGCTGCTGATCAAGAAACGTTTCAACATGACAGCGGATGCCAAACTGTGCAATGTGCAATAAGATGTCTTATGAGCAACTTAATGTTCTATGTCACACTCAACAATAACAGAAGCAGATGGTTCCACCAGAACAATGGGCTGTTGAGGGCAGTGGCTCGGCACTTCTCCTCTTCAATGTGTACACCAACGACCAGACCCTACCAGAAGCATGCAGCAGGTTTATCTACGCAGATGACCTAGCTATGGCAACGCAGCAGCATACCTTCCCAGAAGTTGAGTCAACCCTGGAACGAGGACTCTCAGATATGTCAGCATTATCTGGAAAACCACCTGCGTCCAAACCCTGGGAAGACTCAAATCTGCAGCTTCCATCTTCAAAACAGGGAGGCTAAACGGGAGCTCAATGTAACCTGGGACGGAATAAAGCTTGAAAACCACCAGCACCTAGTCTACCTGGGAGTAACATTAAACCGTACCCTTAGTTACAAGGAACACATCCAGAAGACAAGAGCCAAGATTTCCACCAGGAACAGCCTTCTGCAACAAACTCAAAGCGGGGAGCTCACCCAAGTACGCTGCGTACAACGGCACTAGCCTTGTGCTTTTCCACTGTCGAATATGCCTGCCCAGCATGGTATAAATCAAGCCAGGCACACAAAATAGACCATATCCTCAATGAGACCTGCAGGATAGTGACTGGGTGCATTAAAACAACCTCCGTACCCTGTCTTTATGCCCTCTCTGGCATCGCTCCCGCTGACATCTGCAGAGCAGTCATCGCCAAAGCCGAGCGCACAAAGCAGGCCAATGACAACCGGCACTCACTCCATGAACACTCCGCCCCCCAGGACCAGCTCAGCTCCATGAACACTCCGCCCCCCAGAACCAGCTCAGCTCCATGAACACTCCGCCCCCCAGGACCAGACCAGCTCCATGAACACTCCGCCCCCCAGAACCAGCTCAGCTCCATGAACACTCCGCCCCCCAGGACCAGACCAGCTCCATGAACACTCCGCCCCCCAGGACCAGCTCAGCTCCATGAACACTCCGCCCCCCAGGACCAGCTCAGCTCCATGAACACTCCGCCCCCCAGGACCAGCTCAGCAACATGAACACTCCGCCCCCCAGGACCAGCTCAGCTCCATGAACACTCCGCCCCCCAGGACCAGCTCAGCTCCATGAACACTCCGCCCCCCAGGACCAGCTCAGCTCCATGAACACTCTGCCCCCCAGGACCAGCTCAGCTCCATGAACACTCCGCCCCCCAGGACCAGCTCAGCTCCATGAACACTCCGCCCCCCAGGACCAGCTCAGCTCCAGGAACACTCCGCCCCCCAGGACCAGCTCAGCTCCATGAACACTCCGCCCCCCAGGACCAGCTCAGCTCCATGAACACTCCGCCCCCCAGGACCAGCTCAGCTCCAGGAGTAGCTTCTTGGACGCCACTGAAGAACTGGAGACCACACCACCTGCTGCCAGGATTACTGAGTGACACAACCAGTGGAACCGCCTGGCAACCCGATGGACAGAGAGAGGCATCATCCCAGACAAATGTCTCCCTACTGGCCACGACCTGCCTTGGGATGTCTGGAAAACACTGAACCGTCTGCGGGTCGGCGAAGGACGCTGCAAGGCATCCATGAAGACATGGAAACTAACACCTTCTGATGCGTGTGTGTGCGGCGAACCTCAAACCATGGAACACATCATGAGATGTAGCTACGCTCCACAATGTACTGGAGATGACCTGGCCGAACCAAATGCCTCTGCACTCGCCTGCGCCAACCACTGGAAAGACGTGATATAGAAGATGGCTGAACACGAGGAAGGAGAATGTAGACTACTGGTGAGATAAAAAAATAATAATAATAATAAGGGAGAATAGCTAAGAGGGAATAGTCATCTATTATATTCAATTTTAGTATATTATATCAATCAGATTACATGCAAAGTGCATGCCATTGCTATGGATGACAAAAACCAAAGGCCTGACTATGTTCAATCACGTCTGCAAAATACATCCCTCCCTCCACTCCACCTCTCCTCTCCTCTCCCTCCACTCCACCTCTCCTCCCTCCTTCCACCATCATCCATTTGACCAGGGCCAGGTTTTAGAGAGTGGAAGGGCTGCTGTTGCACCTGCAGCAGTAAAAGCACACAGAGGGCTTTCATCCCAGCAGCACTGTTTACCCGTGTTGACCTGCTGACTCTGAGTTCACCCAGCTTCCTGCTGCCATCCTGAGCTCTCTCTCTCTCTCTCTCTCTCTCTCTCTCTCTCTCTCTCTCTCTCTCTCTCTCTCTCTCTCTCTCTCTCTCTCTCTCTCTCTCTCTCTCTCAGAATATCCAGCCAACTGAGATTGAGCAGACGAGGGTTGCCCACTACAGGATGTAGCTACTGTAATAACCCTGTCATGCCTGCTCACACACCATACACACGCACACACACACACAAACACACACACAAAACACACACACAAGACACACATGGGAGTGCCCTCCCATGATGGGGGTCACAGTCAGTAAAACAGGTAGTTGGAGGCCTCTAAAAAGAAAGGTGAAAGGTCACTGGTGCTCTAATGTGAGTCTGGCAGAGGGAGAAATTGTCTTGAAGGGAAAGGACTGGCAGGGGGAGGTGTGGAGGCCGGCAGAGGGAGTGGGAGGGAATGGGGAGGCCTGAATGGGGCGAGGCGGACGAGGCTGGGAGGGGAGGTTTGGAGGTTGGTAGGGGAGGTATGGAGGCTGCGAGGAGAGGCATGACAAGAAATGATGACATTGAATTATGCCAAAGCAAAGAAATGCAGTACTCTTTACACAGTGAATGACAATGAAAACAAAACCGAAAATAGATTTACTTTGAATTGACGGAATTGAAGTGGGTTTGACCCCAACCCTGCAGGAATTTTCACATTAGAATGTGTTATGAGAAACAAAAAACATTCAGCATTGACCGTCTTGCCTGTTTATGAACACCAACACATCAAGATGGCCGCCTAAGTAGCTTGAGGTTTTAATCGAGGCCTTTCAGCCCAATTTCAGTAAAACGCAGTGGGGTGCGTAACTCTACCCAGGAGGCCATTAGGCAAGTCTGCGTTATTGTATCCTGCGCTCCATCGGTAAGATATCATCTTAATGGAATTACTACTCATCTCCCCCTTTTAATCCCTCCTCCGTGGAAGGTCTACCAGTCTGCTAATGCTCTTTCACCACAGAAACTCAAACATCAGCACCTCTGACCCCACCGAGCCAGCCATGACTTCATGGCCCATTTCCTGCGCCGCCAAGGACCCTTCCTGGGTGCCAGCGGTTTGGGATATTCATCGGGTTAGCATTCGCCGATGCATTTGTGGTCATTTTATGACTGTCATCAGAGGCCTGCATGGCGAGCTGGGGGCGTCTTATGGGGTCGCTCAGGAATGCAGGGAAGGCTGTGGTCTTCACCGTGGTAATGCACCCCGGAGTCTCCAGAACGGGCCGCCATGCTGCCCCTGCCACTGAGACTATTAGGGGGTATTTATGAGGGGTGGATGGGGAGGGTTGTTGTAATGGGCTGTGTCAGTACATAATGGTCCTCCGAGCCCCCCATAACAAATACACGCACACACACATACTGTACACACACGCACACACACGTACACACACGCATGCATATACACACACAAGCATATACACACACACACACACACACACACAAGAATTCACTTACTCTCTCTCTTTCACACACACAAACACACACATACATACACATAAACACACACACACACTCCTCAGGGACCCCTTGCAGACCTCTGGGCAAAAGGACTGATACAGCGTTTAGATGGATTGCCTTAATAAGCAGAGGACGAACAATGGCCACGATGCAGACCGTTTATGGGGTGGCAGTGTATAACAATGGTTTTGTGTTGTAACCCCGGCTCTGTGAGTGGAGCGTAGCCCCATACGGAAAGCTCCTTATTGGCTTATCCAAGCTAGCTACGTTGACTGAAAACAGAAAAACATACACGCACCTGTGACCAATCAAAACACGTGCCCCACTATTTAAGGGGTCCAAGCCGGCACATCTTCTCCTAAACTTAACCCTAACACCCCTTATTGTATTATATTATATTGCACTGTACTTAAGTTTGCGATTCTTGCACTTTGCCTTCAGCACTAGATTATGCTCTTAGTCACTTGTTTTAGAAAGAAGATGCACTTGTGAGTTCTGGCAAGAAGTAGTACATTGGCTCTTCCTACGTTAAATGCAATTATTGTTAGTCGCTTTGGATAAAAGCGTCTTCTAAATGACTGTAATGTAATGTAAAGTAATGTAAACTGAAACTTTCAGCGAGCAGACTGTGGGTTCAGCAAAGTCTGCGCCCTGTGGGGCTTCGTTCCACTCATAGAACTGGGGTTACAATACGGAACCATCATTCTATTTCGTGGTGCTCCGGCCAACAGGGAGAGCTTCTTATTGGCATAGGCGGAGCCACACATTACATTACAGTAATTTAGCTGACACTTTTATCCAAATCAACTTACAATAAGAGACCTTTCCTATTCAGGTGGCAAGCTCCGCCTCCCCTAGTTACTGTTGCTATGTCCCACAAGCTTTGGAGCTAGTTAATACAATGTCCACTGAACAGCACACTGATTATTCTCTCAAGAGCTCAGTTTACATGCACACTTTTTTTTCAATCTCATTTAATTCAATCCGATTGAAGATTTCAATCTTACACGTGTAATCAGAAAAGCTGTGTGACATGCGTACGCAGGCAGGAGTGAGTTACTATGGTTACGGAAGCTCAAGTCAAAACTTTGCTAATGGATGTCTATCGTCTGTTATTATGGTGCTCTTAATGAAGTAACAGCTTGATAACAACTGACTCTCCTAATGGACATTTTGTGGACTTGTTTAAATAAGGTGATCCAGATCAGCTTAGAAGCAATTTACCCGCAATTTTCACAGAGAGCATGCACAGAAAGAACGCAGCCAGAGAGTAATCTGTTTCATCGTTTACATGATACTTGATCGGTTTATGAAAAGGTTTACACCATGTTGCCGCTGAAAATAAAAGGAAACTTGAATCCATTTATTAAAGATAGCAATGCTGCTGATAATAAAAAGTCTGTAAGATGACTATTGACTACTTTGAGTAGAGTTAGATACACATTAGCTAGCAAGCTACTTGTCTCACATAACGTGCTAGCTACATAGCTAGTTCAGTTTAGGCACAGTCCATTCTAGCCAATTTTTTTTTTTAGCTTGACCAGCATCATCATTCACATGAGCTGGTTAGAGCTCACATAGTAGTACTCGTTATAAGTTGTTTTTCCCATTGCCAGTAAAATATGATTTGAACACTGAAACTAGTATAGATAGATTTTATAGATAGATAGGTATAGATACAGTAGGCCAGTGTTGCCTGTGGAATTGATCTCTTGGTGTGGTGGTGCCAAGCTCAAGACCGCCAAAATAGGGAGGATTTCTATGCCAAAGCGGGGAGTGTGGGGGTCCTCCCCCCGAAAAAAGTTTCAGAGACTTAGTTTCCTGTATTCTTGTGACTTTTAAAGAATGAAGAAAAATCGTGAAGAGTATACTGAAACAGCATGTTTAGCCTACATGAAATATGCTTTCATTAATTTTGAGTTATGGGGTGAGAATAATAAAATTTTTATTTAATAAAAAATTATGTTTGATGCCGATTGATGCTTAACTGCATACCGGAAGAGGATGTTCTTCCTGCGGCAGCTGAGGAAGTTCAAGCTGCCGAGGACCATGATGACTCACCTGACATCACCTGGTTCCCTGCGGCTATGGTCAGGGACAAGGCCAAGCTGCAGTGGGTGATACGGGCCATAATCTTCCTGGCCCGCCTCAAGGCCCTGGTGTCATGCAGGGACTCGAGGGAGGGGAGGGGAGGGCGCAGCCGATCACCCTCTCCGCTGAGCGTATCACCCACTGCAGCTTGGCCTTGTCCCTGACCATAGCCGCAGGGAACCAGGTGATGTCAGGTGAGTCATCATGGCGTAATCCTAGTCAAAAAAAGAATGGCGATGAATGGCCGGCCCAGCTGTGTTTGGGCGGCTCGTGGACCAGCCCTGATTTAGATCCGCTCCAGAATTGAATGGGTTGTTAGTTAGCCCATGGTACACCCCTCCATGAGTTTCGTGAAAATCAGTCTGGTAGTTTCAGCATAAACCTGGTCCAAAGAATGAATGGAGGTGAATGGCCAGCCCTGTTTGGGCGGCCCGTGGACCTGCCCCATGATTCAGATCCACTCCAAAATTTAATGAGCTCTTAGTTGACCCATGCTACACCTCTTTAACGAGTTCCATGAAAATCAGTTTGGTATTTTTTGCATAGTCCTGCTAGCAAACAAACCATGAAACGGCTCGCGGACCCCGTGATTCAGATCTGCTCATCCCTCCACCATGTTTCATGAGAATCAGTCTGGTAGTTTTTGCGTAATCCTGGTCCAAAAAAATCAATGGCGGTGAATGGCCGGCCATGTTTGGGAGGCTCATGGACCCACCAGGTCATTTGGATCTGCTCCAAAATGTAATGGGTTCTAAGGTGGACATGCTACATCCTTTCACCATTCGTGAAAATCGGTACAGTAATTTTTGTGTAATCCTGCTAACAGACGGACGGACGGACGAACACATGCCATCGAAAACATTCAGTGACTGCTGGGCAGGAGGTCATGAGGAGGTTGACCAGCCAAGTACACATCACAGGCAACCTTCCGTGAAAATGTCTATCCAGACAGAGCTGTTTGGCCTTCAGGTGGTAATGAGGGGTTAGCTGTGAGGCCTGTTGGGCTTGTGCCCCAGCTCTGCCCTTAATGAACCAGGTTCACTTCCCAACTCTGACCATAATGAACCAGGTTCACTTCCCCAGCTCAGCCCATAATGAACCAGGTTCACTTCCCAACTCTGACCATAATGAACCAGGTTCACTTCCCCAGCTCAGCCCATAATGAACCAGGTTCACTTCCCCAGATCTGCCCATAATGAACCAGGTTCACTTCCCCAACTCAGCCCATAATGAACCAGGTTCACTTCCCAACTCTGACCATAATGAACCAGGTTCACTTCCCAACTCTGACCATAATGAACCAGGTTCACTTCCCAACTCTGACCATAATGAACCAGGTTCACTTCCCAACTCTGACCATAATGAACCAGGTTCACTTCCCAACTCTGACCATAATGAACCAGGTTCACTTCCCCAGCTCAACCCATAATGAACCAGGTTCACTTCCCAACTCTGACCATAATGAACTAGATTCACTTCCCCAGCTCAACCCATAATGAACCAGGTTCACTTCCCCAGATCTGCCCATAATGAACCAGGTTCACTTCTCAACTCAGCCCATAATGAACCAGGTTCACTTCCCCAGCTCAGCCCATAATGAACCAGGTTCACTTCCCCAGCTCAGCCCATAATGAACCAGGTTCACTCCCCTAGCTCTGACCATAATGAACCAGGTTCACTTCCCAACTCTGACCATAATAAACTAGATTCACTTCCCCAGCTCAGCCCATAATGAACCAGGTTCACTTCCCCAGATCTGCCCATAATGAACCAGGTTCACTTCTCAACTAAGCCCATAATGAACCAGGGCCCCGTACTACAAAGCTCATTCAACATATCCAGGATAACTTTTCGCTCGCTCGAGTAAACCGGACAACCGCATTCACGGATAAACGGTACTACGACGGTGGCTATCAACTCGTTAAGTCGACCCAGCTGATCCAATCTAGCTATGAGCACGTTCACGGTAAAAGGGGATGTATTTGCTCAAAATGACCAATCGCATAGACCTACCTTAGTATGGGTATTCGGACACAGCCATGGACAAAGCAAACAATACGCATAACCAAGTTCTGTCCACCGTATTTTACACAAGAGGAGCAATAATAATAGAAATATGAACTATAGGCGCAACACAGTCGCTCCTGCCAAAGGCAGGAAGGAAAGCTGGAAAAATACTGCCTACGTTTTATCATTATCCTCCACATGAACAGTAGGCTAGATAATTGGGCTGTGCCTATTCTTATGACATGTAAAGCAATTGTAGCCTATATCAATATATCTTATTCTTTCAGCTGCGACCCCTAGACTGGCAGGGGACGATTAAATAAAGCAAATGTAGGCTAGAGTTTTTAATAGTTTCAGGTTGGAGTAGACAATGTGAAGTCTATACAAGAGGAACTAGAGATAAAAAAGGCTATTAAAATGTAAAAAGTGAAGCTCGAGGTGGAAAAGTAGGCTCTAGGCCTACGGGGGGAAAGTAGCCTATTTCATCGTCATATCGTATAACGTCATTGATTGTCAGGCATTAGTGCTACAGTATCACAATTCAATTAAAATGTAGCCTTCTCTTTGTTCCTAGCAACGGGAGGCTAGTCTAATAAATTGACATTAAAGACTTGACAATTTAATAAAAAATGGTTCTCTGCATCACCCACAGCCTACACGAAACTGCAGGTAGACTAATAAAACGCAAGCCAGTGCATAGTCTACAGTCTACGACTGTAAATGCACAAGGCAAAATATGGCTCAAGCAGCTGTCATTCTGCAATTTTTTATATGATATCGGGGAAAGCCAAAGAGGGTTTTGTCGGTTTGTAAAAAGACTTCTTAAGAACCTCTCACTGTTCACGCACAGCAGATTATTGTTTATTCGCACACTGAAGTTCCACATAGAATCTTAACGTCCATATGCCTTTTTCCAAGTGAATTGATCGGTCAGCGGGCAGTGCTTCATACGTTTTGATCCATAATCTGGAACTTAACCTGCCCCGGAGCAGGTTAGCTTGGCAGCATAAGTTACCATGGCGATATAGCAAGGTGAAAAGTGAGCCACCTTCGTAGTACGGATAAACCAGGCTTGAACCTGAAGTTATCACGCTAACCCTGTAATCCTGTTTCGTAGTACAGGGCCCAGGTTCACTTCCCCAGCTCTGACCATAATGAACCAGGTTCACTTCCCCAGCTCTGACCATAATGAACCAGGTTCACTTCCCCAGCTCTGCCCATAATGAACCAGGTTCACTTCTCAACTCAGCCCATAATGAACCAGGTTCACTCCCCCAGCTCAGACCATAATGAACCAGGTTCACTTCCCCAGCTCAGCCCATAATGAACCAGGTTCACTCCCCCAGCTCAGCCCATAATGAACCAGGTTCACTTCCCCAGCTCAGCCCATAATGAACCAGGTTCACTTCCCCAGATCTGACCATAATGAACCAGGTTCACTCCCCCAGCTCAGCCCATAATGAACCAGGTTCACTTCCCCAGCTCAGCCCATAATGAACCAGGTTCACTTCCCCAGCTCTGACCATAATGAACCAGGTTCACTTCCCCAGCTCTGACCATAATGAACCAGGTTCACTTCCCCAGCTCAGCCCATAATGAACCAGGTTCACTTCCCCAGCTCAGCCCATAATGAACCAGGTTCACTTCCCCAGCTCAGCCCATAATGAACCAGGTTCACTTCCCCAGCTCAGCCCATAATGAACCAGCCTCACTGGCCCTGTTACCAGGAAGATTGATAAGCAAGCCGGGGCGACATGGAGGGAACAGAGATTAATCGGAATCCAATTAGGTCTCAGTGAAGAGCCCTTGTTAACTCTGTGCAGCATGGTTTGTGTGAGCGTGTGTGTGTGTGTGTGTGTGTGTGTGTGTGTGTGCGAGGGTGTGTGTATGTGTGTGTGCGAGGGTGTGTGTATGTGTGTTTGATAGTGTGGTGTTCATGTATGTACCTGTAGGTGTGTGTGTGTGTGCGCGCACGTGTGCGTGCATGTGTGTGATAGTGTGATGTTCATGTATGTACCTGAAGGTGTGTGTGTGTGTGTGTGTGTGTGTGTATAGGTGTGTTTGTGTATGAGATGTTCTTATTAACATGCAGTTGTAATGCAGGAAGCAGTCCTGCTGGTTCTGTATGTCCCTTCTCCCCTACTGGCCTCTCTGTCCCTCTGGGAGCTGGCCCGTTACCGTGGACACACAACTCTGACTTTAGCTCTATGGGTTGCCTAGTAACAAGGAAAGGACATTAATTCAATTACAGCTGAAAGGGCTGGTAAATTCACAATAAAAGCCAGAATCTGGTTTTTGGTGAGTTTTTTTTTTTTTTTTAAGGCATTGAAGGCTGTGCACAAGCCTGAGATTAACCATTTGCTTCGTATCATCTTGACTACAGCACTAATCATCTCTGCTCACTCTGAGGGAAGCATTGGAAATAATCCAAGACCTTACCATGGTCCCTCTTGTATTTCTCAATATTCTAAATCTTCTTCTTCCTTGTATGCATGCATAAAAAATCTGTCCTATACCAAAAGTCCTCAACTGGCATTGTGGGTCAATAAACCTGATGGTGGCGCTACAGCAAGTCTAAAGTTTAAAACGTAAAGAAATCAATCATAACAAATCATCCATACGTGCTATCACTTTGCAACCACCACCAATAGGCCCAAGTGAGTAGAAACGTCCATATGTTTCGAGCTGGCAGGAATTATGAAGTTCATCACTCCATTTTTCAAAAAAACTGTAAAGCCTATCAAACCCTACTACTGTTGTTGGTCAATTGACACCCCAATTGCTACACTACATCTTCAGACTGTCCTCCACAAACAATCTGTACAGATTTTTGAAATATCAAAAATTGAGCCCACAACCCATCAAAATGTTTTACTGTAAACAGTACTGTGGCTACTGCAAATGTATTTACAGTACCATTTGTCTCCTTCCTCCTCAAAACGCTGATCCAGTGCTGTGCAGCAGCTGTCATTTTCTTTGAACTTGTTTTCCTTGAATTTGTTTTTCAGTTACTTGAGCTCAGTTACTTACAGATCATCTCAATTTAGCCATTTCAGAAACAAAATGTTAAAAGTGATCAATAAATCAGGAGCTAATATTCACCAAAGGGACATAATAGTGAGAGTTCAATGATGTATGACAGTCTGGGAGTCCAGTCGCAACAAACACACACACATGCACACACAACTATGCGTGTGTGTGTGTGTGTACACACACACACACACACACACACACACACACACACACCCCTCCTCCCCACCCACCATGGCGGAGGAGTAGGTGGCAGATCAATTATTAATCTGCAGATTTATATGGTGAGGTGAGGAGATGTCCCTTTAATTGCCTTAATAAGGCAGGGCCAGATCCCCATCCATCATGGGACAGACGGTTGCTCGCTCTCCCCTGTTAGAAGCAGCGACTGCAGCAACCGCTCCCCTTACACTGGCTCCGTAATGGCCGCCGTTTAACCCTACGCCCTGGCAAGGCTTCTATCAGCACACAGCTTTAATTACTGCCCCTGTTACACACACAGACACACACACACAGACACACATACACACACACACACACACACACACACACACACACACACACACACACACACACAGAGCGTTGCCACAGGGCACCATGAACGCACCTCTCCATCTTACTGGAGCAATTTTCCCCTCTTCTCCTCCATCACAGGAACAGGCCTTAAGCTTAGTGTCTTGGATGGCTTCATTTCTCTCTCTCTCGCTCCCTCTCGCTCTCTTCCTTTCTCTCTCTCCCGTTCTCATTCTTTCCCTCTCTCCCGCTCCCTCTCTTTCTCTCTCTTCCCCGTTGATTCATCTGCTGTCCTCTGGCTGTTATTACGTAACCAGACGGAGCACATGGCGTATGCCTCCAGGCAGGATGACACACTGACAAACGTACGGAACCATGGAAACGCATGTGGTGCAACAGGTGACGAGTGGGGAACCGAGACGAGACCAACGTTAGACAGCATGTTACACGATGAAGAACATCGAAACACTGCCTCTGAAAACGATGTTGAAGTTTGACATGGTCTTTAGTTTCTAAGGATCTCTCTTTCTACTCATCTCTCCCCCTCCCTCCCTCCCTCCCTCCCTCCCTCTCTCTCCTCTCCCTCCTCTCATGTGGCCTGAAGGTAGAACCAGAGAAATGTCTGAGGACGGCAGGTCTAACTCTTCAGTCCCCATCTTTTATTGTGCCACTTAATTTTCCAGGGGTAAGTGAAAAGTCCATTTCCAGTTTCTGTAATTGCTGTTATTATTGGATAATTGTGTTAGGTGAATCATATGTGTGATAGGCTGGACAACCAAGATTCTTCTGTTGTTGCGTCTCCTCTGCCAGAGAGGTGGCAATGATTACAGATGTTCACACCACACGACAGCTGCATTCATTGTACACACATGCACGCACACACACATAGACACACACACACACACATGCATGCACACACACACACACATACATACACACACACGTACACACACATACACACACACACACACATACACACACACACACGTAACCGACATTGAATGGTCCTTTCAAAAGCCGTATTTCCACTGAATGCTTTGCTTCGCTTTTCTTACGAGGAAAAGGACAAGCAAATTTTGTGCCACTTCACAACAAGCATGTTTCCACACGGGCAGTAGTTTTGGTGCTGGTGTCCCTGGTAACACGTGTCTAGCCATACTTGAATTGATAGCAAGCAAACACGCCATTCTCACTCAATTCGCCCATTTCGCATCGCGTCTAGTTTCGCCGCCGTTAACTCCGCCCATTCCCCTCCTGACATGGATTTTTCACGCGTTCACCTCGCTTGACATGGAGGGAACAGAAACACACCTTAAGTCTGCCCTCACTGCCCTTTTATAACAGACAATGCTATCCGGCAGCCATTTAGACCTACGAGCAGAGAGGGAATACAAACTGCCCCACGGGGGACACACAGCACTGAATGTCCAAGAAGGAAATGAGACAAGAGGATCCTGTCCATGTCCCACCAGCCACGGGCGTCGGCCAAGAGACAGTAGGAGAATTCACCAGGCGTAACCTAATCGGTGTGTGTCTGCGTGCACGTGTGTATCTGAGTTGACTATTTGATATCACCATATGGGCCGTCAGTATGGTGCTACCATCTGGAGGAACTCCCCGAGGACCTCCCAGCCTTGACCTTGCTGCCTGGCTGGCAGGCTGCCTGGGAGGCGAGGCCTTTTGAAGACCCCCTACCTTGGCTGTGTGTGTTGTATCCCACCGACCCCAGTCAATGGGGTTCTATATGCTACCATGTGTTGTGTTGTGCGACCAGTCTGACATATCAGTAGCTCGGCATCCTCTCCATCTGGATGGCATGTGTTTGATCGCTGTTGATCACACTACTCCTACAGTTCCTCACTGTCCTCATCTCCTTCACTCCTCCACTCTACTCCTTACTCTAACCCTCCTCTCCTCCAATCCTCATCATCTCCACCCATCCACCAATCAGCTCCTCCTTTCCTCCACTCTCCACCACTCCTCCTTTTCTCCACTCATTTTAACTCCTCTCCAGGTCATAAATCCGACCATCTGTATGAATATTTCATGAGTGGGTAGCATGTATCCTTTACCAGGGGGCTCTGACCGTTAACCTGTGGGTCCATTTGTGGCCTCCATGTCACTAATGACAGAAAATTACTGAATCAATACCGGGTTTCAGAATGCAAGAGATGGCGACCAAACCCAGGAAACACAAAACCCCAAAACATGACCACATATGGGAGCGTGTAATTGAGCACTACTGGCACAAATTGTTTTCCAGGGATTTGTTTTCCAGGAGTCGTTTGGTCACAACAACAGAACATACTGTAACTCCCATGATGTCATTGGGGTTTTATACGGTTAAAAACATGTATACACATTGTATTAATGATTCAAAATGTGTTGTTTATGAATATGTCGTCATGGGATAAGTGTACAGTACCATGTCTCAGTGTGGCATGTAAGATACTGTACAGGCCCAGACCACATCAGTATGCACTAAGAACTCTCTTAACATACAGAGTGCTTATGGTTGGATATAGGATTTACTAACAAGTCTAATGACCCCTAGAGAGAGAGAGAGAGAGAGAGAGAGAGAGAGAGAGGTCTTATTTATTCATAACCTGGTGTAAGTGAACCCACATGAGGGAGATAAATGGAAGCCCAATCTATCTGGCTCTATATCTCCTGCTCCACAATAATATCCAATGCTCTTCGATTCACATGACCATTTACAATAAAGCACAGAGAGAGAGAGATGTTAAAACTGAATACATGTACATTTCTCTCCTTCTTCAAATATTCTCTCAGCACTACAAATGGGAGCCAGAGAGGCTCATCATTACCAGAGACCATTATGATTGCAGAACCTTTTACCTCATCTCAGCTCTGCTTGGCTCTGACAAAAAAAGGTTGTTTATGGGCCCGCTAATACGCACTGTGGAAGGAGCCATTTAGGAAGGGGGGGGCTCACCAGCTTGTATGTACTGTACACAGCTCCCGGCACGTCATCCGGGCCACCTCATCCAGGCCAGACTGGGATCTCAGCGGCGGATGACATGAATCAACTCTGCTACCCGTCTGTTTTTATCATTTTGTTTTCTGACAGGAAGAAAACAGTCTGGAAAAAATCTCCTACTAAATTGAGTCCCCCACCCCGGGATGAGCATGTGTGTGTGGTGAACATGCGATGTAGCAGAGTACTGGAAGGGAGGGCTAGCAACCGATTCATCATCGCTTCGAATCCGATTCGTCAGAGAACATTAGCCCCCCTGTGGGCCAAACCTAGTGCTTGAACTTAGTTCCAGGTCTTTTGCACCCTTTCCACTGTCCTGCGCTAGACTACATGGCTTCGCAAGGAACTCAAGCCATGCTACAAACCTGCACCAGCCATCAGGGCCACAGCTGTGCCCTGGCGTTTAAATAGGTCATATGACCTACCAAGGCGGTAACCATGGAGTCAACATCGGGGGGTGGACCAAATCTCAAAACTCATTCCCTGCCATTCTAAAGTAAAATCTATTTTAAAAAATTCACCACCACATGGGATAGGGCCTCCTTTTTATTATTTTTTTTACCATAATGTCTAATAGTGCATTGTATTACATTGCTCAATTGTATTCGTTTACTTTTTCTTGTTTCATTGTATGTGATTGCAGAGATTAGGGATGAATAAAGTACAACCAAAATCCCATTAAAGTGTTTCAATCCACAGAAAGGTCTGCGCTACGCAATTTTAGTAGAAACGGGTAAGCTTGCCTTTTTGTTTTACACTCAACTGCAACTTGCACTAGCTGCTTGCTCACCTCCATGTCACCAGAAAACTCTTTCCCTGTCCTGTCGCCATCTTCATGTTCTCTCTCTCACTCTCTTTACTCTGAACACACCAGAGTGAACATGGAAGAAATAAAGAAGAAATATTGTTGCCATACCTATGCTAAATTTTAAGACAGCACTGCACATTTAGCAGCACACTTCATTCATTTTTTTTAACTAATAAGTCCCTAACCAAACTCTGTTTTGCTTGCTTCAGCTTGTCTTCTGACTCTGAGAGTGAAAGTTGCTAGTCATGTGGCAGCTGGCATCAGAAATGGTAGCACAGTGACCTTTACTGTTGGATTTGAAAGTTTTCCCCCACATCCCAGTTGATGCAGCCTGTTACACTCCATTGAGAACTTAAGAATCAGTAAACTTTTAGAATCAGTAAACTTTTAGTGGGCGGATTCCAATGTCTGGACCCAGGCTACAGTTGATGGGGTATGTGTTGTATTTAACTAATTCAACATTTGTAAATCAAGACGGGAACCGAGAGCCACATTTTTACTTTTCTTTACTTTATCCACCTTGTACACAACAACATTACAACATCAGGTCCTACTGTAACTTCCTTCTTGTCTCTAGACTCTAGACAGTGCCACCTAGTGGGTCTGGCATGCAACAGCAATTGTATGAGAACACATTTCCCCCTTTCTTAAAATGTTACTTCTATCTTAAAGCCCCATTATGTAGCGGTCCAGTTTTGTGCACTTTAGCGGCACCTAAAGGCCACTAGAGCCATTACAACCGCAGTACCATTGTCGTAAAACGCTGAAAGATGCCTGTTATGCTTCTCACATGCATTTGTTGACAACTGACAAGCTGAGAAAAACGGAGTCTGCCAGCAAATTCGAAGAGGAGAACTAAAGGTAAAGCAGAACGTTCATGTGAGAGAAAACCGCGGCTCGCGGTCAAAAGTTACATAAAGCAAATACAGGCCGCCGGACCCTTCTGTGGGAATGGAAGAGGTGCTGTTCTCGCTATAATAATCCAGCACACCAATAGATCGACTTTGAAACTGATATTTTAAGATGAAATCAACAACATAGTGGGGCTTTAAACAAAATGTGGCAACAGCAAAAATGATTTCAAAACAAATATCATCTGTAGAGATAATACTATGCGGGATACTTCTTTTATAAACTGTTTTATTTTTCTTTTCTTGTGCTGTAACACTAATTAGAAGAGTTCTTTCCTTTTAACACTGTTACAACTACCAAGTATAAACTTGTGTATTCTCAAGTGACATAGTGTTTAGACTTATTTCCACTGTCGTGCCGAACCGATACCGTGCTCAAACCGCGCCACTCCGGACCCGTGGGAACGGTTCCAGTGTCTGGCCCAACCGGTCCCATGTGGAAACACCGTCGGAACAGTTACCCTGTGTGCTCAGAACGGTTCAGCACCACAGTGGAAATAAGGCTTTTGGTGCAGACTGGTTGTCTTCCATTTCGCTGGCTCCTGTTTCGTCCACTCTCACTTGTAGCAGGCTCTGCAGGCCTCCGTCCTTCTGCTTCTGCTGTGAATTAAGGTCTCCAGCAGCACAGACAGACGTGAAGCCTCCCAAGATTTCCCATCAGTGAGTGTGTAGCTGTGAAGTCCTTTCTGCTGTGTCACTTTAAGAGGCTTGCTAAACTTCCCTTTCGTGACATGCATGGGGTTTCTCACTCGCACCAAGCTTCCTGGTTGCAGTTTAGAGCTCTTGGCATGTCTCTTTGCATCAGTGTATGTTTTCATGTGAAACTGTTTCTTTTCAACTCTGTCTCTCAGTTCCTGATCGTGAGCAGGTGTGATTTTTGGTTGGACAGAGAGTTTGGTTCTCATCTTTCTTCCATACATGAGCTGGAAGGGTGATGTCCCTGTGGGCGCATGTGGGGTAGCTCTATAGACATGAAGGGACTCAGAGACATGAGTCTTCCATGGAGCTTTCTCTCTCTGTGTAGTAAGGATGCTGTCTTTTATCACCCTATTCAGTCTCTATACAGCCCCATTTCCTTCCGCGTGATAGATTGTAGTCCTGATGTGCTGGATATCTCGTTCTTCCAGGAACAAGGACATTTCGGAGGAGGTCAACTGTGGGCCATTGTCTGTCACCACTCTCTGAAGCTAATCACTGTAGCAGCAGTGCACTGTGGAGCAAAACACACCTCTGGCCACTTTGAATAGTAGTCAACCATGGTAATAGCAAACAGGAGGACCGGTCTCAAATGGGCCAACAATATCTAAGGCAAGCTTTTGCCAGGGCCCATCCGGAAGAGGAACTGGTGTCATTGGTGAAGGGGCGGTTCTTGTTGTCTTGTCATTTAGCTGGCAGGACACACAGGTGGCAATAACCGCCTGCACCAGAGCATCCATCTTAGGCCACCAATACAAGTCTATGAGTCTTTACTTTGTACGGACAATGCCTTGGTGTTGCTCATGTGCTAGATGTACCATGTGGAAACGTAGGCTTACTGGCCCCACAATTCTGTGACTTCCTCTCAAAATAAGTGAGTCATGAATGGACAGTTCATCCCTAACTTGGTAGTAAGGTATCAGGTCTGCAGGCAGGCCTTTGGAGGACGCAGGCCATCATTTTGTCATGTAGGTGTGCAGCTTACCTAACTCTGGGCAGGAAGAGCAGGTCTATGTGAAGTCACACATAGGAATGGCAGTCAGATGAGTGAAGACAGCAGCAAGTCTCTGGTTCGATGTCTAGGGAGCTGTCCATTTCGCGTGGCGGTGGCAAACGGGAAAAGCAGTCTGCTGCATGGTTCTGAGACCCGGGCCTGTAGACTATATCATAGTTGAAGCAGAGTGACCTGGCAGCTTTGTTCCTTCTTTCCTGCTTTCAACTGTGCTGTCAAATCAATTTCCTATCACAGCAAATACATACAAGTTCCCAGCTCTATTCTTCACTGATCCTGTCATGAGAACATTTCTCATGCAGCTCTCAGTAATGTCGTGTCATGTCAGTCTGTTGGTGGAAGTGACGGCGTAGAGGGACAGGATGTGACAGGATACGAGCCGTTGATTGTGTCGTCATATGAGGAGTCGAAGATAAGCACAAAGTTCCCAGGAGCCTTCTCTGTTTGGCATGTTAGATACGACCCCACATAGAGAGATACAGGGAGGGAAAACATGATGTGACAGCAGTCAGGATCTGACACACACACACACACACCAGAAGTTTCATGAGCATGTCTGATGTTCGTGTCATCGAATGCTATGGGGGGTGGGAAGTGCCACGTTTCGCAGGCGTGTGAGTGTCTGTCTGTGCGTCTAATTTTTTGTGTGTGTGTGTGAACGAACGAATAAATGAACGTGTGTGTGTGTCTTTGTGTGTGTGTGAGTCTAATTTTTCACTAAGTTCAACACATACACACTCACGCACACACATACACACTTACACATTACCCTTGCGAAGAGATAGTTAGGGAATCAGCCAATCGCTGTGATTTGCATATATCTTTAGCAAAGATAAGGTGTGCGTGTGAGTGCGTCTATGTGGAACTTAGTGAAAAATTAGATGCACACACACACATGTTCATTTATTTGTTCGTTCTCGAGTGAACAAACGAATATGTGTGTCTGTGTGTGCGTCTAATTTTTCACTAAGTTCCACGCTCACACACACACAGACACACACACGCACACCTTATCTTTGCTAAATATATATGCAAATCCCAGCGATCTGATTGGCTGATTCCCTAACTATGTCTTTGCAAGGATAAGGTGTGCGTGTGAGTGTGTGTGTATGTGTGCGTGAGTGCATCTATGTGAAACTTAGACATACACACACACAAGCAGACCTGCGAAACATGGAACTTCCCACCCCCCATAGAATGCTAGTGTCTTTGTGTGTGTGTGTGTGTGTGTGTGTGTGTGTGTGTGTGTGTGTGTGTGTGTGCACACATATATGATATCATGGAAAAGAGTCTGAGAGTTTCCAGGGTTGCAAACCTCTATTTTTCCCCATCATCCACCTCTCACCTCCTTCCTGTAATCTGTTTCTCCCCCATCTTCCTCTGACTTAACATCCAGAGCCCAGCCCCATCAAAGACGCACCCACACACACACTGTCTAAGGGTTGCCCCGGTCCTCCTCCCAATACGTGTGTGCGGGCCCCAACCCTGAGCTGAAACCTACAAATCAGTAGGAAACAAAACTAAACTGGCACATGGCAGTCCCCTCCCAGCGTCCCAGCACTCACCCTCTTCTCCGGGCTGGACCAGCACCATCTACGGCCCGT
Organism: Borostomias antarcticus; assembly: GCF_949987555.1. Lineage (NCBI taxonomy): Eukaryota > Metazoa > Chordata > Actinopteri > Stomiiformes > Stomiidae > Borostomias > Borostomias antarcticus. Next base: position 18,110,420 of record NC_140251.1, read on the forward strand.
CTCAGGTTGTTCGTTCAAGTGGGGGACTCCAGTCTCCAGTCTCCGCTGCTGTTTTTTGTCCTTTTTAGTTTCATAGTTTTTTTTATATATTTGTATTTTATTTTATAGTATCAGCAGGTCCGTCAATGAGTGACATCCCAATCCGGGCATGGCTATGCTAATGAGCTACCTCTGGTACGACGCTTCGTTGTCGGCAGCAAACCCTCACGGTACTGGCAACTTGTGCCCTACGGTCGGACGGACAGCGCTATCCTCCGTTCCGTACGTGGTCTTCACAATTGCCCTTTGTGGACAACGTTGTGCCCTTGTCGTCCAGTCCAGTCATCCACACCACGCCAAACACCTTCTATATCCGTTCACCTGTTCCGCGTTATACTGATGCTCATATCTCCCCCTCAGGGGGCCGCCCCTGCTGCGTCATCACACAGGAAGTGCCACACAAAATCAAAAGGTGTATGTATTAGGGGTGTGCCCGAATACGGTATTCGGATGAGTACAAATAGTAGCTTTTTCCCGAATAGTAAATTTGTACGAATATTGTAAAAAAAATTCCAATCATCCAATTTGTTTGGAAAAGGAAATAGAAAGCAGAAACTTTGGATTACAGACTCCTGACAACTTTCTGAGTTATTTCTGGGTTAACAAGCCCACAGTGTTTAAAAAACCTTTAATCCATCGGGCTATATAGGCCTACAATAAAAACACCAACATGTTTCGTTTTTTATTGTAGCCTACATACTATATGGATTAAAGGCTTTTTAAACACTTTTCCACCCAATAATTTAATCAATTTGGCCGAACGTTCCGCAGCTAAAATGCAACCGGTCCTAACTAACACAAACCCTACAACATAGGCTGTATTAGTTTAGAGATTAGTTTATTGGTTTGAGTGTAAAATGTTGATCTTTTCAATCATATTTATAGTAATACGTGTTTATTGCTGGGTTTGTGAAAATCATTACTAGTTCACCACGCTGCCTGTGTCACATGGTTGCAGATAATATATTAGATATTATGACACGGAGAAATAGGGCTACTATAGCTGTTCTAGCAAAGTTGCTATGAGGACTTATATCTTGATTTAGAAAAATGTTTTTCAGTTTCTAACTAAATGTAGAATGTCCCCCAGTTAAGGGTGGTGGTGGGGTTCTGACACTTCATAGTTTGTTAAAATAAAAACATACAGGATGATAAGGAGGAGGGATTATACTTCAGAATTAATGATAATAATAATAATAATAATAATATAATATATACACCAATTCTGATGTGTTGAAAGCACAGCAATTGCAATGCCAATTAATATTGGGCTAAAGAAATTACATTTCCCCTCAGTTTAAACCGTTTTGAAACGACTTCCGGTTTAAGCCCCGCCCACTTCCGAATCCGAATAATTAGCTGTCAAATACAGATACAAATACAAATAGTGGGCTCCCGGCACACCCCTAATATGTATGTGTATAGATGGGAAACAGATGCCTGCAAGCATCCCCAATCCTAACAACACGCATGTGCGCACACACACCCACGCACGCACACACACCGATGCATGACCCAGTCCCCCACATACTGCACACACACACAAACACAAGCCCCCCCCCCACACACACACACACACACACACTAAACTCCCATCACAGCCCTCATCCAGTGCTGAGTGTGCTGGCAGCTCCCAGTCTGGCTGTTAATGCTGACATCATTACTGAACTGTCTGGGATCGCTTACCTGAGCGAACAGCCCTGTGGGTGTGTTCTCATCCCCGTGATGTTCTCACCCCCTATCTCTCCCAATCTGAACAGAAGCAGCTTGATTAAAGCTCTCTGACAGATAAAAAAGAGTTAGCGGCGAACTTTAAAGTCGCACAGAAATGAAAAAAGCATTCTGTCCCATTTTGGTTCACATAATTGGTCATAGTGTTCACCTATTCAATGATGTATGCCAAAAAAATTACTTAATTCTACTTTTGTTGTAATCTTATATCAAAGTATATAATTTCTTACTTCCTGGAAAATGGTAGGTCACGTGCATGACGACAACAGGTACCTTAGATTTTAGGCCAATAATCTCACGACATCCACCCGTCAATCAACACTATCCTTCTATCGAATCTGTCTAAAGTTCTTAAAACCCGTCCACTTGTCAATGCTCCAATCAAATTCCTCTAAACATATGTCCCACCCTCAGCTTGTTTGCGTCGGAAATACGTCAAACTACGGAAGTTAGATGATCTCAAACGTCCATTTCAGTGCGACTTTAAATGAGGTGAAGCAACTTGAACAATCTTCCTCCCAAACACACTCATCTCACAAAGAAAATGCAGATAAAATAATGATTAATGTTATTTATTGTTTGTGTCAGGAGGAAAGACATGATTGGATTTCTGTTGAAGTTGTTCTCCACAGTACCCTCGCTCTTGGCTGCAAACAACGATTTGCTTTCAGGAATCCGATGAAAAAGAAACGACAGTTCTGAAGTGTTAATGGAGTCATCTGAGGACAGTCAGAAACAGTAGAATCTACAAACTCGATTCGACCCGAATCTTCAAAAGGCAAAAGGAGGACGAAAAATGATATACATACTGTAGGAGGGCTACTCTACGGCATTCTAAGGCAGGTAATGCCAAGCAGGGAGAAGGTACTCTTTGGTTGTAAAAATGCACAAAAGCAGCGAATCCAAGATACTCTTCAGAGGATGGCCATGTGTGGCCAAAACATGTTGGCATGATTTTATCTGTTCTGTCGGAGTCTGATGATTCTTATCATGCTGACAGACATGCTAACAGGGCATAGAGGTGGACACATGCACACACACACACAAATACACACATATGCACAGATACACACACAAACACAGATGTACAGAAGCCACAGCATACAGTATACACTTACAAACATAAATTGTACACACACACACACACATACTGTATACAGTACACACACGTATAGGGTTTGCAGCCCCTTCACCAGCCATGAATTATAAATCAGACTCTCTTCTCAAGAGCCAGTGTTTGAGAGCTCGGGGGTGTCATTGAAATTGAATTTGGAATCGGACCATTGTCTCTCTGCTCAGCGAAACACAAAAACAAGAGCAGAATCACAAGGGGGACGCTCGCCCCAATTATACAGAATCTGTGTATGTGTGTCTGTGTGTTTGTTTATACATAGTATTCTGATGACGTCATGCAAGCGCGGTCTGCCTGGGGTCCGCCATATTCAGGCCCCCAGGATTCGAAATCTAAAGTGAAGCCCTATAGGACCACGCCATCTTGGAAAAAAAATGCGTCTTTGGTGCCTTTGACATGCGCAGTCAAAGGTATCAATGACGCGTTCTTGTAGTCCACGAACAGATGCCCATCGCGTTGTTGTGAACAGAATGAATATGAATACCACCTACTAGAAGAACAAAACATGTTCAATCACAATTATGAAGTCTCCGACGTACTTCAGGCGAGACGCGGAGTCAACCCTGGGCTAATCGGCAAAGGCTACTCAGTCACACCCCGTATGACGCAACCCACCAGCTGACTGTCAGCTGTCATAGCATTGGTTCAGCTCGCTAGAGCGCATTTATTTAAGCTGTCAAAACACGTCATTGCTCGCTCTTGCCATACTGCTGATCGCTCGTATCTGCGCGTTCGCTGCTTCCTGCTTCTCTGCTCTCGCGTTCCGTGCTCATGTTTGTGTTTTGGTGCGTTTGCTACCTGCTGCCCGCGATGTCCTCGCCGCTTCCGCGTTCTCTGCTCTTGCGTTCCGTGCTCGCGTCTGTGTTGGTGGGTTTTTTGCTGTTTGCTGCCCGCGTCGTCCTCTCCGGTCCGTGATTTGGGGGTCCGTTTGGTGGCATCGTGGAGCGCCGGCTTCCGAGGCCGAGGTGCACGTCCCTCTGTAGCAAAGTAATAACTGCATAACGATATCATACTGTATATCAATTAATACATGAAACAGTTCATTTATTATGCAGGCTGCTTTTGACAGGGTAGACAGTACACTTCTTTGTTCTTGTCAGGCATCCACTTTAAACCCACGCAATGGAGATGAAGCCAGTGATAACCGCAGTTTTCATTCCCACAGACCGCAACTCGAGCACCCCTCTGAAACAGTTGTCTGTATACACATATGATTTCCTTTAGAGGTGGTGTTTTGGCGTTCCTTGTGGTACCTTGCTGCTCAGACTCTTGATTCATCCAGGATGATATGCATCTTTTAAGGCTGTGGCCTTGAGTACAGTTAACCAACCAGTTCAGGGAGGAAAGCTTCACCTTCACATACAGTACAAGGCCAATGCCACAACAATCACAAGAAGTAATTCCATCCGGGGATGCTCACATCTATGCACATGCTGGATTTATTATGAACCCACTCCTCTTACAATTAAAGTTCACACAGGATCATCTGTACTGCATCTCACAATAGTCACTCAGGGCTGTCTTTTCATGGCTCAAGGCTCACCTCCCCAAATTGTTGCTCTGGATTGACAAGTGGTAGACAGTGAATAGCATAGCGTGTGTCCACTGGCAAGGCTTTCTGATGGATTTTAATTGGTGTAGAGCACACTGCCGTGATGCAGTCACCCTACCTGACCAATATAGATACTACTTTTTACATTTGGACTGGTCACTTTGTTGCTCAACATATTCAGCTTGACATTTAGTGATCTCAACATGCTCCATTCGTGATGTGCAATGCTGTATTAAATCTTCTTCCATCACAAGGCATGTGTCATTAAAGGGCTCTGTCAGGTCTTTTGGGCTGCCTGCCACATGATCAGTTACTGGACTATAATGCTCAGAATAACTCGGTGGACCGTGACGGACTGCTCTGGACCGCTCATTTGTATTCCATAGGTCATCAAGGAATGTTTTTGTCTCACCCTCTGTGGGTGGTGATACGTGAGGTAAGATTTCAATCTAGGAGCAGCTTTACATAACATCATAATGGTATGTGGGCAAGTGGATCGGACTAGTTACTAGCTAGTTCTGTTACTTCTAACAGCACCTGGATCTTGGTTCTGTTACTGCTAACAGCGGCTGGCTCAAGGCCTGGGTTAATGGCGTCATTTCTCCCTGTCTACGGGACTTTCGGCTCCCATTTGCACCTCACAATTACAGGAACAAGGCGTTAGTGTTGTGAAAACCTGTGAGGTTTTGAGAACGCCGCAAGTGGTAGTTCCGTTCTCATTTTCCTGGTTGCTGCCCTTGTGTAAACAGGCGAAGGCAATCTCGTTTTGATAACGATGAAGCACGTTCGGCTATTGTACAGTTTAATTATAACACAACATCTTTTGAAAGCCCATAATGTGGTTGTATGATTCAATGTCCTAATCTTGTCTGACCAAGATTGTATTATCCGAGCAATAAAGCTTGTTAAACAGAAAAGGCTATTGGCTATAATAGCGTAGACCACACATTTCCTATGATTTATATGAGCGTATTTTGAGCAGGATGCTGACAAAAGGGTCTAAGTCCAGCCTAATCTCTAAAATGCATGGTTGCGCAGCATAATAAAATGTAGGTCTATCTTTATTTCATTTTGTTAGCTATTCGATTAGATTAACTTCTGCTACTCTAATCTGTTCCATCAACAGTATGTTATTTGTTTATTATGCATTATAATAGTCGACTCGCATCTCCAAAGACACAGCAGCAGCATTATATAATTTAGACAAAGTGGATCTCCAAACATAAACTTTGAAAAGATTTTTAAAAGTCTGACACCTTCATCTAGACATGGCGTTTTTAGTCACAGACTATATGATTTTACAAAGACGGGTCATGCAGGTCATTTGTATTATAGGAGTAGTAAAGGGAAAATCATGTTTAGTCCTGTTTTAAGGTTACTTATGATCATATACAATGGTTCATATCAAAAAGTTGACAAAACTAGCACTTTTGAGAAAGTCTGATAATTTCTCTACCACCGTTTTGGTCATACAATGAATGTGGGTGGGCACCGTGAAAAATCATTCCAAAAACATGTTACACTCAAAATTTCAAAGACAAGAAACTCACCGAGGTGTTAGTTGGCGTTCTGACATATAATTCGCCATAAAGTAAGATTGTAGTTCATCTGGAAAGGCTTTTTAAAATATTTAGCATAGAACTATTTAGTCGCAGCACATGTGTGTGAACTTCCACTTGAACAATAACAATAGCTACCGTAAGTAGTTCCGCTTCCTGAATCCCCTCTGCGGATTGATCTACACAACGGTCGTGTCAATACAAGTCAATGGATTTCATAAAATGATCAATAAAACCCTACAGGATTCATACTTTGCGGTGAATTTGATTTCAGAACACCAACGGAGACCAATTACCCCCTCGGTGACCTTCTTGTCTTTGAAATCGAGAGTTTAACATGTTTTTGAATGATTTTTCCCGGTGCCCACCCACATCCATTGTATGACCTAAACGGTGGTAGAGCAATTATCAACTTTCTCAAACGTGCGAGTTTTGTCAACTTTTTGATCTGAACCATTGTATATGATCATGAGTAACCTTAAAACAGAGCTAAACATGATTTTTCCCTTTACTACTCCTTTAACACAAAAAATGGATAACAGAAGCCCGCTTATACAGTGGTGCACCTGGTTGGACACAGGTGCGTGTATGTTTTTTTTTTCTTCAGTCAATTGTAGCTAGCTAGGTTTCACTAACCAATAGGAGGTAGACCTGTGGGGCGGAGCTCCACGAAATAGAACATGGTTTTCTATGGCAACACACTTGTTTCAGCCCTGTTTGTAGTGTAGGAGTATAGGACATGATGCCGTGCTACTGACCACCAAACAGTTGTGATATTGTGGGACACTCTGCCTCAGGTTGGAATGCAGATCTTGATAAAGAGACCCTCTCACACCCTGTTGCTCCCCCATCCCCCGCGACAGGCCAGGCCAACAATACACATCCACAGACACTCACAGTGGAACCTCCATTCTTGCTTTGTTTCTTTAATAAAGATTAAACTTCTCCATCCTCCAACCATGTGATGCAAACAACTCGAAGACCATCGTGCTGTGAGGCGACAGTACTAGGTACTGCACCACCGTACCGCACGTGAGCAATTTTGGGGTTCAGTGTCTTGTTAAAGGACACTACGGCACACGCTGATAGCTGAAATTGAACCGAGGACCGTGCGATCCCCAGCCGGCAGCTCTACCTTTTGATCCCTCCCTTTTCCACAAGGTCTCCTCCACTGATCTTCAATTATTCCTATATTTAACTATTCTCTCCATCCTCACCTCTGAAACAGACCTGGCTTTAAAAGCAGAGAGATATTTTGCATGTGAGGCCCAACACTGCTACTAACAAGTATGTTGAAAAACCCAAGGTCACATTTCTAAGAAAGGATTCAACTTCATGTTTGACAGTGGCGTCTGGTGGGTCCCAGAACCGGGTAAGCCAGGACCAACGAAGCACGCACACGCAGCACGATTTCTTGGGGGGTGCGCTTTCAAAGCATGCCCTGATGGGAGGTTTCACAGCACCAGAAGGGCGCTGAGCAGTGGCATTTTTATATGTAAAAACATACAGGAAAAGTACAGTAGCCCAGGCTACTGAGGTTTTTTAACACAACAAAGGCCAAAAATTTGAGAGCAAGCGAATAAGAGGGCAATGTATAGGCCGAAACAACCAAGCTTTTAGGGACACACTAAATAAACTATAGAGCCATTATATGACAACAATGGCCAAGCACCACGAAGAGGAATGACAGGACGATAAAATACACCCCCTTAGGGCACAGCACCAATAGTCTACTCCCCTACTTCACTAATCAGTGTTTAGGCTACTAGCCTACTACGCCTATTAGCCCATACGGTTTTGTATGTATGTATATTTGATTGGTTGATTTTTCACTTGGTCTTGATTTCCGTATGCCAGAATTATAATCATATTATCCTTTTACCTGGCCTACAATGTTAAGTGAAATACATCCATGAGTAGGGGAGAGCCGGGTCAAAAGTCGCACGGGACGAAATTCGCGTTCACATTTTCTCCAGAATGACTGGACCTGCAATCACGTGGTTATACATGCCTGAACATATTACCGTGTACGAGCTCTGTTCAAATTTTGGGAGCGATCGCAGCATATTTGACAGAGATATCGATGGAAACCACTTTTGCCCCATATAAGTAAAATAATGGTCTCATAAGCCTTTTTCAGCTATTTGATTGTAAAATTGTGTTCACTTGTTTTAGTTTGCAAACATATGCAATTTTCTTAGCATGTCTACTTGCTACATGATAGAATAGCTTTCAAGTTTCGTGCGAGCAAGTCATTCCTGCAAGCCAGGGAGAAATGACAGGAGACCGTGGCGTGACAAAAGTCGCATCCCGTAGAGGGACAGAAGTCGCATTGTGATGGCTTAGAACCTGAGGGGTGCACGAGTGACATTTGGGCAGAATGAACAGGTGAAATGAAAGCTCTCGAAGCGATCTTTCTAATGCTATTGGTCAACTTTGTATGCAGTTTTAATGTGAAAGATAAATCTTAAATGCAGTCAAGACAAATTATTTTGCCTCGTAACTTTTGTCAAACCCCCTGGTTCCAGTCAATTGGATTATATAGGCTACTTTCATTTACAATGACGTTACCTTATGAACACAAATAGCTTAACCTATAGGCCTACATAAACACAATAGCCTAAAACCATGTTTATTTACAATGTATTTTCTTTCATTGACAGCATGCCAAGAGTTAGGGTGAGGAAAACGACGCGCGGTCTCTTTAGCCCTGAGGCTAAATCAGGCAGGCAGCTCAGGAGGTCGTTGAAGGCTATATATTATTATGATATTATGTCTAATAATACATTCGTTGAAAGTAAAGAGAATTACATGCCCAAAAAAACAGATAGGACACACTTTGCAGCAGTGTGACTTTTGCCCCTCTCCTATGAGACTTTTGTCCCGATCGGCAGGGACAAAAGTCGCATTGCGATCGGTCCGTTCTCACTCTATTTATGTTAAACTCTTATATCCTAGCACGAACATTACATTCTATTCTTATCCATTCTATATCTATTAATTTCGGAGTAAATGGAATCAAACCAAAAAATGCGACTTTTGACCCGGTTCTCCCCTAAAATCCGTCGTCCCAACGCAGCGGAGCCAACGAACGCTACATGCGCTAGTCCGTTACTGTCCGTCATTCCGATCTCCATTCCAATGAATGACTTCCGGTCTCCGGCAAGATGTGCACACAGCGCAGCTGTCAAGGGACCGTAACTGTATTTTCACGAGGCCTGTAGGGGGTGACGGAGCACTAGCCTACCAAAACGCTAAACACGGAGGAAAATGAAGCGATATGGCAGACTACAATATGCATTGAAGTCAAAAAAATTGTCTGAAAGTCGTTTTCGTGCTTTCTTTCACTGAAAGAAGGCGCAAAAATCAAGTTTTATTCATATTTGTAGCTACAGTATAGGTAAGCCTGGCTTACAGGAGCAATCGCCACTGATGTTTGAGGGGACCTTTTTAACATAGCCTACTGCAAATAACATGTCATAGGCCTTCTGTAGGCTACATGAAATCCCTGGACATTATCCTCCCATCACCTCAACAGCCTTCTCAAAGTGATTGATATTGATCTTGGCTAATATAGTAACCAGGCAGTACTACACATCTTTTGGCAGGGTTGTAATCCTTGGACCGGCAGAGAGCAGCATTGGTGTCTCTGACCAAAGGGGATAAAAATGTACACCCAAGTTTATGATCCATGAAAGAAAAGTATTGTTTTTACAACGTTATTAAAACTCCCCACCCGTGTAAAAGCAAAATAAAGAGGTTAAGGGGGCTCCCAATTTAAACAGATTTATAGGCACTTAAGAGAAAGATAAGTTTAACCACTTTGAATTATAACCAGGCGAAGTAAATTATAGATTTTTAGCTGACCTGCGACATGAATGACATAATTGCTTAAAAGGGCATGAGAAACCTCTAATGATGAGCTATAACAATGATTGCCTCTACTGTTCTAATGTCAGGAGGAATAAAATTGGGCCGGCCGCATCTCTCTCTGACGCAGGTCTTAATTTAGTGTTAGCCTAATGAATAGTTACAATCTATAGACCATCAGTCCAGCACCTCAACATTGACCACAGCTTTGTAACACACCTGATATGCCATCATGTGATATGCCATCACATTATATATAGTCTGGAAATAAATAGATTTTGTTCTGACTAAAAAGAAAAGACCGTAGGCTACTGTGCATTTCCTCTCACAAACACTATCTCTGTTCCAATCAGTGACCAGAGCCACCACTGTTTATGAAACGGTGATGAGATCAGATGGATGTAGAAAAACTCATTCGGGTGGAAAGCTGATATCTGAGTGAACACACACAGAGCGAGAAATTGTTTTACATTTTACTGGTGCAGCATCTCTCTGCTCTGCCTGGTCATTCCCGACACACTCCTCTACTCCATATGGACATGATGTACTGTATCGGTGAATCAAATGGGCCGAGAGTCTAAGGGAAGTGAAAGCACTGTGTTCCAGCGTGTTGGGTCACACAAGTGGAGGCACGCATTGCTGTGTGTTTGGCTGACATCTTGGAGTATATGGCAACACACCACCTGAAGCTCATCCTGGACAAGACCGAGCTGGTGTTCCTCCCAGAGAAGGGATGCCCGCAACGCTACCAATCAGAGCCACGATCTACATCTCCAAAAGGGTTTTCAATCTCTCAAATTGTTAGTCCAGGCAGGTTATGTTGCTGGCTACCATGACTTGACATTGGAAACAGTTGTCACGTTTTGCAATCAATGATTCAATTTACTTGTTCATGAATGCAATTGTCTTACTATACATTTCCAGGGCTCTCTTTATACATATTCAGGGCTCTAGATTGCAGGTAAGTGTGGTTATAGGTGATCAAAACAAATCATTGTCAATCGCCGCTTAAATTACCTGTTATTTACTCAAGCACCACCACTGATGCTGTGTGGGTGTATTTTTAAACCACCTGAACTATGTGAATTACTGTTTTGTTTGTTTTCTCTTTTGTGTACCCAGGAAATACTTTTTATGTATACAATTCCTTCATGTTTTCTTTAGGCAATAAATCACCTCACTTTTTGACACCGTGCCTCTTGCATTGGAACTTCATCCTTATTCACCTATGCACCCCTAGCTTCCACTAGCCTACCCAACAGAGGGAATTATACTCCTTGCTGAATATGAGTCTATCCATCTGGTAAATTTGTGCACAGAAAGCACTCTATGATGTGTCTGAAGAAACGCGCCGCAGACAGCAGGAGGACAGGAATCAGAGATAGTTCTGTCTAGTTTGCTGTACCCTTCTCCTAGATGCTTATTAAGTTGCACAAGAGGGATATTTATTAAGGCTGTGCCAAGAGATCCTGGATGTGGGCTGAGAACCAACAAGTTGCCAGGGGGATTTCATGACAAGGTCTGGTGCGATGTTAAAGAAGTGCTGGCATCATTAGTTGAGGTGCCAAACAAACAACAAACAAACTAACCAATTAAATAATTGATCACAAAAAACTAAAACACTATAAAGAACAAGACAGACATTATCCTTTTGAGACATGTTTAAATAATTTAATCAGAATCTGATTTATTCTGGACAATTAGGTTTTCACACAGGAATTTGCTTTGGACTGTTGGTGCATAACAATAATAGACAACAATAGACGACATGCAAGGTTAAGACAGGACAAAACAAAATAGAATAGCGCAAAAAGCAATAGCAAGGAGGCAAATACAATATGATCATATGTAAATGCAATACAATCCTAGATATAATCAAAAGTAATGTGCAAAATAGTGCTGCACAATCAGTGGGGAGCACTTGTTGCTTTTGTGCCTAGAAGGTTTTTTGTTCCTGATGGACTGCAGATTCCTACTGCAGAGTGGAGTGGTCCAGAGAGCTTGTGTCCAGGGTGGGAGGAGTCTTCCCCGCTTCAGGGTCCTGGAGGCGTGCAGATCCTGGAGGGGTAGCAGGTTGCAGCCAATCCCCCTCTCAGAGTGGATGACATGCTGGAGTCTGGCCTCGTCTCTGACTTGGCTGAAGCCCACAACCATCTCCACTGTCTTTAGAGCGTTGGGCTCCAGGTTGTTTTGGCTGCACCAGGACAGCAGATGGTCGATCTCCCACCTGTAGGCAGACTCATCCCCCTCAAAGATGAGCTCAATGAGGGTACTGTCATCAGCAAACCTCAGGAGCTTGACTGACTGGTGACTACAGGTGCAGCTGTTTGTATACAGGGAGAAGAGTAGAGGGGAAAGGACGCAGCCTTGGGGGGAACCGGTGCTGATGGTCCTGGAGTCAGAGACGTGTTTTCCCAGCTTCACATGCTGCTGCTTGTCAGACAGGAAGTCAGTGATTCAACCAGACTTCCAGTCAGGCACGTGTACCTGAGAGAGCTTGTCCTCCAGCCGGGCTAAGATGGTGTTGAGATGGTGTTGAAGGCAGAGCTGAAGTCCACAAACAAGATCCTGCCATAGGTTCCTGCAGAGTCCAGGTGCTGCAGGATGGGACATTTACACACAGCTTATTTAAAAAAATATTTTATTTTGTACTAACAAAAACAAGGGGGTGACATTGAGACAAGAACAACAAGCACAAGAATAACAAGTTGTTCTGCTAAGTGCTTACTGTGCTTTGTTATATGATTCACTCAAATATCATATTAGAGATTACAGAGATAGCTAACACATAATGGCCTACCATGTAGGCAACTTCTCTGTAACTATTTGTGCACTCTCCTGTTAGTCATGTCTCTCTTATGATGTATTTAGCCCATGTTTACTGCTCTGTAGTCTGTATATGTTCTTAGCCAATAGACAAACATTTTCCAGGAGCTTGCTCCATCGTCTTGTTGAGAGAGGTCAGGGAAGAATTTTTACAGCTCACTTTTCTGGCCCCCGGGTGAAACTGTTTTTTTGCTTCCCTCTGGAATATGTAGGGGTGGGACCTATGCCCACCCTCCCATTGCTCTCTGTCAAGCACATTGTGTTGCCTCTGTGTAGGAAATGTGCTATATAAATAAAGTTTGATTTGATTTGATTTGAAGTGTGTGATTCAGCGTGATGTCAGTGTTTACTCGAATGCTTTCTGCCTGGCATCATGTCACTAAATATCTGGAGTGACTGTGGATCTAAATTTTGGATTTGAGGTCCTTAGACAGGACACTGGAGTAGCCTAGATCCTGTAGCTGGCCTTTGGATTGAGCCCGGTGTAGAAGATGAATATGTGATTCCACTTGCCTTGGCTTGTCTTGCCTGGGGACCGCCCATGGGACCCTTTGTGCTCCGGGAGACTTGGGGGAACAAACCTCTTTTCCTTCTCAGTCGCTTAGCAACCCCCTAGACCGTTCATGCATATGAAAAGACTGCAAGGGTCCTAATACTGTTCATTGGGATTGCCAAAATAAACTGCTGCTGCTAAAGGCATGGACGATTTGAGCAAGTTATTGAAAAACACAAGAGAGATGAATCTTACTCCGCTACAACTGGTGCTGTTACCCGGATGTCCTGTGGATGTGGAGTAAGTTTAGGGGGGTGAGGGTAACTGAGTTTAGGGGGGTGAGGGTAACTGAGTTTAGGGGGGTGAGGGTAACTGAGTTTAGGGGGGTGAGGGTAACTGAGTGAAACAGAGTCCTTGGGAGCAGGGCCAGACTGGGTGAATATTTAATGCCGGGAGTCATGTCCAAGTCAGGCCACGAGCCGACGCGGTGAGATGGAACACTTTCAGTTTTGTTTTGTTGACGGGGGGCGGGGGGGGGTCACCGCGTGCCAGGCCATTTGGCGAGCCAGGCCACCGTGAAAACTCCCGGTGCTCCCGATGGCCAGTCCGCCCCTGCTTGGGAGTCCTGAGTAGATAGTGAGTTGTTGGTTAAACTCACTCCCCCAGTAAAAAAAAATAAAAATAGTCCACCCTTGTGAGTGAAGAGCTAGCTTTCCATTGGCATAGCTGGTTAAAACGGTGTCTGTCCCACAGGAGACCAGAGTTCGAATCCCACCTTGGGCATGCCGAAACGTATGGGTTATAGACAGGGTGTGCAGCCGTGTGCTTTTGGGGGGAAGGAATTTGACTGAACCACCTTTTGAGCCAGTTGAGGTTTGAGGTGGGATTTTAGCAGATCTGATTGTGACGGTCATCATAATGTTCCATGTTTACAACCTAGTCTATTGTATTTTATCTTAACAATTTTGTCTTAACTAATGATTTGCTGTTTCATTTACAATGTACTAAGAAGTGCCAGGTGTTGCATTTCTACAGTATTCATAGGTCAACACTGTGTAAGTAAGTAAGTAAACTTTATTTATATAGCACCTTTCACAGCACGAATGCACAAAGCGCTTCACAATACAAATAACACATAAAAAGGAAGAAAGAGCGACATACAAAATGCAATACAACATACAAAATACAATACCAGGGGAGGGAATTACCATACAGGCAGCCAGCCTCGACAAGCAGCCATACAAGCAGCGAGCCAATAGACAAACATCTTCCAGGAGCTTGCTCCATCGTCTCGTTGAGAGAGGTCAGGGAAGAATTTTTACAGCTCACTTTTCTGGCCCCCGAGTGAAACTGTTTTTTTTGCTTCCCTCTGGAATATGTAGGGGTGGGACCTATGCCCACCCTCCCATTGCTGTCTGTAAAGCACATTGTGTTGCCTCTGTGTATGAAATGTGTTATACAAATACAGTTTGATTTGATTTGATTTGAAATGCATTTACCATATTGAGATACACACTCCGGCGCAGATCTACTTCAGTGTAATCTGTAGCTATGATATCCAAAACAGCCTGAAGAAATAGTTCACCAACCTCATTGGTAATGCAATGAAATATAACTCTGCAGTCCACTGTATTGTGCTGTTTGTGTCACAGTGTTTCCTGTGGAATTGATCTCTTGGTGTGGTGGTGCCAAGCTCAAGACCACCAAAATAGGGAGGATTTCTATACCAAAGTGGTATTTCTGGGGTCCTCCTCCAGAAAAGAAGATTTCAGAGACTTAGTTTCCTGTATTCTGGTGACTTTTAAAGAATGAAAATAACAAAATTGTGAAACATATAGTGAAGAGTATACTGAAACAGCATGTTTAGCCTACATGAAATATGCATTTTTAAATTTTGAATTATGGGGTGAGAATAATATAATGTTTTATTTAATAAAAATTCATGTTTGATGCCCATTGATGCCTAACTGCATACTCTTACCATCTAAATCATCAGACTCTTTCTAATCTCTCATCCTCACTCTCTCCTGTCCACCACGCCACGGCAAAACCTTACCAGCGGAAACTGTTTTTCGGGGGGGGATTCACAGATGCTGGGTCTCGATGGTTCCTTGGCGTTTCTGGTTTTCATTCATAATAGTATTATTGGATTGAAATGGAGGATAATATTGGAGAAATATTTCTGCATATCTCCTTAACATTATAATCTGATGATGATGATGATGATGATGATGATGACGACCTCTACATCTGGTGCTATGATGTTATCATGAATCATTAATTACTGTATGAATGTAGTGCATCAATCTCATAGGACTTTGTGATGGCTGTAGACTACAAGACTGTGAAAGAAACTATATTCAAATCATGGCATTGATGCTAATCAGAGCTAGGTTTACATGTAAGTCACTTTGTTCATAGGTTATATGTTATCATAAATAATTCTTTACTGTAGGATTTTGTGATAATATGACTATAGACTACAAGACTGTGAAATAAATATTCAGAGTCATTGACTTTTGAAGAGAGAAAATACCGATATAACCGAGCCTTTCATAATAATAATCACATTTTGTTATTAAAAAGTCGAATTAATTTATTTGTTCTCAAATACTCAGTTGTTCATCTCTAACAATGAATTGTATACACTGTGAACTGTATAGTAAGTTACTGATTAATACAGTAGTAATACAGTAAATACAGCAGTAGTGCTAAATTACAGTATTAGATAGTAATACAGTAAATACAGTAGTAATAACAAATTACAGTATTATAAAATACAGTAAATAAATACATTAATATGAAAAATTGCAGGAGTAATACAGTCTTTGGTATTTAACTATTTGCATACACTAAAATAGGAACTGTAACTCACTGTAAATTGAATTACAGTAAGTCACTGGCCAGTTGCTGCTAGTAAGTTACTGTAAATTGTACTGTGTTTTTTTTGCGCACACACACACACACACACACACACACACACACAGAGGAGCTCAAGGCCAACGATGCAGAGAAAAATTGTGTGGGAGGTGATGCCAATATATAAAGAGAATATGTGTAAGCTCTGTGTGTGTGTGTGTGTGTGTGTGTGTGTGTGTGTGTGTGTGTGTGTGTGTGTGTGTGTGTGTGTGTGTGTGTGTGTGTGTGTGTGTGTGTGAGTGAGTGAGTGATGGAGAGTTCTGACAGGTAGATCAGAGCAGAGACCTGCTGTGCAGCCGCAGGGCAGACTGTGGATGGAGTCGATCGGTGTGTCCACCAGCGCCAGGGGCCGGTATGTGAAGCGGGGTTGACATCACCAGCGCCAGGGGCCGGCCCTGTACTCAAGCCTGCATGTGAAGCGGGGTTGACATCACCAGCGCCAGGGGCCGGCCCTGTACTCAAGCCTGCATGTGAAGCGGGGCAAATCCAACCGCTGACATCATGTCTGATGGAAAATGTGAAGGCTTCAGTTCAGTGAGTTTTTGATATTGTTGGCTATGTACTGGAAATGCAATATCAGAGAGGCGAGACAATTATGTGGACATCACTCACTCACTCACTCACTCACTCACTCACTCACTCACTCACTGAAACATTAATTTCCAGACCGATACATGACCCTGTGCGTGTGTGTGTGTGTGTGTGTGTGTGTGTGTGTGTGTGTGTATGTGTGTGTGTGTGTGCCTTTCTGTGGGTGTGTGTGTGTTCCCATCACTCTTAACAAGATACTAACTGCCTATTAGACAAAATCTAAAAATACCTGTGTCAGAGAGATGGAGCAGCCAAGACCTCTAACGGGAATAGCAGTCAACAGCATTCTGTCAGCGACCACAGGGAAGCCAGCCCACAAGGGGCCCTCCTAAGGGCTTGTGGGATTTCAAAATTAGTGGGTTTTCAAATGAGTCCTCCAGGAGACAGAAGTCCTGGCGCTGGCTGGGAGGGTCCTCTGTGTTGGGGTTCCAGCAGACAGAAAGAGAGAGAACGAGAGAGATGTTTGGAAGTTTGAGGAGGTGTCACCGCATAGCTCATCATCGCTTCCACCCTCACTTGCGTGCGCTGGGTTCAATCTCGGCGATTCGATGACATGGGTGGGCAGTAAAGCAAGGCAAGGCAAGTTTATTTATAGCACATTTCAGCAACAAGGCAATTCAAAGTGCTTTAGATGAAACATTAAAAGCATCAGGACAAAGTGCAACACATAAAAGGTCATATAAAACAAAGTGCTAAAAAGGACATTTAAAAGAAAATGCCATAACACTTTATTATAGGGGGTCGAAATTACCTAGTAATTTCCGAGTAATAAGGTGGTAATTACCTAGTAATTTCTTAGAAATACGGGGACTATAATGTACAGCAGTCCCCCTGTGGCTCTCTTTGACGGTCTTAGTGGGCTGAGTTACCTCCGAGCTTCTTCCCGATCGCGGCCCACTCTGATCGTCATAGAGGCAGGGGGCTAGATTCCGTTCCCCCTTCTGGCTCTCTGGGCCGCTTGGCCCAGAGGGGGGGAACACCTAGATTGCCTCCCCCTGCTAACGCGCTTTCCACATCGGTGGAAGGCAGGGGGCCCCCCGAATAGAGCACACCGCCAAAATTCATATGCTATGTATTTATAGATGCATGCTAATAATGGGTCAATTTTGACAAAAGTGATCTCGACTGAAGTAATATGGTGGTAATTATCAAGTAATTTCTTAGAAACTAGGTTGAAATTACCTAGTAATTTCCTAATAATAAGGTGCTAATTATCAAGTTATTTTTTTGAAATAAGGTGGTAATATACTAGTAATAAGGTGGTATTTTATCAAGTAATTTAATATAAATAAGGTCACAGTAAGCAGCACTAATGTCAAAGTAATGAGGTGATACCTAAAGTGGAGAGAATTACCATAAGTTAATTTGGAATAAGGTGATTGCTTATTACAAATGAACTTATGATAATTCTCTCCACTTTACAAGGAGTTGTACAGTATAACCTCATTACTTTGACATTACTGCTGCTTACTGTTACCTTATTTATATTAAATTACTTGATACAATGCCACCTTATTACTAGTACATTACCACCTTATTTCTGAAAAAATAACTTGATAATTAGCACCTTATTATTAGGAAATTACTAGGTAATTTCAAACTAGTTTCTAAGAAATTACATGATAATTACCACCTTATTACTAGGAAACTATAAGGTAATTTAAACATTTTTTCTTAATAATTACCACCTTAGTATGAGAAAATTACTAGGTAATTTCAACCTTATTTCTAAGAAAATACTAGGTAATTACCAACTTATTACTAGGAAATTACTAGGTAATTTCGACCCCCTAAAATAAAGTGTTACCGAAAATACAGGAAAAATAAAATACAGGAATTAAAGTTACAGTGTTACAGTATTTGCAGGAGTGATTTTAACCAATTCAATTCGGTTACAATTTCAGTCATGGCAGCAGTAGGAAGAGGAAGTTGGACAAGGATGGTGGGTAGTGTTAGGGTTTTGGTGGAGGACCCAAGAGCAGACACGATTGGGGTGAAAGCCCGTAGGCACGTTTATTGAGATCCGGGGAGGGGCAGGCAGTAAGGTGGTCAGTAAACAGGCGTGGGTCAGGCGGGGACGTGGTAGTCGTACAGGTGTGGGCCAGGCAGGAGCGGGGTAATCGTACAGGTGTGGGTCAGGCAGGATCTGGATACTAGGAAGACAGGGAGAACAGGGTAAGGTGAGGCTTAGGAAATCTAGGCTAGGTAGGCTGGAGCCGCTAATTACCAACTAGGTGAGTCAACGATCTGGCACAGAGGGCTGTGTGGACCGGCTTCTTATCCTGCTGGCGATTGGCTGATCAGGACCAGGTGTGTTGAGGTGTGGGGGAGAGGTAATCAAGGTGATGCGCGGCAGGTGTGCGTCGGGGGCGTGTCTGGCTTGTGACCGCAGACGTGCCCGCAGTTCCCGCTGCAGGCTCTGGGAGGTGCTGGGGGAAACGGAGTCCGGCACTGGAGAGACGGGGACAGGCCTGGGACCAGAGTCAGAACCGGGGCTCGGGCCGGGGTCAGGGGACTGAGGAGGTGGACGAGGCGAGGTGGTCGTGCCGTGACAGGTAGTTCTGGAGCGAGGTGCCCTCTGGACCCAGAGACAGCCCTGTCTATGTCAGGCCACTGTGGGTGTCCAAGGTGGAGATCTCATTGGTGGAAGGTGTGGCTGCCCAGGGTTCAAAGTTCAGATGGGGGAGCTGGGGATTGAACCTCTGACCTTACACTTAGGAAACCAAACATGTACCGCTAGAGCAGACAAACGCTCTCTCAGATCCAGCTACTCTAACAGTGCCCTGCTGTTGGCAGTGGAACTGTTGCTCTAACTCTGGGGTTTAGTTTAGAGTGCGTCTCCAGTTCTGTGTCTTGTTGCTGCCCTCCAGAGGCCATTGGTGAAATTACAGGCTTAAACGCCATTTATCAGGATGCACAAGTCAAGACAGAGAAGTGAATCGAACATGTGTATCACAACCTCATGTGAGTTACACATACATTAATTCACAACCTCATCATTATTCAAATTAAAATTCAGCTTTAGGGGTCAGGCTCAGGTAGATTAGGCTGTTTTAAACATATTCCACCGAACCACAAGAGTCACCGCAGGGAGAATTCTGATTGGTGGATGTGAACTGTTGTGCCCCTGTTCCTGCTTGTTAGTCTAACAAGAAGATAACCGGATTTGTCTTAATAATGAGGAGCACTAAGCAGCAGTAGGCTTTGTGTCATCCCTGTCTGCCTGCTACTGCAGAGCCTGACCACTAGGTGGCAGCACCATCACAACACTCTTCACTGACGTCCCATCTACATCTTATTTATGATCTCTCCTCAACCTCATGCTATGCTCTGAACCTGAAAGGTTGAGAGTGCTAATTGCATATGAACGATGATGATTATCGATTAAAACGTAATGCAGCTCGCCCACCCATCTGTGTCGTGATGGGTGAGCTACCCTGTGGAGCGAGCCAGCGCCCCCTGTCTGTCTGTACATGTCAAGACAGGCCAGTCTGCCTGGCCCCCTGGCCAAGCTGTCTTTACTCTCACAGCTAGGGCTGACAGGAAAACACACGCGCGCGCACACACACACACACACACACACACACATACTATGAAACAGGTTGTATTGTATATGTGATGTGAAAGAACCCTATGAAATACTCTAGATATAGCATCCAGGCCCATAAGGTTCTGGACTGAACTCTTTTCAGGTTCATGAGCTGTTTGCAACTTTTGGGCTGTAATTAAAAACGGTTCTATCTGAAACCTTACAGACCTGAAAATGGTTCTATCTGGAACCTTACAGACCTGAAAATGGTTCTATCTGGAACCTTTTCCAGAGGGGCTCTTCTATTGTGACAAAAGGTTCTATACTATACCTGTATAGATACGATTTTATATACCTGTTTTTCTAAGAGTGTACTGTAACCTAGTGTAACCCATCTGTTTCGACACACCCAAGGCAGGATTATAACCCAGGTCTACCACTTGGGAAGCGAACGCACTAACAGTCGTGCCATAGGGACGTCCCTCTCGGCCATAGGGACGTCCTTCTCGGAGGGACTGTCAGCGCTCCTTCGAGGAGTGAGTGTCACCAGCTACTCCACGTCTCACTCGGCTACACTCGCGCATCTGCAATAGAACAGAGCTCACCACCACATCGTACTGAACGCGTAACGTAAAGACGACGAAGGAGAAGATTCTTTTCCTAGCTAGTTTTCACTGTTCTTCTTCCGCTGGCTAATGAGGCCGTGGGCCTGTCTGTGCAGAGGCCAGGTGTTGCTGCAGACCTGAGGGAGGCCTGGGGAGCCGGGATGGGAGCAGCGTGGCTGCCTGTCAGGCTAAAGGTCTCGGTCCAGGAGGCCCCGCTGGGCCCCGCTCACACCTCCCAGAGACCCTACCAGCTCCGACAGGACCGCCGGCCCCCGGCTAGATGGGAAAGAGAGAGAGAGAAGGGCCGAGAGAGAGGTGAGAGATGAAAAGCGAGGAGAGAGGAGAAAGAGAGAGAGAAGAGAGAGAAGGACAGAGAGAGGAGAGAGGAGAAAGAGAGAAGGACAGAGAGATGAGAGAGATAGAAAGAGAGAAGAGAGAGAACGACAGAGAGAGATAGAGAGGAGAAAGAAAGAGAGAGAGGAGAGATAGAAAGAGAAACCCTAACCCTTTCCCTACTGTATCTCCCTTGCTCGCTGATTCTCTTTCATCCTCACTCTTTTCCTCTTCTGTTGCTCTCTCTCTCTCTCTCTCTCTCTCTCTCTCTCCGCTGCCAGCCAAGGTCCCATACAGCCATTTGTTTCTTTAATATCCCTCTAATCGGCCCCATATAATCCCGAGATGGAGTGATGATGGCTGGCTCATTCTCCCCATGTCACTAATCTAGAGACACCAGAGAAAGACGGCTGCAGCTCTCCTCAGGAGAGGAGATGAGCGCCTACTGTCCCTCCACAGACAGACAGACGCTGCGCTCACACTGCCCACTAGTACCTACGGTGCATTACACGCCCAGACCAGAAGAATGCTGTTTAAAACCGTCTATCCTGTAAAGGGACCCTCAAGAATGTTCTAGAAAGAACCCTTTTCAGGCCCGACAAAAACATTGTGGGTTCCAAACAATACCTTTTGCAACATTCTTTTCAGGGGGTTCCCCTATAGACAAATGGTTCTACATTGCATTATTTTAATGAGTATGTAGGCTGTAGGCTTAAAGCTACAGTACAGCATTTAAGATTCTATTAAGATTTTAAGCATTTAATTCTATCCATATTGCAATGATAAATCAAGGGGATTTGAATGCTTTGCTCTGCCACAGTTTGGTGTTGGGGCTACAATCCTACAGTTTGGTGTTGGGGCTACAATCCTACAGTTTGGTGTTGGGTCTACAATCCTACAGTTTGGTGTTGGGGCTACAATCCTACAGTTTGGTGTTGGGGCACAATCCTACAGTTTGGTGTTGGGGCTACAATCCTACAGTTTGGTGTTGGGGCTACAATCCTACAGTTTGGTGTTGGGGCTACAATCCTACAGTTTGGTGTTGGGGCTACAATCCTACAGTTTGGTGTTGGGGCTACAATCCTACAGTTTGGTGTTGGGGAACTCCACCAGAAGGAGCGTTCAGAGTGTGCGGACGTAGGCAACTGAGATTCAATCAGCAACCGGGGGGCGTTCTGCTACGGCCTTAATTGGCAGTGGGGTGCACCCAAAACCACAAACTATGAGTGTCAAACTGAATTTAGACAGAATTTTCACCTGCTACTAGCTTGTGGCTACTAATCCGAAGAAATGACTTAAACAATGAAATGCTGGTGTAGTGTGAACTAACACACAGAGTAGCCTAATATACTGATACAGTTCAGTTAAGGAAATTGTTTCTTTTTCACAGACAGAGCAAAATACGATGAAATGCGATGACGCCACGTGTCTCACAAAGCCAGCGATTCGCACGTCTCAACAACAGACGGTTTCAGAGGAGACGCCGTTCGGCAGCAGGTCGGCCGTGCGGAACGCGGCCCGGCCGCCGATTATTTTGAATGTGTCCTCGCCGACACAGAGGCTCTGGGGCGGACCCTTGCCCACCAGCCCCCCGCTGCAGTCCAGTCAGGTGTGCGCCTGAGGCGGATGTGAGGTCAGAGACGCCTCCCTCTCACCATGGGGGGGGGGGGGGTCGGTGTGTGTATGTGTGCGTAGGGCGAGAGAGGTGTGCGAGTCTGTTGGTTGTGTGTGGCCCACACCCCTCCCTGCCCTAAGTGTGTGTGCCCTTATTCCCCATCTCCATCCTCAGTGCCCCACTCCCAGGGTGAACACCGGCCCCTCCCCCCCTCCAACCCCATCACCCCCCCTCCCCCCTCACTTCCCCCAGACAGCTGGACAGACTGATAACACAGGACATCCTGGAGGGGGAGGGGGGATAACCCAAGTCAAATATTTGCTGTCAATATTTAGGTGTGTCCTTTTTTCCTTTCCCCTCTTGCCAAAAACTAATTTCATAGAGTGTGTCTTTGTTTCATGGTTTACCCCGGGGATGTGAGAAAAATTGCTCCTCCACGGCTCCTCGCAATGCCTGCTGCTCCTCCAGGTGGACTCCTAAGCTGGCTGTTATTAAATGTTGACACGGTATTCGAAGACTGGGCCCAGAGGGTGGAGGTGCGAAGAAGAAAGGTGAAATTGCCTTACCTGTTGATGTCCCAGCTTTGAAGTGCAATACAGACAAAAGCATGTTTGTTTGCTTGTTGATCTCTCTCTGTCTGTCTCCCTCCCTCTCACTCTGTCTCTCTATCTCTGTCAACAGATGAGCAGTCCATCTCTAGTTCTCCCTTTAGTATTGAGACTGTAAGTATTTTCTTCAGTATGAATTTGAGGGCTAACCAGACAGTGGAGAGTTACAGTATCTACCTCCCCTGCTCTATAACCAGGTCCTAATATCAAGTCATCAACCAGACAGAGCAGCAGGTCGTCTGTCTCCACATCTCTCCTTCTTTTCTCCCTCCATCTCTCCCTCCTTCCCCCTCTCCATCCGTCTCTCTCCATCCCCCCTTCCTTCTCTTCCTCTATCTCCCCCTCCATCCCTCCCTGCATCTTTCTCCTTCTTCCTCATCACATCAAAACATGTTGCACTTATCTCCGCAAGACAAAGAGAACCTTTATGAGGCTGTCTAAATGATAGTGCGGGAGAACACGCTCCTCTTTTAGTCTCAAAATAAAGACTCTAAGTGGAGCGTGTTGTCCCGGACTATCATTTAGACAGCCTCAGAGAGCCAGGCTGACCGCTATTAGAGTGGCGTTCGCTCCCCTTTCTCTTTGTCTTGCGGAGAAAAGTGCAACATGTTTTGATGTGATGAGGAAACCATTTTGTAAGAGCCACTCCGGCCGAAGGAGGTATTTTTTAAACCGGCTGGATGGAGAAGATGGAAGACGTGTTTTAATGCATCTGCAATTTTAAATAGAGGATAGTTATGATCTACAGTATTCTGTTTCCTCTTTCTCTGCACTGGTACTGACCTAGCACACAGGGCTGGTGAAGGCTGAGAGAACAACTGAAAAAAAACTACAGTATCTAGTAAACAAACAACATAATAATGGTCTACCCACAATCGAAGAAATCCCATTTAAGTAAAAAGAAAAGAAAAGAAGAACAAATTGTCCTCCATGGACCAGCAGGGTGTACTGTAATGGACTTGAGGACCTCACCTGTACATGTGATCAGTAAGCAAATCTCCCTCATAGGATCCTTGTATGAGCACCTCCCAGGCATGGTCAGGCCAGTCTCTATCACATTGGACTCATGCGCAAACACACACGCACACACACACACACACACGCACATGCATACACACACAGTCAGTTTGTCTAGGGTTATAAGTCCCGCTGGCTTCACGGATATCAGCCAATCAAGAGTTGTGCTTGTCATGCCCCTGATGCTGATATTCAGACCTACCTTCTCTAACCCTCCATCATGGCGCTGAAGCACTCTGCATGCACTGGTGTCGGTGCACTTCATTAAAGTAAGTAATTACATTTCTTCCCCCGCATTCCCCCCTCCTCTCTCTCTCTCTCTCTCTCTCCTTCTCTTTCTCCCCCCTCCTTATCTCTCTCTCTCTCTCTCTCTCTCTCTCTCTCTCTCTATATATATATATATCACCTCTCTCTAACCCCCCTCGATCTCCCTCACTCTATCCCAGCACCTGTGCTCTCTACCCAGGTCTTAATGAGGAGTGATCTCCAGACAGAGCAGCAGGTCGCCTCTACACCTCTCCTCCTTCTCTCGCTCAATCTCCCCCTCCCTCCCTCCGTCTCTCCCTCCATCCCCCACCAAGGCCCTGTTCTCAGGAGCTCATCAAGCAACGACGCGACAGGATCCTGCCCCCTTCTCATCAACAGTCTGCATAATGCATGCAGTAGAGCAACGTTAATGATGCATTTCACACACCAATCCAATAAGATTAGGAGTATGTTGGAGATGTTTGTTGCAAGCAACTTAGTGACATTTGAAGTGTTACCTGGGGATCAGTCACGTCTACTGGAGTCTAAGCCGGTGTGTCTTTACATCATCTGAAAGGCTGCTCATATGGAGAAGCACAGGCTAAAAGGTTGATCA
The DNA here is from genome assembly GCF_949987555.1 of Borostomias antarcticus. Lineage (NCBI taxonomy): Eukaryota > Metazoa > Chordata > Actinopteri > Stomiiformes > Stomiidae > Borostomias > Borostomias antarcticus. The sequence continues at coordinate 18,135,701 of NC_140251.1, forward strand.
AAATAACCTCGTGTCTCTCGGACTGTCTTTCAGGATATTCGTCAAAAGGTGCTGTGTTTATATCTATTCAGACAATCTCACACTTTGAGATAGTCTTAAATCTTTCTCGACATTAACAAGTGGTCAAAAAACTAGGCAGAGCTGTGAAATGGCAGCTAGATACAGTATTTCCTTGGCAGTTCCAAAAAGGTACTCTACTGGTATAAATGTAACGGTCCTACAGAAAGAACCATCAGGTCTAATGATGTCAACAATGACTCAGCTCACCAATGAGGGTCTGAGCACCGGTCAGTCTGACATAGGAAGGAGGAAGATGACCTCACGTTCGTCAGGCATCCACATGCGTGACATATCGGACGCTTCCTTACATTTAAGTTCATTCACAGTGGAGGAGGGTGGGTCATTTCCTGGTCTGCAGCAGCTGGCAGTCCGACAGACAGGGGTCAAGGGTCACATATAAGGCCTGTACAGTGCAGGTAAGGGGTTCAGAGGGTCATCGGGCTGCTGGCCTGGAAAGGTTGAAGGTCATTTGACTGTAACCTACTGTATGGCGTGATGCTGGGGTCAGCTCTCACTAGGAATGGTGCATCAATGGTACAGTAGCATTGCCTTCCCTGTCTCTCTGTCTCGGTCTCTCTCTCTCTTTCTTTCAGTCTCTGTCTTTCTCTGTCTGTCTGTCTGTCTCTCTATATATGGCTCTATCTCTCTGCCTCTCTCTCTGCCTGTGTCCCTGTCTCTCTATCTCTCTGCCTCTCTCTCTGCCTGTGTCCCTGTCTCTCTGTGTCTCTGTCTATGTCTCCATCCCTGTGTGTGTCTCTGTGTCTCTGTCTGTCTCCATCCCTGTCTATGTCTCTGTCCCTCTGTCCCTCTCTGTCTCTCTGTGGTCTGCCCAGCCAGCAGTAGCAGATCTCCAGCCTGAATACCAGGAAACGTTTATGATTGTTGCCCTTTCCCAGGATTACATTGGCTGCAGCGTTGCCAGGACAACGGCAATTAGCAGCGACTGGGTTACCAGGCAGACGCGGGCTATAACTCTGTGTGCCGCATCGCCATGGCAACCAAGGTCAGGCCCGCAACAGGCGTGTGTGCGCCTGCCGTCTCCCTCCTCCTGCACTGGGCGGCTACAGAGCAGGACTGCAGTTCTCTGAGAGAGACCGCGTGGTAGAGAGACAGCGTGGTAGAGAGACAGCGTGGTAGAGAGACAGCGTGGTAGAGAGACCGCGTGGTAGAGAGACAGCGTGGTAGAGAGACAGCGTGGTAGAGAGACAGCGTGGTGGAGAGACAGCGTGGTAGAGAGACAGCGTGGTAGAGAGACAGCGTGGTAGAGAGACAGCGTGGTAGAGAGACAGCGTGGTAGAGACAGCGTGGTAGAGAGACAGCGTGGTAGAGACAGCGTGGTGGAGAGACAGCGTGGTAGAGAGACTGCGTGGTAGAGAGACAGCGTGGTAGAGAGACAGCGTGGTAGAGACAGCGTGGTGGAGAGACAGCGTGGTAGAGAGACTGCGTGGTAGAGAGACAGCGTGGTAGAGAGACAGCGTGGTAGAGAGACAGCATGGTAGAGAGACAGCGTGGTAGAGAGACAGCGTGGTAGAGAGACAGCGTGGTAGAGAGACAGCATGGTAGAGAGACAGCGTGGTGGAGAGACAGTGTGGTAGAGAGACAGCGTGGTAGAGAGACAGCGTGGTAGAGAGACCGCGTGGTAGAGAGACAGCGTGGTAGAGAGACAGCATGGTAGAGGCTACTGTAGCCTTCCACGCTGTGGTCACAGACACGAGGGGTTTTGACTTGCATAACGATCAGCAGCAATATCAAACCAACAGCCACAAAATGCATTCATGGCCAGAGGGTTAGACACGATTTAACATGGCTGCCTCTTAAGGTCAATGCAACGCACTCGTGAGACTACACTTAATGCTACCTGCTGACTCAATCAAATATGTGTACATGTCCAGATAAGCCTTACTTCTCCACCTGAAGGAGAGTGTATAGGGCAGGCAATGAAATGTGTCCATAACTATCAAAAGAACAGCTGTATATATAGATCAACCATAAGCCAGGCTGGACCTGGCCTGGTTAGAGATGACATGTTCAGAACGGGCTGTTTATGAGTGTAATCCTGAAGAGATGATGACCCATTTTCATTTTCAATGTTGACAATCGACCCCACATGCCAGGGAGCTCAGATATGGCTCAGTAGTGTTTGGAATTGCACCTCATGACCCTTGAGTTCACTCTAGTGTGGGGTATAATCAGCTTTACAACAGGTGTTATTAATTCCAATATAATCAGGAATTAACATTTTAATCAACTAACAGGCACTCCTATCCTCTGAGCCCACTCACTGCCCCCACCCCCACTCCTCCCTACGCCCTCTGACACACCTCTCACCCCTGCCCAACCCCCTCTCCTCCTTACCCCTCCACTGCCCCATCCAGAGCCCTGGTGCCCTCTGAGATACCTCCACAGCCTCCGGCGCCCAATCACTACTGCCACCCATCATATCTTTGCCCCGTGTCCGTTTGCTCTACAGACCCCCCCGCTTGACTTATCTTGCCCCGGTTGTCCCTCCTAACCCCCCCCCCACACACACACACACACACACACACCTCCCCCCGTCCCGAGGGGTGGGGCCGTACCACGTGTGTTGTTCAATTAGCCTGTGTAACCAGAGGCCAGGTGAACACTTAATCCCCCAGCACCTGCTGCCATCACAGGTTAACCCTCTAGAGGGGGGGGGGGGGGATCACTCGTCTTGACCCCTGACCAGCTGCCAGGGATTTACTCTGCCTCTATCTGATTGGAGATCGTTTCTGGAACAGCCTGACCAGTCGCTAGGCAACCAGGCAGGTATCTCCTATTGGAGCTGAAATACGTTGTGACTGTACCTGTGAGGGTCTGGCGTTGGGCAGAGAAGGAAAAACAACGCAACCCACGGAGGTATAAGTTTAACACTGTGTTCTATTCTCTCTCTCTCTCTCTACCCCGCCGGGATTTCCATCAGATGTCCATGCTCGGATGGTCAACAAGGTCATCTATTCTGCTCGTACTATCTCCTGTGATGCAACCACACAGTACAGTAGTAGATATTTATGTGAGAATCCTCTTCCACAAACTACACGTTCAGGGAGGCTGCGTAAGCTGGTTACCGTGGTTACTGTGCTCTATTTCCCCCCCATTTCATTTTTAGCGTGATTCAGGATACAAAATACAGTCCTGCAGATATTGAATGCTACAGGTGGCAGGCCTAACCTGTCCGTGCTGGCCAGTGGACGTCTTCCGCAGCGGAGACTAGTGTGGTGTGTCAACATTCCTTCAAGCGAGCTGACGAGGCACATCCAAAAAGTGCTCTGTGCAAAAGCAAACAAAGAAGTTGTTAATGGTAGTCTTCTGTTTTTCCTGTGCATGCAGTGACGGATGATTCAACTGATTGTCTGCTCAGACAGAAAGCCTGTCGTCACATTTCCCTTTAGTCATATTGAGTCCATTCTGAGAGCTCTACAACCTTGAGATGTGTCCACAGCTACAGTACAGTAGGAAGAATCTGGTGGACAGTAAATATCCATATGATCCAGACTTGGATTGAAATATTAGGGTTAGGGTTATGGGGGTTAGGGTTTGGGCCAGGTTGAAATTGAATAGTATCCTTTCAATTTCTCCCCTTTTATTAGCATTCGCTTGAGTCTACCTGGGGTATCAGGTGGGAGGGGTTTGCATACGTGATTGAAATAATTTCAAAATGGACCTGAGTCTGCTCTAACCTAGGCCTGCCCACAATCTCTGCAACAACGGCATACATGCTAGCAAAATGAACTCTGAATAACTAGCAGCTAGAGATGAGACAACTGCAAAGAAAAAAAAAATACATCAAGGGACAAAGCCTGTCATGGCGGAAAAACTGTGAATGCAATCACATCTTAATCTCATATCTCCTCTTCATCGTGTGCCTCCTCAATCAAATGCAATAAAAGTATTTCTTTTTGACAATATCTTGTTCCTGCTTCGGTGGTTTGACTTTTCTAAAGTGTATACCGTCGACCGCAGCACCACAACGCCTGAATGAGAAAGGAGACCCAAGTGTATGTGCCAAGGCCCTCCTAGCCTCCTACACACACTCACACACCCCCGCAGCAAGCTGGGATTCACACCTCGCCTTCCTTCCACTCATCCCAGGTTGTGAACCTGTCTGTCCGGCAGACAGACAGACAGAATGTCAGGCGGGTGGGCAGACACACAGGTAGGCGGGTATACATGCACCCTGGAGAATCCCAGGAATGCCGCTACACATGGCGCCACACATGTACAGTTCACTAATGAGAATACCTTTGTCATATTCCACGTCGGCCGGCAGTAGGAATGAGAGAATTCTGATCCTACTCTTTGTAAGAGCAACATTTATGCTCCCCCGTTTTGGGGTGAGGCGAGCTGAAGGACCGGAAGATGCCCCCTTCTCTCCTCTCTACTCTCGCACAGATGATGATGATGATGGCATTTCCGGTTTCCCTTCACTTGTACGATCTCCTGATTTAGACGTGCTAAAGCCTGGACACTCCTGATGAAATCCAGTGGACCAGGGGGGTGTTTAAATCTAATCTGCTGCACCTTTCTCACCGAGATACAGTGGTTGCATTTTGAACACTGCTTTCTCTATGCTTCATTCGCCCAGTTTAACGCAAGCATAAAGAAACACCAGCCGGTTTGAATCGTTTTATTGAAACAAAATATATACATCTAAATAAGCAAAGCAAAAATACATAAGAAGCATTTAGAAATATAAAATAGTTCATAAACATAAAAGTTGTTGTCGAGGAAAAGTTGTTGTCGAGGATGAAGCGATGAATTCTCAACAGCAGCCAAAAACATCTTTGGTCCCTGCGTGAAATCTCATAGAAATTCAAATGTCTCTCCCACCCGCCTCATCCCTGCTTTTATCCACTCCTTTCCCCCCCTCCTCCCGCCCTCCCTGCCCACTTGCTCTCCATTCATTCCCACTCCCACACCTCTGAGTTCCGTCCCTCCCAGCGAGCGGCTCCACAGACAGAGTGCAGCCGGGACCACATCCACCGGTGGGGCTTTCACTCAGCACAATGACCAGGTCCTCCAGGGCGCTAGCAGCAGCAAATCACCTCTCTCTCTCTCTCTCTCTCTCTCTCTCTCTCTCTGCTCACACACAGACGTGGCGCATGTGGAAATTCACCACGTACTCCGCGTTGGTCCTCTGCACGGAGATGGCGAAAGGCTCGAAAGGGTGGAAGGTGAACGCCACCAGCCGGCGCACGGCGTGGTTGATGGGCCGGCCCAGCAGGCCCGCCTGGATCTTGAACTTCAGAAGGCCCGAGTCCCGCGCGTAGAACCTGCAGGGGAGGGAGAGAGGAAGGGAGAGAGAGAGGAAAGGGGAAGAGGGAGAACAGGGAGAGGAATTCAGTGAGATGCTTTTATGATGCAAGTTTGAATCGAAGGTGGCAGACAGTTACGCAGAGAGAAGAAAACACTAACGGCCATAGAGTGTTTCCTCGGTTGAGGCACACAGAACCAGAGAAAGGACTCATTTCATGACATATCTTTAGCACATGACTGTATCTTCAAAATTCAAAAGGAGAGCTTGATAATAAAACAATAAAATAGTCTGATTAATTTAATTTTCGGGAACCAATACAACCTATATGGTAGGAAATATATTTTTATATAGGCAATTCTCTCTCTCTTTCTTTCTTTGTTTCTCTTTCTTTCTTTCTTTCTTTCTTTCTTT
>NC_140251.1:18146446-18223946 GCF_949987555.1 Borostomias antarcticus
TGTCAGGAAAACGCCAAAGAATATAAGTGAGTTTTGAGGCGTGATTTAAACACAGAGCAGAGCATGGCACCGAGTGATGAGGACTCCACCACAGTGAGCCAGGTGAAGACTGCCATACTGGGGGACTTGAGAGGGCGATACCAAGGACAGCAAAACACCTTCTTACTCGAAAGCACTGCCTCGGACCCCCGGTTCAAGAGTCTGCCCCAGGTGACCCACGAGCCGAGGGATGAAGTTTTTAACGGGCTGAAGGTGAAAGCCATGCAGATGCAGAACCGGGTAGGATATTTAAGTTGAACAAAATATTCCTTCCGTCTGTCTTGTTTAGGTGCCTGCATGCGTGTCTGTGTGCGCGCGTCTGTCTTGTTTAGGTGCGTGTGTGTGTGTGTGTGTGTGTGTAGCTAGTTGGTTATTTATTCCATTCACTGAGTGTGATTTTTTTTCTCCCTCTGTTTGCTTCTACAGAACCCTGGTGCAGCAGAAGGACCAGCGCCAGCTGCTCAGCCCGAGCCTGATGGAGCTGGCGGAGATGTGGAGGAAGCTCCTCCTTCCAAGAAGACCGCACTCCAAGAAAGAAAATGGATTTGTACTCCAGAGCCCCTCCCCCATCCCACTAACTGAATCTCCTCTTCAGTGGTGGAGAGAGTGCTCAGTTTTACCCACTGCTGTCGCCCCTCGCCAGAGAATATCTCTCTGTGCCAGCAACCTCAGTACCAAGCCAGAGAGGTTTTTTCTACAGCAGGCGACATTGTAATTGCCCAAAGGTCCCAGCTTCTACCTGAAAATGTGGACATGCTCATATTCTTGAAAGAAAATGTCTGAGGAGTGAGTGTCACAGACACACTGATGACGCGTGAGTGAGTAATAGAGCCACACACAGCTACGTTTACTTTCACCTGCTCTTACTTGTGTGACAGTGTCACATTTCATTTTTGACCTGATTATTTGGATGCCTGAGGGCTATTGTAGGCCTATGTCTGGGTTTGACCAGGGCTGATGAACACCACTACTGGGGATGATACAGTCCCTCTTGATTTATTTGATTGCCGGGTCAGAGTTTATTTCCTTGTTTGTGAGATATACAGTATATGTTGACCTTTGTCAAGCCTACTATGTAGCAAAGGGAGCTAAGAAAGCACTGTTCTACTAAAGCACTGATGTTCCACTGTGAGAGTGGCCTGTTTTTGGCCTGAAGATGCAGATGTTATTGTGATTGCACCCTCTGCTCGTCAGATAATAAGTTAGAAAACAAACACTGATGTGTAGAAAACACACACTGTGAGTGTTGTTGACTTTTGTTTACAAGATCCAGCTGCTGCTGCAATATTTTTTTATTTTTTTATTAAAATTATATTTTTATGTTTTGAAATTGTAAAAAAAGCAGAAGCACTTTAAACTAAAAGAAAAAAACTGTACACATCAGTGTGTTTAATAAATGCTATGGTTTATTTTCTTCTTCCTCTTTAAATTTTGTGTTTTAAAACTGTGTTTAATAACCGTGATATACCGTACCGTGGACCTTGATACCGTGATATTACCGTACCGTGAGTTTGATACCGTTACATGCCAAGTGTATATGTGTGTGTGTATATGCGTGTGTATATGTGTGTGTGTATACAGTATGTGTGTGTGTATATGTGTGTGTGTGTATATGTGTGTGTGTGTATATGTGTGTGTGTGTATATGTGTGTGTGTATATGTGTGTGCGTGTGTGTGTGTATATGTGTGTATGTGTGTGTGCGTGTATGTGTGTGTGCGTGTGCGCGCTCTAACCTGGAAGACGTGGATGGTCTGCTGCTGGACCGAGAGGACGGCCAGGATGTTCCTGTAGAGGTACAGCCCCTGGTTGTGGGACAGAATGATCTTGTCACACTTAAAGGAGCGCGTGTCACACAGGCGCCCCGTGTGCAGGTCGATGATGTGCAGCGAGTAGTCCTCCAGCGGCGAACGAGGGTTGGGCGTCACCGACTCGTTGTTCCGGTAAACCTCGAAGAAGTACGGCGGAGGCTCTTCCGGTACGTAGGCGGCCGAGCCCACCATGACGTAGCGGCAGTCGTCGGTGAAGAGGCTGCACTCCCGGTTCAGGTGCTCGCCGTTGGACGCCACGTTGGTCACGTGGAGGAGGGAGAAGAAACGCTCGAAGAGACGCCCGCGAATGTTGAGGGAGCGCTGAAAAAAATAAAAAATAAAATCAATCTACCAATGAATCAATTAAACGTAATCCATATCACACAATGCACACAAATATTTCACTTCAATGTGCTTCAAAGAAAAAGAGATATGGTCAGATCAAAGGAAAATGTTAATCGTGTCATATCTACCTGTCTAATCCCTGTCTAAGTAAGGAACCCACATGATACCTGTAAGAATAGCAAGTAAAGAGGGTATACTCAGATTAAGCCTAGTCTACTCACTAAGAGGCACCAACAAGTTTTCAGCCTACGACCAGACAAACTATTGGTGCGTTCGTTTAGAACTGAGAGGTGGCAAATTGCGACTTGCTACTAGGAATGATTAAATAAAACACCGCATGAACTCGCACTTGCTCGTCGCAAATTCGAATATGGATATAGATTTGATTCGATTCAATATCAATTTGGTTAGTGTTAATAAAACCTGTTTTTTTTTTTTTTTTAAGCTGTAACTGTAATTACATGACTGCCAAGTTATGCAACACATCAATACTAGGGCTGGGTATCGATACTGATTTCCAAAAATGAATGAATGAATGAATCATTGAATGAATTAATGAACTATTCATTCCTTCATTAAATAAAAGATCGATTTTGGGATTCATGAATCGATTCTGAATAATTTGATTCAGAATCGATGAATGGATTTTTTGTAACCCAGCCCTAGTAAAGAGGGTGGGCTATGGGCACCTGGTCGTTGCCGTTGGCCAGCGTCTCTCCGCCCTGCTCCAGCAGCAGGTCCTCTGCCGCCTGGCAGCCCTGGTACTCATAGATCTCCAGGGACGTCTGGTCTGACGAGAAGGCTATGAAGCAGCGCCCGTCCGGCGAGAACTTGCGCAGGAAGCAGGGCGGCTTCTCCACGTTCACCACCGTGAAGTTGGGGAAGAGGTTCTGGTGGAAGCAGCGGACCCGGTACCAGTGGGCCCCGGCCCGGCCCGAGCAGATGCGTCGGCGCTCCAGACGGTGGACTACGTTCTGGTTCTGTATACGACGCGGCCGCAGAGTTGGGGAGTCCTCCTCCATGGCAGGACTGCTGGTCGCGGGGAGGATGGGTGGTGATGGTATGCGGCTGGGCTACATCACATAGCTGTCATCATGGGAGCAGAAAGAAGAGACCAGAGGCCACAAAGCCAAAGTATTAATATCACAATATGTGTATTCTTCAGTAGAATTATTTTTGATGTGAGGTGACATAGCTAGAAAATCTAATCTCCAGATAGCTAGCAAGTTAAGAAAAGATGGGTTTTCATTAGCTGGCTATCTAGATATGTATGTATGTATACCTGTTAGCCAGCTACACTCACTCACACTCTCTCTCTCTCTCACTCTCTCTCTCTCTCTCTCTCTCTCTCTCACTCTCTCTCTCTCTCTCTCTCTCACTCTCTCTCTCTCTCTCTCTCTCTCTCTCTCTCTCTCACTCACTCACTCCCTCGTTCTTTGTGGTGTACAACATGGTGACAATGTGTGTGTATGGTCTCCATACATACATACACACACACACACACACACACCGCTGATTTGACAGATGAAAAGTCTCACTACTAGCAGGCTAGCTAGACATAACGTTAACGCAGCAAAACAATCTCATTATCTATAGGCTGTCTATAGGAGATAGATAGCAGATGTTAACTACAGTAGTTAGCTACATTAGGCTAACGTGACGACTAGCAAGCTAGATTGCCGACAATAACACAAGCAACTCCAATTTCAGGACATTCATTTGATTGTTAGACTACGGGATGTATGAAGTGTTAGTTGTTTACCTGTTGCAGTGTGTGTGGGTTGAAAAGGGCTCTGCCCAGCAGCTAGCTGTGTTGATCAGCACAACCAGGCTACCCGCTACAAGCAGCAGGAGAGAAGTGGAGAAGTGAAGCACAGAGAGGACCGGACTCCTCACAGCGCCACAAACAGGCTTTGGTTGGAAAGAGAACTGACTTACTACGTAAATTATGATTCAAATAAGCCATTTGTGTGCATTTTCTACAAATAAGCACCTCCATGTTTACAGTGAAAAATGTGCATTCAGGAAGCTGTTGTATTGAAATAGCCTATGGCCCAGAATGGGATACGACAGTCTTGCTGTGCCTTCATGATAGCCTACCTCTGAGAATGTCTCAAAGAAGGACATAATATCATGATAGCCTACCTCTGAGAATGTCTCAAAGAAGGACATAATATCATGATAGCCTACCTCTGAGCATGTCTCAAAGAAGCACATAATATCATGATAGCCTACCTCTGAGCATGTCTCAAAGAAGCACATAATATCATGATAGCCTACCTCTGAGAATGTCTCAAAGAAGCACATAATATCATGATAGCCTACCTCTGAGAATGTCTCAAAGAAGCACATTTGAACATGAAATGGTGCTCAGAGAGCACAGACCTCCGCCCATGAATGTATCCGTGGCTCTGTGCGCTTGCACATGCATGCAGGCCAGTGTTGCCAACTCTTCAGTAAGGGAAGTAGCTATCGGCTGTCCCAGAAGTCGGTTTACAGCGTGAAGAGATGGGCCCTTTCTCAATATGCATTCTTGTCCGTACTTGCGTCCTTGTGAACTTGTGAAAGGTCATCAGTCGAAGCCCAAGTACTGTTCCAATTCAAAAGTACGCAAGTCCCAGGTCCGCATTAAATGCCAGGATGTGTTCTTGCTCCGCCCATTTTATGGAGGATGCATGGGAGCAGACTTGTGTGGACTTGAGACAGCCAGATATCCCTGAAATCATTTCGCATCAAGAGAACAGTTGTTAGGGCAACACCATTGAAAATGCCTATCTGAATAATCTATCTAAACTAGTAGAAACAGACGTTATTTGGATAAAACGGCCATATAATTGGTTTTAATTGTGGTAATTATCCACATGAAAAGCAATGAAAACTTAAATATATTTACTTTAAAACAGTTTAAAATGCTTTTCAAAATCCTAACAATGGCAGCTGCAGGTGTTCACACAAAACAAGCCGAGAACGTGACGTCAACAAGGACGCTGCTGTTCCAATTGCTGAATGACTGAACTTGCGTCCTCCCGTCCTCCCATCCTTGGAAGTTTATACTCTGATGCGAACTTCCATTGTCCGGACTAGCAAGGACGCAAGTCCGAACTTCGAATTGAGAAACGGCCATGGTTGTTGTATGTTCGGTGAAAGTAGTAGGCCTACTGTTTACAAGTTAGCTGTTGTTTCGAAATGCAGAGGCGAAAGGACCTATGGTGTTTACAGGACGACTTCAGTCGACTTTATTTGTTTGGTTGGTTTGGATCTAGAGCAACCCCAAAAGTTTACCACGCTACTCCTCCCACAGTTCTAAAGGCACACACACGAGTCATATGTCAAATTGACCAGCTTCATCGGGAATCATGTGCTTCCTCATTGCTAAGCAATACCTTTGATAGTTTAATCTATATTCATTTATTAGTGAATTAAAATCCCCATTGACTTGAATGGGAATAGGGAAAATATCCTGTTCAAATATTTGTATCTCGGAAACCTTAAGGCCTACAGTTACCAAACTTGGTAGAGAGGTTAACAGTCAAGAGTCCTACTCGAGAAAAGATAATTACACTGATGGGCCTCACGGTGGCGCTATAACAGCCCACTTTACCTTTTGGTCTGTAACTCTTGAACCATAGGTTGTAAAATCAAAATTTCTTCTAATTAATTATTAAAATCAAAGACATTGTAGGGTTGAATGTAACCCAGAGGAAGAACTACAAGTGCATGCACACAACATCCAACACACATGCACATACTCAAGACACACACACACACACATACACCATACACACACCCAACACTAAGTAATAATGACAGAATGGGCAACCACACTTGCAATTTCCCCAAATTGCACATTTCTGTTTGAGATATGCTGCTATACGTGTAGGTAGGTTCCCCAGCACAGTTTGGAGTAGGTGAAGTGTTAAATAGATAAGTGTATGTATGGGTCTAGATATCAATCATCAATCAATCAAAGCTTTATTTGTATAGCGCATTTCATACCCAGAGGCAACACAATGCGCTTTACAGAGAACAAGGGAGGTGGGCATACGACCCACTCTCTACATATTCCAGAGGGAAGCAAAAAAACAGTAATCACCCGGGGGCCAGATAAGTGAGCTGTAAAAATTCTTCCCTGACCCCTCTCAACAAGGCGATCGAGCAAGCTCCAGGAGTATGTTTGTCTACCGGCTAAGAACATTTATAAAGCAATAAATTACATTAAATTACATTTCAGAGTGAGAGAGGCTAAAAGCATCATAGGAGAGAGAATATTCTACGGACATGCTACGACATCCACAGCAGACACGGGGGTATCTATCGTACTTCGGGAGGTCTGCTGGTGACAGTGGGGCATCCACTGGACCTGGTTAGAAGATAGGAGGGAGAGAGAGAGGCACTAGGGAGAGGGAAGGCAGAGAGAAGGCAGAACAAGGTTAGTAGCACATAGAGCCATACAGACCACACAGATATTGAAACAGGCAACCTGGGGCAAGCTCCTGGAATATATTTGTCTAATGGCTAAGAACATTTAAAGAACAATAAATAACATTAAATTAAATTTTCGGAGCAAGAAAGGCTAAGAGCATCGGGTCCAGGCCTAAGCCGGATGTGGACTGATGTGTGTCTGTGTGTACGTGTGTGTGTGTACTAAATACTACGATATCCACAGCTCCACAGCTGACACTGGACCTGGTTAGAGGATAGGAGGGAGAGAGAGAGGCACTAGGGGAGACAGAAAACGATTAGTAGCACACTGAGTCATTGAAGCAACACAGCAGTCAGAAGAGAACAAGCCTGTTTCAGGATAACCAGCTTCTGTACACTACTTGATAGACATACAATGCATAGCAGGATAAATACCAATGTATACAGAGGATTCACAGGTAGGTTTATATAACAGAATGTAGATGTTTATATTCTACATATATATGTTTATATTCTTCTTATATACTCTATTCGAGTATAAAGTGCTGTTGTGCTGAATGTAGCTGAGTTTTAGTCCACAGTTTCAACAGGCAGCCTCTTCAATCAGGATACTCATGGTCTGAGGGAAGACGCCTCTCTCAGAGTTGGTTTTTAATATGTTAAAAACCATTAAACCATATGTTTAATATGTTCCTTTCTGACCTGAGCAGAGAGAAGAGACTGGACTGAGACTCCGGGTGGGTGGGATTCTTTAGGATTTTCCTGGCTCTGGATCTGCATTGCCTTGTAGATGTCCTGGAGATGTGCAAGAGTCTACCCTGTGGTATATTCCGCTGACCAAACCATTACATTACATTTACATTTCAGTCATTTAGCGGACACCAAATAGCGACTTACAATAATTGCATTTAACATAGGCGGTCAGTGTACTACTACTCGCCAGAACTCACAGGTGCATCTCCTTTCTAAACAAGTGACTGAGAGCATAATCTAGTGCTGAAGCCAAAGTGCAAGAGCAGCAAAATATAAATAGTTGCTTAAGAGGGAGGATCACGATAGTACTTCTTGAAGAGGTGAGTTTTGAGCCTGTGGTGAAAGATGGGCAGCAATTCTGCTGTCCTGACATCAATGGGCAGTTCATACCACCACTGGGGGGCCAGGATTGAAAAGAACCGTGACTGTCGATCGACCGCAGGGGCCTTGAAGTGATGGGGCAACCACTCTTCCCAAGGTAGCAGTGTTAGTGCTCTCTGGAGGTGGTGATGAGTCCAGTCAGGATGCCCATTGCCCTCAATTGATAAGATAAATCACGCTGTAGGAGAAGGAAGTCCTCCCTCTTGGCCCTGATAATGCTCTGTGCAATCATCCTTATCTATACTGTATTAACAATCTCAATTGTACATACTGCGGTTTGGCCTTTGATTCTACTAGTGCACAGGGCCCATGGGCCCATTGTAGTTTGTAGATCTATCTATCTAATATCAGTGATTAAATCTGTGACCCATACAGCAAACTCTGCAAGGCTGCACGTGTAGACTATAGAAAGCATTTGGCCCTACTCCAACACCAGGGGCAGATAAATCATTTTCAGTTAATCAGTTAAAATTCACAATTGAAATCATCACTTCCAGCATACAGAAAGAAACCGAAACAAATGCGCCTATTGATCTGACTATAGACAATATTTATGCTTGTTCAAAATGCACTTGCCATGACATGGTTGCGTCTATCTGGGGTCCTCTAGAACGTGTCTGAAGTGGAATTAGTCATTGGAAACAAACAGTTTTGTGTTAATAGTATTCTCAGTAAAACACCTTGTTTTACTGCACAATATAGTTGAAAGGCCTTTATTCTGAGATTCCATAGTGAATTGTTCTGGAATTAGTGTTAATCTGTATAAGGGACATTAAGGCTTCAACAGTGTTCTGGAGCTCAACCTGGAGCTGGAACTCTAAGACAGTGGAGATGGTTGTGCTGAAGAACCCAGCCCGGCCCCGTGACGCTGGGTGACTCCCCAGCTTACTCTGTGGAGTCCTTCCACTTCCTGGACACCATCATCTCCCAGGACCTCAAGTGGGAGCTGAACATCACCATCACCTCACCAAGAAGGTACAGCACGGGATGTATTTCCTGAGGCAGCTGAAGAAGTTCAACCTGCCAAAGTCAATGATGGTACACATCTACACCTCCATCATTTAGTCCATCCTCACCCCCTCCATCACCATCTGGTAGACTGCTGCAACAGCCAAGGAAAAGGCCAGACTGCAACATATCATCCGCTCTGCTGAGAGGGTGATTGTCTACAACCTGTTATCCCTCCAGGAACCGCACACCTCCAGGGCTCTGAAGCGGGTATGGAAGATTATGGCTGCACTTCAGGGCCCTGGAGACCCTGGACAAAAACTTTGAGCCACTCCCCTCTACCCTGCAAACACGCGACGTCAGGAAGACGTTCAGATCATGTCTTAATAACGTCCATCGGTCCAGAACCCCATTTGTACGTCTGCTGGACCCCTCAATATTCAAACGTCTGGCTTGGACCCCTCTAAGACGACTGTGGACGTGCAAAACGGGTTCAATATTTGAACATCTAAAAAAAACATTCATTCTGGCTCCTAATTGGATGTCTTTTGGCGTCCGAAAAAGACAAAAAAGACATCTAAAAGACGTCTTTTAGACGTGTCTTTGCTCAGTGGGTAGGCAGGAAGCTGCGGTTTCTTCCCGACTGCAAGTGGCCTCATCAGCACAGCCCATGACCCCCACTGACTCTGCAGCATCGTACATTGCTTTTGATTGTATTGTATCTCGGATTGTATTGTGTAGTATATTTTTATACTGTATTACATTAATTACATCTGTTTTACTCTCATGTAGTAATCATTTTTATAGAATAATGTATAAACTTCACGTTAGTTGGAACTGTGTTAATTTAAGGAGTTTAACATGTGAGTTACAACAGATGGCCTTTGTCCCTGAGTCAGCATGATCCTTTGTCTACAGCAAATGGCCGCCTCTGAAAGTGAGTACAGTCTGGTAACATGATCCTAGGAGGACACAGGAGGCCCCTGTGTCAGAGCTCAGCCGATACATTGACCATTCTTTGTATGCAAATTTGTTTGTCATGTGATTCCTGGCATAAAATAAAATAGATATACAGTACATTTGTAAGTGTCCAGTTTAGGACTTTCAATTGTATGTAATAGGCACACAGTGAATATGGCTCATAAACAGAAAGAGGAAGAACATTAAATTGTCTACTTCATAATGTAATGGTATTTTTAAGCAGTGCGCTCCGTCCGCTCGTAGCATGAGATTCCGTTCATAGCATGAGATTTAATACTGTTGCATGGCAGCAGGGGGCAGTAGAGAGCTCATAAGCCTACTTACTTTACTTACACCACTTACTTCACAAACTGGGTGTGATATATATTCAGTATAGCAAATAAGACTGTGATTCGTTTATTTTGTGTGTGTGTGTGTGTGTGTGTGTGTGTGTGTGTGTGTGTGTGTGTGTGTGTGTGTGTGTGTGTGTGTGTGTGTGCCGGGGTACATTGGTTACATGAATACACTGTACCCCTCTCCCGCTATCCATCTCTCCCCCCCTCTCTCTAAATATAAGAGAGGTGCATTTTATCATCTTCTCGTACATCTTTTTCACTGAAAGGTTGTGTTTGACATTTAAAGAAAGCTTTTATCTTTTCAAATTAAGACTGTATTTGACTGAGTAATGCATTCTATTCCCACCTGAACTTCTTAGTGTCTGTGAGAGAGTTGTCATTATAAGTCCATTTGAATGGAGACAGTTTTCTTTCAAGAAAATCACTGTCTGTGTCTGTGGGTCAGTGGTAGAACGGGTCATCCAATAGGGTCGGCGGTTCGAATCCCGCCTCTTCCTGTTCACATGTCCAAGACACTGAACCCCAAATTGCTCCCAATGAGCAGGCTAGCACCTTGCATGACAGTTGCGAATGGGTGAATGGGTGAATGAGCGCGTTGTAAAGCACTTTGGATAAAAGCGCTATATAAGTGCAGTCCATTTACCATGTCCAATGCCAAGGCCTTCCACACATGAGTTGGATAGTAATAAGCTGAGAAGTCACAGTAGTAGGTATTTGTTCTCAGTTCTTTGCGCAGTAAAAACTCAAAATAGCTCAAAAAGAGATATAACATGCTCAATTTTAGTCTGCATAACAGCTGTCTGTGTGAGTGTTATTTGCTTTCGAACTGAAACCATTTTTGTGGTATTTTGAAGATCTTCAATAGGGTAAGGATTTGGTCTTACTAAAATTGAGTTAGTCCCTGAATACTTGTCATATTAATTATAACCTTAAATTATTAGATTTAATATGTACATAAACACTATGAAATCTCTCCATGCTAATTAAGATTGAAGCAAAGACAGGAAGGAATGTCGGTGTGTGTGTGTGTGTGTGTGTGTGTGTGTGTGTCTGTATAGGAGTGTGTTTGTGTGATTGTGAGATGGGCAAAAATACATCAAAATGTATTTTGATACAAAATACCCCTCAAATAAATGTATCAAAATAAAATACAAAATACTGGTGCCAGAAAATGTATCAAAATACAATGCATTGAAAATTAAACTAAAACTAAGCATTAACAAAAATAAAAAAAACTAAACTAACAACCCTACTTAAAACTAAACTGAAATTGAAAACAAAAAGTTAAAACGATATTTAAAAAAATAATAAAGAGAAAAGCAAAATGATTATAACCTAGGGCCAAGCTCAGTAATGCAAGTCACGTGATGCATTAGGGGTCAAAGGGCATACCTGTACATGGAGAAAGAAAGTGGGGAAACTGGGAAGGCTGGGGGAAGAAACACTCAAAGTCACAAGAACCTAAGTTGACAGTTGTTCCCCATGTATGTCTGTGGTAGTGCTGTGCTGGTCTAGGGCAGGGGTTCTCAAACCTTTCAGCCTGTGACCCCCAAAGACGCGCGACCCCCCACTATACCCAGAGGTGGTTGAAGCATGCAAATGTTCTTTCCCTGATATCGATTTGCTCCTTATGTCCTATTTTCCCAGCTAGTTTTACACAAAAAGGCCCACGATGATGGGGAGACGCACACCGAGCAGAGAGAGGGGGACAAAGCCAAGGGCCCCTTTTCTCCGGTCCTGCTGCTCAGGTCACCAGGAGATGGATGAGAAGTAGCGGACAAAAAATTATGTAGCCATTTTTCTTTAAAAGCACCCTTAAGAGGAGGCAGAGAGAGGTCAAACACCAAAGCCAAGCTGAGTCTGAATGACCCTCTTACCCCGTCAGAGGCAAAGGATGTCACTGCGCTATCTCTGGGGGGGTAAGAGGGTCATTCATGACTGTGCCCAAACGTCACTTACTGTGGGAGAGGATGCCAATTTCTGCCAGTTGTCAATACGGCCGGCTGAAAGGATGGGGACTTTTCTATTATTACTTCTACTTCTCCTTAGGAAACATTAGTGCTAAGAGAACCTGTCGATCACCCCCATCCCCCTTCTCTTTCTCTCTCTCCCTCTCTTCTCTCTCTCTCTCTCTCCCTCTCTCTCTCCCTCTCTCTCTCTCTCTCTCCCTCTCTCTCTCTCTCCCTCTCTCTCTCTCTCCCTCTCTCTCTCTCTCTCTCTCTCCCTCTCTCTCTCTCTCCCTCTCTTCTCTCTCTCTCCCTCTCTCTCTCTCTCTCTCTCTCTCTCCCTCCCGTGTGCTTGTCTCTCCGTTCCTCTGGCCCCAGACAGGTTTCCTCAGGTAGTTTGAAGTTGATGATTCGTTGACGTGTCTCTCTGCCTTTGTTATCGCACTCCGCCTCTTGTCCTGCCATCCTCCCTGTCACACGTCGTTCAAGCGTCTGACTGAAACTCAGACTTGGAGGCGGTCCCCGCCCCGCCCCGCCGGAGACCCCGGAGGAAAAGCATCCCTTGTTTGGGAGTATTATCTCAGGCAGAGGTCATTACCTGATGAGTGCAGCTACCTGGAAAAGATCCTGGTCCTCCTCCTGTGCCAGGTGTCCTGGTCTTCTTGGTGAGGCTCAGGGCGCGGCGGCCGAACAGATGCTGTGTCTCACTAAACACAATGAATTACTTATGGGCCGCTTAAGCAAACAAGCCGGGGCCTAGCGCGGGTTTGCATAACATAGATAGGGACATCTGCTTCCACGCCAGGGCTGAGCTGGGCTGCCACTCACCTATAGGTAACTGAACTCTTATCACAGCGCTTTACTGCTGATTAAAAACATTAGCTGCAGCCCCCCCCCCTCCCCCACCTCCACGGAGTGACAGCCCCAGTGGGCCAAGGTCCTGATCTGACCCCCCTGAGCTCTCTGTTGGGGCTGTACATTTGATCATTTGATTTGGTTATTCCTGTTCGTGCCGCTGGCATCATACTCTGTATACTCAGTTTGTAAGACTAAAGATTTGTAGTGTGTAGTGCAGGAGTTCCTCTCAAGCATACTATCATGTTTTGTAGTCGAGGTTGAGGCTGAATTTCAGTACTGGAAACTGCGCAGGTGCGGTCTGTGGGGCTTTTTCTTCTGTGTTGCGTTATTGATTTAAAGGAGATGACCCAAGGATCATGAGTCAGTCGGAGACACCATCCATTCCCCATCTCTGGTGGTCAAAACTATATCTTGCAGAAGTGAAGTGTAAGCTCATGCCTTCAAACTTAGGCTCTTCTCTTTCCAGACAAGTAAATTTGATTTTTTTTTTTAAGGGGGGAGGGGGGGCTAAGGTGTAGATTTGAATCGAATCGAAGAAGCAGAAGAAGAAGAAGATGATGATGATGATGATGATACAGGGTACATTAAAACAAGGGGCGCCACTGTATATCAAGGTTTAAGGTTTACTCTAGAAGCTACATCAAGTCATATCATGGAACACTTCATGCGTGTAATTATAATGCAAATGCACCCTCTTAATTTGTTGTCTTATGTAAATACAGTTAGACATGATTCTCATCTACTGTATCCATCCATCTTGCTCCTTGTTGTTCCGTCTGATAGACAGTGGAAACACTGAAGCAAAAGCCTGAACAGACACATATAAACACGATGTGCTCTTTTCAACTTCAAGTTTTTTTGTCCGTCATACACCAATAGCTGAAATAAGTGAATATTCACACAAACATGAATCGGTGGGTGTATGATTCATATATGTGACCACTGGTCTGAACACAATAGCAGATTTTCTCTCCAGCCTCTGTCAGGCAGTTCGTGCATAGCACTGTAGAGAAGACTGCTAATCTGTTCAACTATCCGCATCACAAAGAAAACGTTTGGCACATACTGTACACACACACACACACACACGCATACAGATCACAAAACAAACAAATACACACACACACTACTTTAAAACACACACTATAAAGAATGGCAACTTGATATAAAAAATAAAATAAAAACATGATCACAAATACAATAAACCAAGCGTTTGAAATATTTACTTCGGTGCCTGGGAAGAAGAGAGCACAACGGCACCCTACAGCACACAATGGTGTTGCAAATAGCACATTTGTGTGAAAATACATCTCTTGCGTTTTTTCCCTCCTCAAAATCACGGGATTGCACAATGGCAGATTGCGCTTTTTGCAGCTGTCATCCGCTAAGTGGCTAAAATTCACTTTAAAGTCAAATCGAACATAATTTTCCAATTTCTTTGTTGAGCAGACAGCAATTTACTCCAGCTTATTACTGTGCGAAGTAGCTGCCTGCTAACACTTGGCAGGGAAAGGCGCTTTCTTTCTGTCTCTGTGAAGGACCCTGATTCAGATAGGCTACATAGGTATATTTCACGGACAGGAATGGATGCCCAAACATCAGTATGGGGGCAATGACAAGCTAGGCGACATGAATATAGTGCATTGGTCGACGTGGTTTAAGAAAACAGGGGTAACTGGGGTGTATTTTATGTCATAGACAGCTGGTGACCCAGCTTGCTTTGTAGAAGATTTCACAGATTTGACGTCTTTGTTTCCTTGGCGGAGGGGCTCGTTGCCCGTAAACAACCCCTTCTACTGAACAGTCTCATACTGTGTGACTATAATGCACTTGTTCCACATATATCCTTGCGCACAATGCACAGTATAGCCTGCGGTAAGTTCACCGTTCCAAGATTCAATATCCAAGGTCTATTTTTTTGTCCCCAAGGGAAAACCTTTTTGGACACACATGGCAGCTATAGGCTACTATAAACCCTAATACAATAATACACCATTACATTATATTACATTACATTACAGTCATTTAGCTGACGCTTTTATCCAAAGCGACTTACAATAAACCTACAATAATTGCATTTAACGTATAAGCCAATGTATTACTAGCCTACTTGCCAGAGCATCTCCTTTCTAAAACAAGTGACTTAGAGCGTATTAGTGCTGAAAGCAAAGTGCAAGAATAGCAATCTAAAATAGGCTACAATATGTTCATAAGAGGTCGGACCGTGACAAATCTATGCTCAAACATAGATGTACAAACCATATGAAGCATGGGCTTCATATTATGCATCACACTGTCTCCTCCTGTCAACCTATTTCAGCTTCAAGTGCGCAGTCCTAAAGCTCATTGTTCCCTTCTCTGTGATGACTGATGAGAGTTTGGTTCATTAACATGTATAATGTCAGTGTCATTTTATTTCTGTAGCACCGTTCATACAAATCAATGTAGCACATACTGTTTTACATAAAAACATGGCCCCGTAGGCTACGGGCCTTCAGCTCTCTGGGCAATATTCGGTTCTTTAACACATAAAGCTGCTTGATTTCAATTGATTCCAGCGGTATGTTGCAGGCGCATGACGAGGACTGTGATTATACTTTCTGAAATCCGCTCGACAGGACTTTTGATAAGAAAGTGACATTTTCTGTTTCTCCTATGAGTGTTGACGTCACGTTCAATTACAGGCAAGTCCACCTGTGGGACGGACGGAGATTTAAAGGGCCAGGCGTCAGATACATGTGAGGTCTGTCGCTCTGTGCTCTGACTCCACAGAGAAGCGCTGTCAACCCAGATACCACCCTGGCAGGTAGGCTACAGGATCCACATCCACTCTGGAGGTTGTTGTAAATGTTGGTTTTATGATATTAACAGACTGAATGTAACGGAAAGTGACATCATGGCAGGCTGTGTTTGATGGAAAGACGCATTTAACGCGTCCGTCCTTCGTCCATACATGCTGTTCAGTAAAACCACACCGCCACCAACAAGCCGTCACCGACTTTGTTGGACAAAGGCTAAACTATCTAGGCATTAGGCTGAACTATCTAGGCATTAGGCTGAACTATCTAGGCATTAGGCTGAACTATCCAGGCATTAGGCTGATTTTGTGTAGGCTGACGTTAGGCGACTAGCTTTAAATCAGTCAGAATAAAATGAGGTGAGTAGGCTACATGCAAAAGGCTTTTCTTGCATGTCAGTATGTATAAAAGATGTATCCCTTTCTGGATGTTTTTATTTTATTTTATTATTGTGTTTTGGGGGACTTCTTGTATGGACTAATGCTTGTGCGATATACTCTCGTGTCTCACTTTCTGACAGACGGTTCAGAAGAGAAGCTCCCTCCGCAGCTGGTCCAATCAACAAGTAGCGACTACTACTTCATGAGACAGCATTTGAGAAGGTATTCCTAATCTACTTATTGCAATGTATTAGACACTGTATCATGATGCAAGTGACTTGAATAGCCCCTGGAACGAAACCTAAAATGATGCCTGTTAGGTTACATACAAAGACGAATATAAAGAATAGGTTAGTTGACATACTGTAGGCTAATAGCGTAACATTCTCAAGTTTACAGAATCAGTTCAATAGAATAGTATTTATGAACCTGTTTTGATCTAAACATGATAAAAAAATACTAAATTCTGCTAATAGCTTGGTATGACATACTTCTCTGCTGGTGTATGTCCTGTTGTTAGGCTTGTGAATAGTTCGTATCGATTATAGGAAAGGCCCCCGCAAAGAAAGATCATTTCCCTGCCGTTGTGTTTACATAATGTCTTTAATTAGATTTAAATAGCTATGTATTATGGTTATCCTTGGCAAATTCAATATCAGCCTAATTTGCCACTTCCTCTTGGTTCTGTCATATGGATAATCGCATATCCCAGATAGTCTTCCAAAGAGGTCTGCAGTCATGCTGGGATGCCTGGCTTCCTGAAACTGACATCCTGACATTAAATCGCTCTGGTTGACGTTCAAAGCATCTCTATATTCAAACCATTTCCTAAATATGTTAGGTATAGTTAGTACATGTCTTAACAGTTTTAAATAGAAAAGGCACGTTCAGACCTATTTGAATTAAACATTAGATGAGTGGCTTCGCGTACGCTAAATCATTAGGCTAAATCAAGTCATACTTGTGTTTATCGACCTGTAGGAGATCTGTTTACTATCCAGTCCTGAACAAGCTGCATTCTATTTTAAAGATAGATGAGCGAAGAGTGTGTGTGTGGCAAAAAGTTTCCAAAGCCTGGTGATGGTGAAAAATAGGCTATGTTGTTAGAAAAGAAAAGTACAGTTGTAGGCCTATAATGAACAGTCCACTTCAGGGTTCTTGAAATTAGAACTAGGCTACTTATTATTCATCCAAGTTGTGGGAAGAATTGCGGCCTTGTAAGTGTAATTGCCAGTGGGGTACATGTAGGTACTTGACTAAATAGATAGAGAGAATCATGTAAAAAAAAGAAGAAAAAGAAAAGAAAAGTCGCCCAACACATTTCAGCACCACGGCCGTGGACAGCTCCGGCGTGCTCGCGAGCTGGAGACTCACCCGCTAATCAGAAACAGCACAGAGGGTCATTCTGATGTCACCATGGGGCATTTCTGGCGTTAGCTTGCATGTTAAACTTTCACCAACTGTTAGTTTTTTTTTATTCTTAATTGTTAGTAATATTCTGTTGAAGTTTGACGGAACATTCAGTTACATTGTTCCAAAATTAGGCCACACAAGATGGACAGCAAAGCAGCTGCAACAGTAGTCTTACCAAATGAGCTATTCCACATCATTTAGCAGCCTGATAGAATCCATCGTCTTCTTTGTATGGTTTCAGCCTTGCGCTTGGACGGTCGCTTCAGCAGTCGAGCTCCGATCGAGAGCAGCTCTCTTTCAATAGCCTTGCTGGCGAGCAGGCGGGGGTGACAGGTTGCGCGTCAAGCGGCGTGATTACACATTTACATCGATCGAGAAACTCCATCCAAACATCCTGCCCGAAATGGTGCGGCGGCGACGCTGCATATGCAGCCTGGAGCCATGAAAGAAAATAATTTAGAGCAGGTGTTCAAACAAGCCCGAATTGTGCGTCCATCCAATTAATGCAATTAGATGCAGCTTGGTTACGACTTAATACTGACTAGTGCGGTGGGAAGGCGAGATGCTCGTGGGTGTGTTGACTCTTCTCTCTCTGTGGAGGGAGAGCAGAGACGAACAAACACCTGTCTGAATTTACTGATGTATGAAACTGACACGTATGGAATGAAAGTAGCCTAAACCTAAAGTATACTATTACAGAACATCAGTTATTATCTCCCGCGACAGATTGTCTCTGTAGTCTTTTTGTTCTGCCCCGCAAACAAATGTATTCAATATCAAATAAAAGCAGTTCAAATCGTGGCCTACAATAACAAATCTCCTGTTTGTCGAAGATAGACACCCAGCGGGTTTCAGGTTTATTTACACAGCCTGTCTGTGTTAGCGGGGCCTAGATAGCTGGCTGCTACCAGTACCTCTGGATATTAGATATTTACTGGTACATGAATTCCCTGCAGGCCTTTTTGTCTCCTCCATGAAAAATGGAGAAGAATGCAGTCTCTTTCCGTATCTGTGGATAATGAATAGCTTATCACCCTAGATATTTTTGTGATGTAAAAAGCATTACTACTTAATCAATATTTA
This sequence comes from Borostomias antarcticus, assembly GCF_949987555.1. Classification (NCBI taxonomy): domain Eukaryota; kingdom Metazoa; phylum Chordata; class Actinopteri; order Stomiiformes; family Stomiidae; genus Borostomias; species Borostomias antarcticus. The sequence goes on from NC_140251.1 coordinate 18,164,938, forward strand.
CCATACCAATTAATTTTTACCATATTGTACTTGAATCCCAAACTATTTAACCCATAGTGATTGTAAAGCAGTCACTAAATCATAATATAACACCATGTAGGCCTACTGCAGTGTCACTTGTCATAAAAATGACAAACTTGCTCTGAAGTGTGATTGCATTATAACCTCAATCTGCTGTTACTGACAGAGAACGCACAGACACACACAAATACACACATGCACCCACACACGCACACAAGCAATGACACACGCGCGCACACACACACACACGCATTCTTCCCTCTGCCCCTTCCTTCATGGAATCTTGTGAGAGGAGAAAGAGAGAGAGAGGAGGGGGTGAGAGAGAGAGAGAGAGAGAGGAGGGGGTGATAGAGAGAGAGAGAGGAGAGAGAGGAGGGGGTGATAGAGAGAGAGAGAGAGAGAGAGGAGGGGGTGATAGAGAGAGGAGAGGAGAGAGAGGAGGGGGTGATAGAGAGAAAGAGAGAGAAGAGAGAGAGAGAGGAGGGGTGATAGAGAGACAGAGAGAGAGAGAGGAGAGGGTGATAGAGAGAGAGAGAGAGGAGGGGGTGATAGAGAGAGAGAGAGAGAGAGAGAGGAGGGGTGATAGAGAGACAGAGAGAGAGAGAGAGGAGGGGGTGATAGAGAGAGAGAGAGGAGAGGGTGATAGAGAGAGAGAGAGGAGAGGGTGATAGAGAGAGAGAGAGAGGAGGGTGATAGAGAGAGAGAGGAGAGAGAAGGCCTGGTGCCTTGGGGAGGGTCATCTCAGAGGGACATCGGGGAATGGCAGCGTCAGTGTGGGGTGGGGAACATGTGTGTCTGCTGTGCTGAGGGCTAATCACGAACGGCACGCGTGGCACTGACAGCACAGTTAGATCCCCGCGACCCAACCCCCAATCACACCACACACACACACACACACCCCGCAGAGCAGCGCGCTACACACTAATGCTTCTGTTTGATCAGGCCTCTTCATTCGGGGAGGGGTGTATAATGACAGCTGAGTGTCCAGTACAACACGGAATACAGCAGGGAGCGAGGGAAGAGGGAGGGGAGAGGGGGGAGAATGAGAGGAGGTGGATGAAGGGAAGGAAGGAGGGGAGAAGGGGAGAGAGGGAGTGATGGTGGGAGGAGAAGGGAGATGAGAGAAGGGCAGGAGGGAGGCCAGGCGCTCCTGAGGAGTAGAGCGAGACTATCACAGTGGGTACAGGACAGGAACTGGGCTCCTCGTAAAGCCTTCACACACACAGCAGCTTGAGGCCGAGCTTCATCGGGCGGACGCTTCACACAAACGTGTTTAGATGTGGATAGAAAGACTGAATATAAGAGGAAAGATCTTCGGGGGAGAATTGAATCGAAGAGCATAATAGAATAGAATAGAATTTGAATAGAATTCTATGAAGTCAACGCCGCCCCTCCTCTCTGAGATGGTATGTGTGCAGTTAAAGGGAACATAAATGACCTCACACAATGTGACATTTCGTCTGTCAGTCCGTCTCCCCCTGAGTGTAGTGTAGCGTAGGTTAACATTATCTTTGCTCCTGTCTGAGAGGTTTCTCTCCCCACAGCGTCGCCTCGGGGGAGGAGTGGGCTAGGGGGCGGGGGGGGGGGAGGAGTGGGCTAGGGGGCGGGGGGGAGGAGTGGGCTAGGTGGCGGGGGGAGTGGGCTAGGGGGCGGGGGGGGGGGGGGGGGAGTGGGCTAGGTGGCGGGGGGAGTGGGCTAGGGGGCGGGGGGCGGGGGAGGAGTGGGCTAGGGGGCGGGGGGGGGGGGGGGGAGTGGGCTAGGGGGCGGGGGAGGAGTGGTCTAGGTGGCGGGGAGGGGGGGGGGGGGGGGGGGGGGCTGGCTATCTGAGAGGCTCTGCTCCTCTCCGCCAGACTGAGGGCCTTGTGAGTCTGTGGAATTCAATTATGTTTTGAGAATCAGGAAGTAGTGAGTCCCCCCTCCCCCAAAAATATTTGATTGTGCAGACAGCTTAGGACAGAGAGATGGAAACACAGTGAGTGTTGAGTGTTGTTGCTGTAGTGATGCCAGTATTTGTTTATTTCTAGGTCATAGGAGTGTGTATTTAATGCATATTTACTACATTTGTCATAGCCTTTATCTGTATGTGCTGTTATTGTAGGTTTTCAGCCACAGTGATCGAACAAAGAGAAGCATGTATTTCAGAAGGGATTTTAGTTCTATGGTCTTAGAAGAATGTTATTTTCCCTCAAACCTTTCAATGTGAATTGAACTTCTGTTCAGTGTTTACAATCACAACTATTTATCCTTCAAGGTCTGTGTTGAGTTGTGCTGCGAGACTGCTACATTCTTCAGCACCAATAAGTAAAGTAAGTTAATAAATGTGTGTGTGTGTGTGCGTTCCTGCATGTGTGTGATTGTGCTTGTCCATATATATATATATATATATGTGTATAGTATATAACAGCGTATAGATCACTTCATTGTATATTCCTAGAAATTATTGTGTGTGTGTGTGTTTTGTGTCTATTGTGAGTGTTGTGCTTTGTGTATGATTTCAGCATGGAGTGTGTAAATCCAAGCCCATCCACTGGAGCTGCAGGGATTCATTCAACCCCTGTTCTGGTTGCTTTGGTTACCACTGCCACTTATCCAGGAAGTGTCCTGGCAGATCAAACAGGTGTTCTTCCTGCCGACACTTCTGCTCGCTAGGTTGCTAGGAACCTTTGTTCCCTGCTGCACACAGGTGCTGGGGGCGTACAGTGGGGACGGACGACAGGAACACAAAAAGCCTTGTTGTGTCCTGGAGCTCCGGCTTGAACCGCACAGCAAACCACTAAAGCGTCCCCCCGAGCAGATAGAGGGAGGGATCAGAGGATGAGTGAGGATGGAGGGGAGAGGGGGGCCCGGGGGTGGAGGGATGGAGGAGCGAGGGAGGGGAGAGGGCTGGAGGCGGGGGAGGCAGGATGGAGGGAGGGGGGAGGATGTGCAGCAAGATAGGTAGCGATTCGCAGATCAGAGACAGAGACACAGACTCAGCGAGGGGGCTGGACCCCCCCCCCCTCCCCCTCCCCCTCACCCCTCAGGCTGAGCCCCCCCACTGCTCTCCCCATCACTGGTCCCTGTCTGCTGTCTGTATCCACGGGAACCCCCCCCCCCAGTGTGAGGTCACTAAGCGCTCCCTGTGCAATCCTTTTGCCTCTGAGTGAGGATCACAGGCCTGCTGGAGCTGCCAGAACACCCACGTTCTCCACGTTCTCTTAAGAACATTCCCAACCAGAACACTCATGCGCTCCACGTTCTCTTAAGAACATTCCCAACCAGAACACCCACGTTCTCCACGTTCTCTTAAGAACATTCCCAACCAGAACACTCATGCGCTCCACGTTCTCTTCAGAACATTCCCAACCAGAACACCCACGTTCTCCACGTTCTCTTAAGAACATTCCCAACCAGAACACCCACGTTCTCCACGTTCTCTTAAGAACATTCCCAACCAGAACACCCACGTTCTCCACGTTCTCTTCAGAACATTCCCAACCAGAACACCCACGTTCTCCACGTTCTCTTCAGAACATTCCCAACCAGAACACTCATGCGCTCCAAGTTCTCTTAAAAACATTCCCAACCAGAACACCCACGTTCTCCACGTTCTCTTAAGAACATTCCCAACCAGAACACCCATGCGCTCCAAGTTCTCTTCAGAACATTCCCAACCAGAACACTCATGCGCTCCATGTTCTCTTCAGAACATTCCCAACCAGAACACCCATGCGCTCCACGTTCTCTTCAGAACATTCCCAACCAGAACACCCATGCGCTCCACGTTCTCTTCAGAACATTCCCAACCAGAACACTCATGCGCTCCATGTTCTCTTCAGAACATTCCCAACCAGAACACCCATGCGCTCCACGTTCTCTTCAGAACATTCCCAACCAGAACACCCAAGTGCTCCATGTTCTCTTCAGAACATTCCCAACCAGAACATTCATGCGCTCCACGTTCTCTTCAGAACATTCCCAACCAGCCACCACGTTTGCAGCACTTCAGTTACAAAACCCCCCAAAATAATGTTATTTTTTTTGTTGTTGTTTAGTTGTGTGAAATGCTCCCCAAAATTGGTGTTTTTAACGACACCAGTAATGACAACATTACAGGTCTCAGGAGAGACCTCCCAACAGCTATTTAAAACGTTTCCCCTGTCAGTCGGAGAGAGCCCTGGCTCTTTGATGCGATTTTAAAAAACGGTGATTGACGTTAATCATGCCCAGACTGAACACATTGCTTTTTCTATTGTATTGAATTGCACCCTCTGTGGTAAACCTGATTTGATTTTGAATCGCAGTGCGGCCATGAGGACTCAGGACCTCCTCGTAAAATTTTAGTGTCGTGAAAATTGATTTGGCCTCCAGAGAGAAAGACAGAAAGAGAGATAGAGAGTTCTAAGGGTTTCATTACCAGTCCTGTCTGTTTCTGCTCTAATCAATTCCTTTGTGGCTCTCTCGGCCAGGGAACAATGTAGAAGCATTGAAATTTTATTCTGGCACTGAATGTGACTCAGTTTTTAAAATGGGAGTAAAACTGTAGTCGATCACTTCCTCCCTGGTCATCTAATGAATTTACTGACCCCAGAATGAAAACAAGTGCTCAGTGAACATGTTGTCCCCCACCCATGATGCATGTTCCTTTGTGGTAATGAAGAAGTGGAAATGTGATTTTCTGAAGGACTATGGATATATGAAAAGTGTAATTTTACATGCGTAGTATTTCCCTCCCCAAGCTCTAAACTCTGGTGTGAAAAGAAGAAGAGCCCCTGAACACTTTCTTTCAATTCTGGAAATTCAGAAATCCGGACAAAATGACATTCGTCAATTTTCCAGCAAAGATGCAACGTGCGTCCTTTTGCATTTTTTTGCCGTCACCTGGCAACGTGAAGCACGTGTTCTACCGTTCCTGCATTCGGAAAATGTTCAGCGTAGTACGATCCACGGGTTCTATCCACAGGGTTCCCCTGTTCCCAGCGCGTTCTCGACCAACCAACGTGGAACTCCTGAGTGCAGCTTTGCTTCGTACGGGCGTTCTCCTGTTACGTGTGAAGCTCAGGCCCCTGAGCGCAAGTAGGGAGCGCTGCAGAACGTTCTATTACCCAGACTCCCCGGGTAACTGCGTGACTAACCTCATCATGGTTGGACTCATTATATGACCCCGCCATATTCAATGCACCTCAATACTAACCTATTTAAAACGAGCACCAAACGAGCTACTAAACACCTCAAGCCCTGAACTCTGTGGATTTAGAAAGTAGATTGTCCCCTGAGTAGAGTAGACTACACTTCTACTGAGACACCAAGCAGAGTTTTTATGGTACAAAGCAAAATTTACCTGGCAATGGGTAACTGACGAGCGCCCCCTACACGTGTGATGGACGAACACACGCGTGAACGAACGTACGCGGGTTGATAAAGTCTCTTCCATTGGGTGGGGGACAACATTATCCTGGGTATGTCTTCAATTTGATTAACAGGACCTATGCTTACATTCGATGAGAACACAGACAAAGGCAACAATCACTCTAGCATTAACCCAATATCCCCGTCGCTATAACTACAGTATTGTTTGAAAAGATGTGAAATACGGAGGCTTTGGTATACGCAAGACAATACCTTACGTTCCTCTCAGAGATGTTCTTCCTGTCACTCTGACAGACGTTGAGGGGAGCAGAGCACATCTCCCGCCCCCACATCCGTCTAATTTCAGCAATGAGAAAATGAAAGGCTGTTTCCCACCGGGCTGCGTGGCGTAGTGGAGTAGAGAGGAGAGAGGAGAGGGAGAGCAGGTAATCAAGTAGCACGTAGCTCCCCTCCCCTGTCAAGACAATTATGGCAAATCATATGCTCTTACCGGCTCTAATTACCACGAATCTGTCTACCCCGCTCTCCGCGGCGGCCTCCGCCACTCGCTCGCTCTCTCTCCCGGAAGCACGTTTACAACAATGGCAATTACGCCATGTACCATTACATGTGTGACTTCCATGGAGGTCAGATAGTGTGCTCTCGTCAGGACCGCCGTGCCTCAAAAGAGGGCGGCAGGGAGAGAGAGGAAAGGAAGAATTCAACTCGACGTTGGTCTCACATTGAAAGATGCTACTGGTGCACTGGGACTCGGTGTGTTCAAGTGGCTCCACAAGCTAGGCTAATTGAAGTCAATCGCAGGGCATGGGTAATGTGCCTCCTATACGCCTGTGTGTGTGTGTGTGTGCGTGTGTGTGCGTGCGTGTGTGTGTGTGTGTGTGTGTGTGTGTGTGTGTGTGTGTGGTCTGCAGTGCACGGAGGTTGATGTAATGGCCTTAGATCCTGACGGATGGTCCAGGAGATGAGCATCCAACCAGGCCAGTCAGCCACCATATCCGGCTCTGCTGTCTCCCCCCCAGTGACCGTTCCCTGTGGGCTCCACTTCACTAGCATGAGATCAATGAGGGCACGGGGGCGGAGGAGCGAAGGGAAGAGGAAGTCACCCCGGTGGTTCTAAGTAGCACACTTAGCTGACGCTCAGAGGGAGTCTTGGAAGAGGTGCTGAGCTAATGAATTTAAGGGCTGACTGGGCAGCCATTTAAGGTGATGTTCGCCATGGCTCTGGGAGGGGACAGGGCCGTTGGACAGGGGAAGAATCGGATTACTGAAAGAGAGAATGATCCGATGGAGGGGGTGGGACTTTAGGGTCGGGTTGAGAGGAGTTATCAAGTTAGGTGCATCGTTACTTGTTTACCGCGTGGAAAATGTATTTTTTTTAATTCTTTTCTAAAAGTCTTTATGTAAAGTTATACATTGACAAACTATCGATGGAGTGCCCTGAACTTAAGCAGGTTAAACGTGCACCATTTTCCCTCTACTAGTATTTTGCAGTGCACACTGGGCTTTTAACCAGGAATATTAGCATTCGCATTTCTGTCCTGACTGCTGGGATAAACAGCAGATGGTAATGTTTAATCCTCCGCTGTTCAACCTGCCGAGGGTTTGTTCAACCTGCCGAGGGTTTGTTCAACCTGCCGAGGGTTTGTTAGACAGATGTCAGGTCAGGAGGGGGCTGGCAGTCGGAAAGTACAGCTACTAGCAGCATCTCAACCCACACTATCTGGTCAAAGCTAGCTGCATCTCAGGCCACACTTTAGACTCCGTTTGTCAAAGGTGCAGTAGCTACAGTAGCTGGACCACTATCTGGTTTACACTACATCATCTTATCAAAGTAGCAGTTCATTTAAGTTGACATGTATCTATGCAATATCTAAGGGAAATCTACCATTTTGTAGGTTTTTACAAGACATTTTATGTGAAACCGTTGGAACAAGAGCTTAGTTACATCATACTACAATGCAAGTTTGACAATCTCAAGCTATGGATTCAGAATAACAAAGTATGATGGAAATAAACAATGAACAGTTCCCCTCTTAAACCAGTTTGGCCTCAGCACAAGAAGAGGGTCAGTTAGGAATACATTTTATTATTTTCTCTAAAACACAAGATGCATAATTTGCATTTGACTCACTCCAAAATCCCAATTACATATTTATCCAATAAAGCCAATAATTGTGAACGACACGCAAGGGATTTAATTATCTGATAATACATGAGTGAGATATTATGCAGACGGCCACTTCTTTCCCCCTGAGGATAGGATTTATATTCACGCCACAAATGCCCCCCCCCCCCCACAATTAATTCTATTTGGAAGAGACTGGAGAGAGAACTGGGGAACTGGGAGAGACTGGAGAGGGAACTGGGGAACTGGGAGAGACTGGAGAGGGAACTGGGAGAGACTGGAGAGAGAACTGGGAGAGACTGGAGAGAGGGAACTGGGAGAGACTGGAGAGAGAGAACTGGGAGAGACTGGAGAGGGAACTGGGAGAGACTGGAGAGGGAACTGGGAGAGGGAACTGGGAGAGACTGGAGAGAGAACTGGGAGAGACTGGAGGGGGAACTGGGAGAGACTGGAGAGGGAACTGGGAGAGACTGGAGAGGGAACTGGGAGAGACTGGAGAGGGAACTGGAAGAGACTGGGAGAGACTGGAGAGGGAACTGGGAGAGACTGGAGGGGGAACTGGGAGAGACTGGAGAGGGAACTGGGAGAGACTGGAGAGGGAACTGGGAGAGACTGGAGAGGGAACTGGGAGAGACTGGAGAGGGAACTGGGAGAGACTGAAGAGGGAACTGGGAGAGACTGGAGAGGGAACTGGGAGAGACTGGAGAGGGAACTGGGAGAGACTGGAGAGGGAACTGGGAGAGACTGAAGAGGGAACTGGGAGAGACTGGAGAGGGAACTGGGAGAGACTGGAGAGGGAACTGGGAGAGACTGGAGAGGGAACTGGGAGAGACTGAAGAGGGAACTGGGAGAGACTGGAGAGGGAACTGGGAGAGACTGGGAGAGACTGGAGAGGGAACTGGGAGAGACTGGAGAGGGAACTGGGAGAGACTGGAGAGAGGGAACTGGGAGAGACTGGAGAGGGAACTGGGAGAGACTGGAGAGGGAACTGGGAGAGACTGAAGAGGGAACTGGGAGAGACTGGAGAGGGAACTGGGAGAGACTGAAGAGGGAACTGGGAGAGACTGGAGAGGGAACTGGGAGAGACTGGAGAGGGAACTGGGAGAGACTGAAGAGGGAACTGGGAGAGACTGGAGAGGGAACTGGGAGAGACTGGAGAGGGAACTGGGAGAGACTGGAGAGGGAACTGGGAGAGACTGGAGAGGGAACTGGGAGAGACTGGGAGAGACTGGAGAGGGAACTGGGAGAGACTGGAGAGGGAACTGGGAGAGACTGGAGAGGGAACTGGGAGAGACTGGAGAGGGAACTGGGAGAGACTGGAGAGTGAACTGGGAGAGACTGAAGAGGGAACTGGGAGAGACTGGAGAGGGAACTGGGAGAGACTGGAGAGGGAACTGGGAGAGACTGGAGAGGGAACTGGGAGAGACTGGAGAGGGAACTGGGGAACTGGGAGAGACTGGAGAGAGAGAACTGGGAGAGACTGGAGAGGGAACTGGGAGAGACTGGAGAGGGAACTGGGAGAGACTGGAGAGAGGGAACTGGGAGAGACTGGAGAGAGAGAACTGGGAGAGACTGGAGAGGGAACTGGGAGAGACTGGAGAGAGAACTGGGAGAGACTGGAGGGGGAACTGGGAGAGACTGGAGAGGGAACTGGGAGAGACTGGAGAGAGAACTGGGAGAGACTGGAGAGAGAGAACTGGGAGAGACTGGAGAGAGAGAACTGGGAGAGACTGGAGAGGGAACTGGGAGAGACTGGAGAGGGAACTGGGAGAGACTGGAGAGAGAACTGGGAGAGACTGGAGAGGGAACTGCCAGCAGCACCATAATTGAACATTAGTAGATCTCCTAATTCACATGAATGACGCTCCCCTTGACCGACCATGAAGCCCCTTTCTACACACTGTATCTCGTTGTGCTAATTGTATGGAGTGAAAGGCCTGGGGCCCGGACTGAAGGATGTAATTCAACTAGCTTTAATAAGGTATTACTATTCAATACAGTGCTTATTATTTCTAACCTGGACTCCCGACTGGAGACACAAAGGAACTGCATTTTCACCTCTCAGGGTTTTTTTTTTCCCCTCCGGAAATCTTGAGCGAATTTATAAGTGCATGCAGAGACGGGCTCTACCACTGAGAGAGACGGGAGGGGGGGGGGGGGGAGAGGGAGAGAGAGAGAGAACGAAGGGGAGAGAGAGAAAGTGAGAAAGAGAGAGGGAAAGAGGGAAAAAGAGAGTTTCCATGCGTATTAACATGAAACAGGGATGCCCATTATACCTCCTATGTATTTGAATGGCAGAACCATAGTTGATCATCCCCCCGGGCCCCTCTGTTAGACTCCGCCCCTGGGGTCGGTCTCTGGCAACCAGGACCCCGTGGCCTGATGAACCTGTGGATCAGCTTTGAGCCGTCACTCTGCTGCTCAGCACCATGACCCACACAATGCTGCCCGCTAGTTGTTCCTTATTGTGTCTGTTAACCCAAGCAGTGCCTTATATAAAATGAATGGCCGATGTAACTTTAACTTGTGGCAGCAACCCGCTGGCTCCTGAGTCCACCTGTCATTCCGTGCCGGTTGTTACTGTATGACAACGTTATTGTTGGAGAGAAATGCGTTAGAAAATGGTTTGAATACTACAGTATGGCTTTTCCCCCAAAGACTTCTTATGAAAAGAAACGCTGCGTTATTCAAAGCAAATTGACTTGTAATAGCCTATCTTAATCACCGTTATTCAGCCATTCAAACTAGAATGTTTTTTGTTTTACATTTTACACAAGTATTTGAGTAAGAAGTTCACTCCTTTTTAAAATACGGTTCAGATTAGGGTTAGGGGTGTGGGTTAGGGTTATATTTAGGGGTGTGGGTTAGGGTTATATTTAGGGGTGTGGGTTAGGGTTATATTCAGGGGTGTGGGTTAGGGTTATATTCAGGGGTGTGGGTGAGGGTTATATTCAGGGGTGTGGGTTAGGGTTATATTCAGGGGTGTGGGTTAGGGTTATATTTAGGGGTGTGGGTTAGGGTTATATTTAGGGGTGTGGGTTAGGGTTATATTCAGGGGTGTGGGTGAGGGTTATATTCAGGGGTGTGGGTGAGGGTTATATTCAGGGGTGTGGGTGAGGGTTATATTCAGGGGTGTGGGTGAGGGTTATATTCAGGGGTGTGGGTGAGGGTTATATTTAGGGGTGTGGGTGAGGGTTATATTCAGGGGTGTGGGTTAGGGTTATATTTAGGGGTGTGGGTTAGGGTTATATTCAGGGGTGTGGGTTAGGGTTATATTCAGGGGTGTGGGTTAGGGTTCTATGAGGTCTAGAGAGAGATCTGGTGGGGGCCACTGAGGGCCCTGGTGAGACCTGAGAGACTGCGGGATGTGCAGGGTGGGAGGAGAGGAGGGGAGAGGGGAGAGGGGGGAGTGGAGGGGAGAGGAGGGGAGAGGGGGGGAGAGGAGGGGGGAGTGGAGGGAAGAGGAGGGGAGAGTGGAGGGGAGAGGAGAGGGGGGAGTGGAGGGGAGAGGGGGGGAGTGGAGGGGAGAGGAGGGGAGAGGGGGGGAGTGGAGGGAAGAGGAGGGGAGAGTGGAGGGGAGAGGAGAGGGGGGAGTGGAGGGGAGAGGGGGGGAGTGGAGGGGAGAGGGGGGGAGAGGAGGGAGTGGAGGGGAGAGGGGGGGAGAGGAGGGGAGAGGGGGGAGTGGAGGGGAGAGGGGGGGAGAGGGGGGAGTGGAGAGGGGGGGAGAGGAGGGGAGAGGGGGGGAGTGGAGGGAAGAGGAGGGGAGAGAGGAGGGGAGTGGAGGGGAGAGGGGGGGAGGGGAGGGGGAGAGGGAAGGGGTGGAGGGGAGAGGGGAGGGGAGGGAAGGGGTGGAGGGGAGAGGGGGAGTGGAGGGGAGGAAGGAGTGGAGGGGAGAGGGAGGGAGTGGAGAGGGGAGGGGTGGAGGGGAGAGGGGGGGAGTGGAGGGGAGGAAGGAGTGGAAGGGAGAGGGGAGAGGAGGGGAGAGGGGAGGGGTGGAGGGGAGTGGAGGGGAGAGGGGGGGAGTGGAGGGGAGGAAGGAGTGGAAGGGAGAGGGGAGTGGAGGGGAGAGGGGTGGTGGGGAGAGGGAAGGGGTGGAGGGGAGAGGGGAGAGGAGGGGAGAGGGGTGGAGGGGAGAGGGGGGGAGGGGTGGAGGGGAGGGGTGGAGGGGAGAGGGAAGGGGTGGAGGGGAGAGGGGGGTGTATTGAGGTCCACAAAACCCTTCCCCAGAGTAGGGACCCGGAGCACTCACCAGCCCTCTCGCCCACCTCCAAATGTCACAACGCCTTTGTTGAGCTCACTAAAAGGTCCCAGAGTCCGTGTAGGTGTGTGTGTGTGTGTGTGTGTGTGTGTGTGTGTGTGTGTGTGTGTGTGTGTGTGTGTGTGTGTGACCATGCGTGTGTCCTCACGAGCGAGACGAGCAGGAACAGGAGGTCACAGAGACATTGCAGATACACTATTTTACAGTAATGATTACAAAGTATATGCAGTACGTGTAGCAATAAGTCATGCCATTTCCAGTGGTGAGATTCCATTAGGTCTCTAATTGTATGAAATGTGTCTGCACTGTACCAAAATAATACACTGATGAATGATTACCGCATAATTACTCTGAACTGTTAAGAGCACTAGCCTGCATTCTCCTGTCCTACTGTAGCCAACGCCACGTCAGTTGCATCTGCTGTTACCACATAGTCCGTGTTTGGGGTGTACTGATCTGTATGCTAATAAGAGTGTAGGGGGGGGGGGGTGTAGGGGTTGGAGAGATGGAGAGAAAGAGAGAGAGAGTGAGGTAATGAGAACGAGAGGAGAGAGCAAGGACTAGAGAGAGAGCGTGCGAGAGAGAGAGTGAGAGTGAGAAAGAGAGAGAGAACGACTGCCAGGGACAGGCCGTCAGTGATCAACAGCTTGCTGTTAGCCAAGGTCTCCATCTCCATAATCATTCATTTCCATGGTCTCATCATGGTCTCATTAGCTCCTCGAGAGACACCCTGTCCTGGGCGCGCTCGCCCCCCTTCTCCCCCTTTATGACACCGTCTGCCTCGCAGCGGAACCCGTGCCGCTCAGATGTGACAGAACCACGGTGGTTTGGGGAATAAAAAAGAGAAAGAATTGTAATAGAATACAAGAATCATCTGTGTTTAGTACAGCATAGGCTATAGAGAGAAATGGGGCGTCTCTTTTCATATCACCCACCAGCTACAGGGTGTGTGTGCGTGCGTGTGTGTGTGTGCGTACGTGCGTGTGAGAGCAAGAGAAAGAGTGCGTGCGCCTGTGCGTGCGTTCGTGTGCATGCCTTTGTGTATGTGCACGCGTGCGTGCGTGTGTGTGTGTGCGTGTGAGAGCAAGAGAAAGAGTGCGTGCGCCTGTGCGTGCGTTCGTGTGCATGCCTTTGTGTATGTGCACGCGTGCGTGTGTGTGTGCGCACGCACGTACGCACGGTACGTATGTTACGAGCAACACCCCACACTAATAGAAATGGAACACACTGGGCTGAGGTCACGACAGAGTTGAGCCTGTTAATAATGAAAGGATGTGAGGGAGACAGAGGCAGTCCCGTCAGGGAATTAAGAGCTAGCGATCATCTGCCAATTCTTAAACATGTATGTTTGTGACACTCAACACATCAGAATATACACTATGAATACATCAAATGTCTTTGGTTGGAATCGCAAACACCCCATGCATACTAACCTCTCAATGTGTCCTTTATTCAGAATGACAATATGCCTTCTCTCCTCTCTTCCTCGTCTCTTTTCATGCATCCCTCGAACCCGAGGCTATATGTACTGCACACCTTTATTGGCAGGGCTTTAGAGAAACCACATACTGTATGTAGATGAAGACCTGTGACTATTGTGTGTGTTTTATTAAAACGGGGAGCTTTTCCGTGCAGCCAGGCCTGAGTCTCAATCCGGTTGGACTGAGTGAGGCAGGAGGACCAGGGGGACACAGGGATCTTCAGACAGGTACAGTAGCCTTAGACAGTGTATGAGGGGACGGGGGATTTGGGTGTTTGAGATGTGCTCGCTGTGGAAAGGCCAGGGAGGATATGGGTATTACCACGTTATTAAGATCCAGAAACAAGAACTGCATCTACTGTTTCTGCTTGGTTATGTGTTTTTTCATTTGTCAAGAGATGTACAAATTGCTCAAAGATCTCTTATCAAGATTGATAGATGTTATACAGACATGCAAGCATATGTTTCATACAGTTAAGTGCTATATTCTCCTCCTAACCATGTCATCTTGCAATTAAACCAAATGTTCTGGTAAATGATTTTATAACACGTTTTTAGCTCTTAACCCCAATTCATCAGGGAATGCTAGAGACGTTAGTTGACTGTAGTCTTGGGCTCTGTGGAAGACTAGTGATTTTGTTGTTGTAAATTGACCTTTCTGACAACAAGTCCCAGTCTACCTCAGTGACCAGGTCGTTCACAACGCTGGATCGTTAGGTTTGGGTTCAAGATGTGATGCTCTGTAGCCTAATGTGCTGTGATATTTTGTCAAATGATATTTTTATGGACCCTGAAGATGTGACGGTAAGTCTTGCGATAATTATGTTTGTGTGTGGGGGAGGGGGGGGTCATATATTCATATGGTTGAACCAAAGATAGTGAATGCTTGCTTTAATCTATTACACTATCTACATGTGTTATTTCATTCATCCTCACATGCTGCATGTTGATTATGATTGTGATGGATCTTTCTGGAAACCAAGTTCTTTTGAAACTGTAAATGATTTAGGTTGCAATAAAAGCCTTTGGAACGGTAGTGAACTGATTTCCTCCTTGTTCACAATAATCCACACTATTGTGCATCTCGCTCTTGCTAATCTGTGATAATTCAGTCAAGCAAGGTTATGAATCCATTACAATCCCACTGAAAGGGTGGAGAGTGCATCTGTGAAGTACTGCCATAGTAATTGCTTCATGTAGTAAAAGGATGGATGGATGGATAGATGGAGGATGGGTGGATGAATGGATTCATGGATTGGTAGACTAATGAAAGTGTGTCATAATGGCTCGTCTGTGGGTATGAATATGCATCGCTGAGATTGAACAATATGAGTGGGTGTTACCTTCAACTCCCGGTGAACGCTGTAGGACGTTTCCATGGAGACTGCCATAGCAACCGGCAGTGAATCGCTAGCCTCCACGGCCCGAAGCAAACCCAGCCTCAGAATGGGCTCAGCCTGCAGGCCTTGAGGGCCATTGTTGAATGCACTCAACCCTTTCTTATTTAGCATTCAAACCTCCCTGTCTCCCAACATTGGTTAAAAACTCATTACTTTGAGTAGCTCTGGGTTTGTTAGAGACTGAAGGACTATTTATATAAGTATTACCAAGACTGTTACTCAGACCCTGGAAGGACATACTGGCTCACACACTGCCTGCCCTGCTCTCAGCCCATATACTGAAGGAGACTACTTCTATCCAAAACAACGGTCACATGTATCCAAACAGCTCCTTGCAATATGTTGTGAAAGCCCAATAGTACTTACACTTGCGAGACAGTAAAACATCAAGAAAGCTACAGTAAAACCAAGAAAGCTATGAAGGCCATGACTCGCAAACCTTGATAGGCATCTATAGCCTAGCCTACACTCATTTTAAGTCCCTTGAAATGTAAAAACTAAATACAAACAGGTTTGGGAGCTAGGCAGTTTTCTAGAAAAGACATTCAGGTAGGCTAACATTCAAGCAAACCTACGATTACTTTGCTGTGCAAGGGACAAGTTCCCCAGGGAGATGAACACTGTGTGCAATGGAGATTGTTTGAGGAGTAGGTCTAGGTCGGTGGAAATGGTATCAGGAAATGGCCTCCTATGATCCTGGAGACATCGGTAGCCTGCTACGTTCAACAGGTTGTCAGAGTGCGACACCTAGTGGTCAAATACAGGAGCAGCGCCTCAATCGTCTGCATGTTTCTCACAACCCCCGTATCTGGCACTGAGATCGAGATTGAAATCCATTAAAAAAGAAGTGGGTAAACCCTCGACTAAACTACTTCCTTTGACAGCTGACCAGTCACATGAAAGATGGACTCTGCATATTCAATGAGGTGTAGAATGATGCCGACTTATCATATACCACGCACTCTTTGTTTCTCGCTTCCCCGTGTGTGTGTGTGTGTGTGTGTGTGTGAGTGTGTGTGTGTGTGTGTGTGTGTGTGTGTGTGTGTGTGTGTGTGTGTGTGTGTGTGTGTGTGTGAGAGAGAGAGAGAGAGAGAGAGGTTCACAGCTCATCCCACACACCAGGTGACATGGCAGATGCTCATTAAAATTGCAGGAAGAGAAAAGCCATTTCCATAATGCACTGCATAAAGGATCAGTTTGGTCTAATGACAATGTCACTGTTTCCTGTGCTCCCATATGATAAGATAACACTTTATTAATCCCCAGGGCAGAGGGGAAATTCGGGACAATGCTTGACTAGGTCTCATATCCCCATCTCTCTCTGTCTCTCTCTCTCTCTCTCCCTCTCTCTCCCTCTCTCTCTCTCTTTCTCAACACACGCATGCGCACACAGACAGACACACGGAATGACGTCAGGTATCAGCTGACTCGTTTGTTTTGCTGGCTAGAGACTCCGCAGCAGCCAGCGAGGGAGGAAGCCAGCGAGCATCAAAGGACCCTTATTATTGAACAAAATTGGCGTTTCGATCAACCACTTGCATATACTGTTTTTTATATTTGAATTTATTTAATCCATCGAAAAGTACATTTTGTTTCAACTACGAAAGTGTTTGACCTGAGAGCCATTATGCCTTCAGAAAAAACCTTCAAACAAAGGAGGACATTTGGTAGGTAGCCTATCGGCCCTGTTACCATATTTCAAGTTGCTCGTCACGTTCTCGTTAAATGTTTTGGTATCTTGAATTATTCTTATTGTTTATCTTAAATTACCCAAATTCAGTTTGTTGCTTCTTTTGTAAGTGTTGTCAGTCTTTGTTTACAGAGCAGATGGTACGTAGCCTATTGCCTAATTCTCCCCGTGTCTTCAGCTCAACTTCAACCACTCGCTATAGATTGATATTGACAATGTTATCTTAGGGGCTGATATCAAGTGTGATATCTTATCAAATGAGTGGTCAGGCGTAAGATCAAACAGACGGGTGCGATCTTTGAGTGGCGTCTATATCTGATAGCTGTTAAAGTGTTAAACACACAGAAGGGAACCTTATATAGCCTAATGTGAATGCAAAAATGTAATTGTTGTTGAGGCGTCTGAACACGTCTCCGTTTGGGAGAGCAAGGCGAACTGGATTCACGCTGCTTGGTCGGTTTAGGCCTGTTTGTGCGAGAGCAGTAAGAAGAAAAACAAGTACCAAATTGCTGGTGTCGAAATGCTGGGAAGTCCTCTGCAGGATTGGGGGATGGGAGGGTGAGGGAGGTGAACAGACGGGCCCAGGGGCGAAGGGGACGGATCATTGTTAACTTCTCTACTGTAACATTGTGGCCCATTGTGTGTCGAGGAGGCCCCCCGTTATGACTGGGTACGTTTCAGGCTCGGATCATATAGGATAGGCAGGGTAACGAGGCCTAGCCAGCAGTTAGGTCACATCCGTCAGGCACCTTGCCTTGTCTCAAATCCACTAGGCTACAGTACAATGGCCCACATAGCCAAATTAGCACAATAATGTAGGCCTGATGCACCAGTTAATTATCAATGGAGGCAATGAAGCGGGCCTGTTTTCAATACAATCAAAACATTAGCATATTAAGCCTATAATTATTTGTCCATAGTAAAAACATGCCATTCCTTTCATACAGTAGGCTACACCGAAACTGGCAAGATTCGAGACAGATTAGTTTTCATAGGCAACTAAATCCTTTTTATACTGTCACAGGCCTAGTTCCCGATTGCAAAAGTTACCCCATTTGCGCAATATCGACAGAACAGCGCACTGGCAGCAGACAAGACGTGATGTGTTTGTCATGACATAGTTGGCGAAACGCCACATGTTGGTGATACATATGTATGTAGTAATAGACGCCACATGTTGGTGATACACAGTAGCTTAATAAGTGAGATCCAGCATGCATAGGCTACTGGATACTACACAAGAATAAACAAACTTCAGAAATTATACAGATGCGACGAAGGAGCTGATGTCCCTCAGGAACCTGGGGCCCGGCATAGTTGATCTGTCACATCAAAGTGCACTCTTGTTTTGTGATATTGGGCCCCCCACCTCCCAAATTTGAACTCTATTCTTGAATATGTTGTGGAATATGTGTTCTAACTAATGTACAAGTCCATCTCAGAAAATTAGAATACTGTGGAAAGTTCATTATTTTCCGTAATTTAATTCAAAAAGTGAAACTTTCATTTATTATAGATTCATTGCACATGTAGTGAAATATTTCATGGCTGATTGCCTCCATGCCATGCTCCACGCTCAGTAATTTGTGCAAAATGAGCCCTCACCAAGTATTGAGTGTGTAAATGAACATACTGTACAATCATAAAGATTAAAACAAAAAAGGCTTGAAATATTTCATTTTGTGTAATGGATCTAGAATACATAAAGGTTTCACTTATTTAATTAAATTACGGAAAATAATTAACTTTTTCCACAATATTCAAATTTTTGGTCACCTGTAAGAGAGAATACATAGTAGAATTATAATAATGTAAGCTAATGAAAGTAGACAATTTAATTTCTCCGGTTTAAGGGCTGCACATGTACTGTTATTCTATAGAAAGCATTACTCACAACACCTGGGGCACGGGATCTCCTGCAGCAATGCAGAGATCCTAACATCAGTGAGGCAGGATGGGCGGACCACACCTGGTGTGTGGAGTGGGGGGAGAACACCTTCAGACTTACCCAGACCGGCGTAAGTGAGGCTTAACCGCCTCCGGACCGGCATTGGACGCTACCGCTCATCGATGCACAGATGGGTGCCCGGATATATAGCCTGGGTGACCCCCTCACCCAGGCTTGGAACCAGGGGCAGATAAATCAACTGAATTAGTAAAAAATCACTATTCAAATCATCACCTCCAGCATACACCACAAACCGAAACTAATCATTTGTCTTTCATGCCAAAAACCGTACCCAAAACTGAAGAAGCACAACTTGTGCCATGACACAGTTGCATCCCCCCTTCCATTATATCCTCCCAGGACAAAAGATACGGGTATCGAAACGGCCGTCATAGAGAATAAATAGGGAAAGGTATTGAACCAGCTGAATGGTGGCCAATGGGCGTGCTTACAACGACAGTTATCGATTCCAAACTGCTCAAAATCAGATAGCTAGATTGTGTAGGCCGAGAGGATTCCAATCATGTCCACCTCTTGACATTTTGGTCAATTTTACTGACTGCTAGATCGACGGAAAGACAAGCAGTTTCATGTAACAGCTGTACGTGATCACACACATGCGTACATCACCTCTGCTGCCCCCTAGGGGAAGTTTATCTTTGGGATGGGTATGCTAGCTGTGTTCGGAATCGCTACCTCGTTCCCTCACTCCCTATTCCCTATATGGGGTTCACTATATAGTGAACTACCTAGGGAACGGAGAAAATGTAGGGTACATGCGCTGTTCCCTGGAAATCAAGGTGAATTGTGGGTAATAAATAGTGGACTATATAGGGAACGAAAATTCCGTGGAGAATTCGGACATTACAAACAAAATGGCTGACGCCCCCTATAGTGCACTAGTGAATAGGGAGCGATTCCGAACACAGACGCTGTCTTGTCTTGCGTTGCCAGTTCTTCTTCAATGTGTGTTATTGATGATGTCTGAGCGGCACAGCTCCCTCTGGTGGGTAGGTGGTGAACCGCACCCCGCAGACCTGAAACCGTCAACCCCCGCCTGTTCACCGTGGAGGTCTGTCTCTTCATAGGTCCTGTGTGGGGAAGAAGCCCTGTGACAGGCAGGTCATCCTGAGGTAGTCACACAGAGCGTCCTTGTCTGTGTAACTGCTCTGGGAGAACAGCTCATTACAGTCTAAATGTGGAACAAATGCCCAACTCACTCCTCAGAAATAACACTTTGTCCTCACAGCCTCTGAAGTTTATTGAGTTTATCTAACATGTACATTTCCCCAATTTTGTTTCTGAACAGAACAGGCTACTATACCAAAGTATACTTGGAGTTGTTTTTTACTACAAAATACACTTTATTTGTCCTAGCAAGTATTCTTGGTGTTTTGGTTGTTTTTCCTTGTCCAGCCAAACTGACCTCAGTGGACAAAGAGTCCCAAGCCACAGCCTTATCAGCTACTATGGTAACTGTTGTTTTGGCCTGGTGACACAAGTGTCACTAGGGCATGGTGACCTTGCACTTTCTGTTGTGTTCAGCTGTGTCATGATCTGCTCTAGGTGGATACATTGTAACAACACCGCTATGAGCATGTTATGAGGTGCTATAGGATATTTGGAATACTAACCTACTTTACTTAGGCCTTGGTATTCCTTATAGAATATAGGTCAACGATTGGTTGTTTCTATCCATTTTTGTCCTGGGCCCTCTTTACTCATTGCCATATCAGTCTGTGACAGCATTTGACAGAATTACTCTTTCATTCTTCCTCTCAGGTGGCTTCTAGAGGGGACAGGAAACAGGAAGTAGAGTAGAGGGGACAGGAAACAGAAAGTAGAGTATATAGGTCGTGTTGGATGACTGCTAACCTGCACACCCTGTGTGTTCACAGAACAGAGAGTAGATGACGTCAGGCTGATCCGAGAGCAGCACCCCAGCAAGATCCCAGTGAGTATCCAACCTGACTACTCCACACACAGAATACCACAGGAGACAGACATGTTTTACCAGAGTTGATATGGATTTACCATAATCATGCTACACAGAAAACTAATATTCTACAACACTACATACATGTTTTCTCAGATGTAATATCATCTGTACTAAGTTACTGAAAATTAGTAAATAGTTACAGTTACTAGTTACTTCTTTCAAAAGTAACTGAGTTACTTTAGTGGAGTAGACTATAATATTTCAATTGGTGGTACAAGTGTGAAAATTTGAATAAGCAGTCTCCATGGGTCACTTGACAAGAAAATTGTCATTTGACGTTTCAAGATGGCAGACATTTTTCAAGATGGCTGACACCTTAGTGGAGCAGTTAAAGTCACACAGAAATGAAAAAAGCATTGTGTCCCATTTTGGTTCACATAATTGGTCATAGTGTCCACCTATTCAACGATGTATGCCAAAAAAATTACAAAATTCTACTTTTGTTATAATCTTATATCAAAGAATATAATTTCTTACTTCCTGGAAAACCGTAGGTCACGTGCAATTACGACAACAGGTACCTTAGATTTTAGGCCAATAATCCCACTACATCCACTCGTCAACCAACGCTATCCTTCTATCGAATCTGTCTAAAGTTCTTAAAACCCGTCCACTTGTCAATGTTCCAATCAAATTCTCTAAACATTATGTCCCACCCTCATAGCTTGTTTGCGTCGGAAATACGTCAAACTACGGAAGTTAGATGATCTCAAACGTCCGTTTCTGTGCGACTTTAAGTGATATAATGGTTTATTTGGTGGTACAAGCATGACAATTGGCATGAGCAGTCTCTGTGGGTTACTTGACAAGAAGCCACCCACAGCCACCTGAAATTTCAAGATGGTGGCAATTTTTCAAGATGGCCGCTACCTTAGTGGAGCAGTTAGGCCTAAGTAATCATTTAGTTGGTGATACAAGCATGAAAACTGCCATGAGTCGTCTCAAAGG
Organism: Borostomias antarcticus; assembly: GCF_949987555.1. Lineage (NCBI taxonomy): Eukaryota > Metazoa > Chordata > Actinopteri > Stomiiformes > Stomiidae > Borostomias > Borostomias antarcticus. The sequence goes on from NC_140251.1 coordinate 18,186,156, forward strand.
GTCATTTGATAAGAAACCACCCAAAGCCACTTGAAATTTCAAGATGGCGGACATTTTTCAAGATGGCCATCACCTTAATGGAGCAGTTAAGTGATATAGTTTAGTTAGTGACACAAGCATGCAATGGAATGAGCAGTCTAAGTGTTACTTGACAAGAAAACACTCCCAGTTAGTTGAAATTTCAATTTTCAAGATGGCCAACCCCTGGATACTTAAAATATCATAGAAATGTATTGGTTTTTTTTTCATTAAGGACAATTTGGTGTCATTTTATTCTAAATGTTTCAGATGATGCTAAAAACAATTGTCGATCAACAACAACTATGATATGATAAAGAACAACTTTTAATGCATCAGAATACAGTTGTGTTCATTTGTTGATGATAGATAGATACTACCGGTTCCATTTCATTGCTGATAAAGTTACAGAAATGAAAACAGCCAATATAGTAGTAAGTAAGTAAGTAAGTAAGTAAGTAAGTAGTAAGTAAGTATATAGTCATTGTGACGAACAGGGAAGTTGCTGCTAGCTTGGATGCAGCAGCCCCTTGTAGTCATGAAGAGGCAGACCCGTATCTTCCTTCATGCCCAGCAGGCAGTGAAACAAGGACACAAATCCCTGATGATTGATGCAGATGTCTGTCTGTCTGTCTGTCTGTGTGTGTAGTTGCCCCTGCTAGAGCCTGATTGCGTGTTGGTCTTGCCAGGGTTGTTCCCCGCTGTCCTCTGTGTTTTCAGGTGTAGTTCTGGCTCCCCTTCCACACATCGGCGCATCATGTTTTACTTTGTCACCAGCCTATTACTGTGAAATAAGATACATTTTCACTTACTTTGTTACACTGCCTATATCTAACAGTGAAGCACATTTTCGGTTTAGTTCCTTGGCATTGTTTTCTGCTGCCTATTTACCAGTGAGAGATGCGGGTATTTCTAGTTGAAGAGTTTTGTAATGTCAGCACCTCTACCTTTTACTGTTTCTGTTGGTCATGGTTCTGTGGCGGTGTCAGCCAGAGCTGCTGTTGCCTCTGGATCTCTGCTTATCACCATTCAGTACTAGCCATCGCTCAGTTATTGTTCTGGAGCACTGTCCATTCAGCACCACAACTGTGCTAATCTATATTTTTAGTATTTATTTGACAAATTAAGTGTCTGTTAAAAAAAAAAGCCTCCTTTGTGACTGTTACCTTGTCGTGGTAAGGGAGCTTGTGCACCTCAGTGAACCCTGAGAGCTACTGTATGCCGATGGGAAGCAACTCCTGGCAGATTTGACCAAACTGGACAGGCCGTGGGCGAGGAGTCAGACAAAACACAGTCAAACAACCTCTCTTGATAGAGCCTTTTGAGGAAACCAATACATTTCTATGAGGAAATGTATCATTTAAAGATCCACATGGCAGGTGGCAGCCATCTTGAAATGGCCTCTATCCTGAAATTTCAAGTCTGAGAGCATTTTCTTGTCAAATTACCCTTTGAGACGGCCCATGGCAATTGTCATGCTTGTATCACCAACTTAATGATTACTAAGGCCTAACTGCTCTACTAACATGGCAGCCATCTTAGAAAATTGCCGCCATCTTGAAATTTCAAGTGGCTGTGGGTGGGTTCTTATCAAGTGATGCCAATTTCCATGTTTGTATCATCAAATAAACAAAATGGCAGCCATCTGGAAATATCAAATGTCCAGGATAATTTATTGTCAAGTGACCCATGGAGACCGCTCATGCCAATTTTCCCGCTTGTATCAACTGAAAGATTCAGACAAAAATAAGTTCTTAGCCGCTCCACTACTTTACTGATTACTGCATATAGAAAGTAACTAGTTACTGGCGAAAGTAACTTTTGCGTTACTTTTCAATTATCTTATTAATGCACATGCTATAGTATATTATTATTATTATTATTATTATTATTATTATTATTATTATTATTATTATTATTATTATTATTATTATGTGTAATGCCTAACAAAGGGTAGCCAGCTTTCAATGGGTTAATAATAACTCCTAGGCTACCTCATCTCTGGCCAGTGACCTACAACATTCCTAGCCTTCAAACCAGTGTAGGCCTACATAAAGAGGGGAAGCTTCTCAAACGTTTGATCTTATAGCCTACAGCCTATATCACCAACAGGTGGACCGCAGTCCGGATCCGGACCCAGAAGCCGTCCAATCCAGACCTCGTCTTTAACCCGATAAATCAATGACAATTTCTCCCTTTTGACGGAGCGTAGGCAACTAGTTTGAGCCTGCACAGCCTTTGTAGTATTTTACGGCATTTGTTTACTATGTCACGCGTCGCTAGCCAATCGAATCTGCGTGTTCATTGCCTGACGTCACCCAGTCTACATGTGACAGCCTAGCTATCGTTAAGGTTACTGTAATCAGAGCGAGTTGGAGTTGGACACTGCATGACCGCAGAAACTTAACGACAGACAAAGAGGGAAAGTGGGAGGGTGGGATGCCACAGGTACACAGAAAAAAGGTGTTAAAGCAGTTCAATTCTTAAAATGTGTTGAGATTGTTAACACAAAAGGAAAACTCAAGCTAGATTTTGTTTTATTTTTCTAAATTTAAGCACTAATTTCAGATGCACATTTTTCAAAAGCTACTTTGCTTTTAAATGTAGAGCTCATTTTACTCAAGTTTAAAGTAGCCTACAGTACTTTTTATTTATAATCCCTCCTAAATGTGAAATCCCTCCTAAATGTGAAGTGTCAATAAACAGGTTGAAATAGCCTATTGTTGAAATGTAGCCTACTTTATTTGATTCTAAATACTATGTTGGGGATAATACAACTGAAGTGAACAATATTTTAACTTCACATGCATATTGCACAGTAACATACAGCAAATACAATAATTTGATAGGAATATGCAAGGAAACAAATGTGTTGAGGGCATAAAAACATGCATCACCACCGGACCCTGGCTTGAGGCAATTTTGTCAAACTGGACCACTTAGAACTTTACTTGATTACCCCTGACCTACAGTATACAGAATGTTAACAAAAATATATATATATGTCATTTACCATGTACTATATATATATATATATATATACACACACACACACACACATATATATATATATATATATATATATATATATATATATTTCGACTGGAATTATTAAATGGGGATTGAATGAAATGAACATAGCCATATAACTAAAAACTACAGGTTGTAAGCTTAATTTTGATGTATATGCCTCAGAGATGTAACGGTATGAAAATTTCACATCACGATTACAGTGACCAAAATCATCACGGTTATCAGTATTATCATGGTACTGTTAAAATATGCTGAAAATGTTCAAAAACTACACTCTGAAAGTTTTTCAAAGCATGGTAATAGTGAACACGGTTTTAGTGATCATTTTATCGCGATACATTTAATCAAACTTTATCACGGTTTATCATTATACCGGTTATTGTTACATCTCTAATAGGCCTAGAAGATGATAGAACAGGCAGCTCTCAGCCTGCTGCATGCTGAATACAGAATATATATCACCTTTCAATTTCAATGTGTAGTAGCCTAAATGAAATAAATAGTGAAATTAAAGTTCTATGTTTCTTGTGGCCGTCCACATTGATATATCAATAACTGACATAGCTTCTATAGGTGATGTGTGCGTTCATAGCAGGAGATTTAGAGAAATCAGGAGTAGGCTAGTTTAGGCTAGTTTGCTGCAATAGAGCTGTTTAAGATCAGAATTGATTGCATTTGCACCTTTTTCCCGAATAATAACGAGGAACAAGGGTATGAAAAATCGTATCCATTGCATTTGTGCTTTCCCGAATAACTGATTCAGGTACACACCGTATGGACACCTACACATAGATGACACTTTACCAGTATTTTGTCCTTGATCTCGAGGAGGGAAAAATAATGTCCGTATTTCCATGACAGAGCTCACGTTGTCAGAACCAGACAGAACTGTCAGCCATGTAGGCTGAGGATTGTTGATGCGTTGTGCACGGGTGATGTTGACGTTAGATAATAAACAGCAAATGTAGGCTATTTGTCCATTGTACAAAAGTAATGATTAACGAGCCCATTTCGATTTCAGTAGCTGTAACTGCGTTATTTTAATTCTAAAAGTAATTTGTTACATTACTAGTTACTGCCAAAAGTAGGGGAGTCACAGTAACGCGCACAGTTAGAATAATGGCTTTCTGGGAGTTCTTAGATATCTCCTCTGATTGCAGGTCATCATTGAGAGATACAAAGGAGAGAAGCAGCTGCCCATCCTGGACAAGACTAAGTTCCTGGTTCCAGACCATGTCAACATGAGCGAGCTGATAAAAATCATCAGGTACACGTGTGGTTACTGTTATACTGTGTGTGTGTGTGTGTGTGTGTGTGTGTGTGTGTGTGTGTGTGTGTGTGTGTGTGTGTGTGTGTGTGTGTGTGTGTGTGTGTCTCCCATGCACATGTCTCAACCTCTCTCTCATTGTATTACGCAAACACACAAAGTGCCACCAGTTTGAGGATGCGATACACTGAATTTTAAGTGCATCTACCTATGGCTTGTCTTGTGTGTAGTGGTCCTCACTGCACCCCTGCTCTACAAAACATGTTACAACGATGGCACTGAGCAGATCAGATACCTTGGTATAAATACATCTGAGCAGGGATCCATTTCCGGCTGGTCTTGTTAGGCCGATATCATTGTGAGAAACAGCGGAAATATGATCTAGACGCCACAAAGCTTTCTGGAAAGTCACACTCAAGTCTGCACTCAAACTCTTTCTGTGGCTGTCAGCGTTGTGTGCTGTAGAACCCAGACACAACAGATATCTAGCCTAGGGCAGCGAATACAATGGTCATGCACCAGAAAAAGACTCTGCGTGTGACCGTCAAGAAGATCAAAGCTTTCAGGAACTGGCCAGCCCTGAACTGTCAGTTGAACTCGACTAAATCCTGTCCATGAAAGACATTGACGTGAATAATATGGTTATGAGCGTGTATGAAATTCTCCCCTTGTCCCGTCCTCACCTATTCTCCTGTGTGGCCACCAGGAGGCGCCTCCAGCTGAACTCCAACCAGGCCTTCTTCCTGCTGGTCAACGGCCACAGCATGGTGTCGGTGTCCACCGCCATCTCCGAGGTGTATGAGCGCGAGAAGGACGAGGACGGCTTCCTCTACATGGTGTATGCCTCCCAGGAGACCTTCGGAACCCCGGCCGACCAATGAGACCCCTTCCCCTCCACCACCACCCGGCCAACGATTGGACAATGATACTATTACTCCCCCTCCCCCTAGACGGTCGTCCCTCATTCCTGATTCCTGACTCTGAACACACACCTGTCCCTGACCCCCCCTCCACCCCCCACCCCCATCAAACCTTGCTTGCTTTAAAACTGTAGCGAAGGCATTAGGGACCTGACGGGTGTCCTCACCCTGTTGCTTCAAGGGCCTCTTCTAGATGCGAGACCTGTCCTGCACCTTCTCCCCATCCCAACCCCCAAACCCTCTCCCTCCCAATCCATATACACTTGATTAGGATGTGGGTCATTCTTTTAGATGGGTTAGTGTAGCAGGAAGCTGATTGGCTGCTGGGTTTCTTCCGTAGCCAATTAGCGTAAAGCCATGTTTGAGTCTGTCTCCACCCAGTCACCGTTGAGATTCCCTGTCTGCTCTGTCCCCTGTGTGGGGTGCTTCACTTGAGTATGAGATGACAAAGCTTCAGCGAGTCACATCAACAACAGCTGCTGAAAAACGTTGTGACAGTTTTGAATCTTCAGCTGTCAGACTGACCTGTAACACTTTACTGCCAGGGCATATGATTATTCACGCGCATTGGCTGACTCACGCCAATAAGAGTCTTAACCGCCATAAAGAAATTGTTGCTTCTACTTCCTCTTTCTCTACCCTTGGGTGAGCTGAGTCACCTTGGCGAGATGTTGTATTTACACAAACAATTTATACGGCTAAACTGCTGACTGGTGTTGAGTTCGGCTTTGCGCCACCCTCTCTTCAGCTGCTTAAAAAGGGTTGTGTGTGTTTTTTTGTTGTCGGGTTCCTTTTGGGAACATTAAGGGTCGTTTCAACTTGTCCGTCCCTGTCTCATTGTAAACACCTTCACAAGCTAAGAGATGTCTGTGGAACTGTTGGTTTGGAGGAACAAAAAAAGAGAAAACTGTTATTTGCTATGCTTCCGAAAACCTGCTATGATGATTGTAGTGAGAAATACGCCTCAGTGTACAAAGAAAGACATTTTAAGAAGAATGATAATCACCTGACCTGGAGCACTATGACAGGACAGCATGATTTACATGATAATTGCACGTGTGTGAAAGGGTCACTGGTGTAGGATGATGATGAGGAGGAGGAGGAAGAGAGATGACAGGAGATAGGAGGAAGGTCAGTGAGGACTGGCCAGGCAGGAGGACAGACATATGGATGGATTGAAAGCAGGCTGGGCCTGGTCGGCTCTGTTCGCATGCTGAAATACACCCTACATCCCTGCTAAAAATATACAACTTCCTCCCTTCCTTGGAGTAATTATTGATCTAAGATGGAAGGATTGGTCAAAACAAGCTTTCCCCTGTACGGCTTTCACCAATCCAGCCAGGCTACATCTGTGATGACTTCAAAGTAGTGAGGATGGAAGAATGTAGTTTGAGTATCTAAACAGGGCTTCTGTCTTTTTGTTTGTCGTTCACCAGCCCTCCCTCCTTCCTTCTCCTCCTCTCAGATCAACCTTGCGGCTCTGACAGAGCCACGACCCGCTCTGGGACGCCACACTATAACAGTCTGTTTGTCTGGAGGGGTCATTTACACATTTATAGTGTGTGCTCTTTGCTCTCTCTCTCTCTCTCTATTTCTCTTCTCTCGCTGACCTCTAAACTGTATAAACGTTTAGAAGCTTTTTATCGCAGCATCTTCAGGCAATTTGATCTTTATTTGTTCTTTTTATTTAATGTGATTTTAATTGTAAAATAAGAATGTCCCTAATGCTTCTTTTACTTGTGTTCTGCATTAAAGTAAATGGTATGATCCGTGTGATTGAGGGTTCTGGTAACAGGTTAGTAGCAGAGGGAGGGTGTACAGCTCCACAACCAGCCTCTGCCTTCTCCTCTGTTCAACACCCTCATTATTCAATATTTACACAGCAATATTACACAACCTCTTGTATTTATGTCGGTATTTTATGAATAAAATGAAATAAATAAAAAAATCTGATGGCATGCTGTGTATTTCATAAAATAACATGATTTTGAAAGTGCGTCGTGCGTGAATTCCCAGCTACTGATTAACAAATATACTGTACTTTTTTCCACATCATATACAGCTACAAAGGGTGCAATTGCAAAATCAGAAAATATTTTATTTCAATGTTTTTTTTCAGAGGATTTGATGTAATATATAAAACAGACACATCCTAAAACACACAGAACAATAAAATACAAAAAAGTGACATAAAAAACGACAACTTGCTGTCATTCCAAAACCTGTGTCTAAATTGATACCAAAGTGATACCAAGTTTCATCACAAAATATTCAAAAAATATTTCACTAAAGATGAAGCAACATGCATGGCTATGGACAGCGAGAGCACAGCTACACTGAACGTTTCAAATCATTCAGATCGTAATCCTGACTCTGGTTGAAGGTGATGTGCATTTTGACAGTCTTTGGAGACAAGGTAGCTTTTAACAGCTGCAGTGTCTTTTTGCTGGTATCATACGGGTGCATCCTATCACACCACTAGATTAACACTACACGAGAGAAATACTAGAACCCAGCATCAGTCAAGTTCTATCTGATCAAATACTTTGTCCACCATACCCTGATGCATACCGTGATGCTTGTTACATTCAATACGGGGCTTGATTTGTAGTGGGCCTACTGTACTGTACATCCACAATCTCATCCCTACGATAGTCAGTCGTCCAACATACTCACATACAGTAATCAAAACATCCTATGTTTCCGTATGCAACCAAACGGCAGTTAACCTCCACATTTTCATTTCTAGACTCACCTCGACTCAATCGATGAAAAGTCTTGATTGATATACATCCATACACACTGTACATATATTCCTATGACATTTACCTATTAAATAATTGTCCCTTATGCCTGCATGGTGGGCCCCGGGTCTCTGCTTCGGGGACCAGGATATCCTGGTGTCACCTCTGTACCTGCCGGGACCAGCCCGGTCTCTGAGACCTGTGGGGGGCCGCGCTCGCTGACTCAGCAGAAAAGTGCTTTCACAGACCACCTCCACGGCAGCCCGGCCTGTAGAGTCCTGAGGAGCAGACCGGCTACTTGGATAGCACATCTGTGTCAGCGGCCGGGCTCCGTGATTCTGCGTTACTCAAGGACACATTCATTGTAATTCAATAACAAGTCTCTCCCAGAAAGATCCCATTACAGTGCTTCCTGTTACATCATCTCTTGATCATCACCACAGCTATCGACCGAACGATGAGAAGACCATCACACAGGGGGACAGGAGACACATCAAATATAACACTTAGGACTTTGACACAATTACAACATAAAACGTACTTCCAGCACATTGCATTGTATGATTAAAACAGCGTGTGAAATGAAAAAGACTGCTCTAACCGTTGAAATGATTCAATTTCCAGGCAATTCAACATTTTAGACACACCACTAGTACATTTTAAAGTAACATGATAATAGTCCAAGAATGCTGCCACCATTTTGTTTTTCATCTTGTATATTTGCACGAATAAACTCTTCTTCCTGTCCCATCCCACCCCAGCCTCCAAATAGATTGTCTAGCACCATGAGATGACAGAAATTACTTCCTGGTTTCCTCCAGCGACATCATCATATTAACATTCTGTACAAAACTACCATTTTACTGGGAGCCTAATGAAGTATTGTAGTAGTATCTCCCACATACTACTGCTGCGAGCCAGATGTGTGACACATCTGACGCTTCCCTATTTTATAAGTGTCCCTTGGTTTCCTCACAATGACTCCCAGAGGAGAAGTCATATTTGGCGGTCGTCCTCGTCGTCATCATTAAGCATTTCAAGTTCAACCGCTGGGATTAATTAAACCTGAATGTCTATGCATCCGCTTGCCCACTTAGTTGTAAGGCTGGCTAGTTTCAGAAGCCCTTATTTAGAAAGCTGTGTAGTGTCGCCATGGTAACGCACAAGCTAGTTGGGAGAGTAGTGTGATTGGTCAGAGGGAAGTGCTCCAGCAGGGGGCGCTGTGAGGCTGGAGCAGCGTGAGGTGGAGCAGGATCCCGTGTAACATCTCTCCCTCGGACAGAGAAGGTCTGAGGCTTGAGCCCCGGGGGTCAGACCAGACGCCACTCTCTGGAAGACCGATGGCATGACCACCCAGGACTGCCCCCTCCGACTGGTAGTGGTTCTGCTCTGAATAATGGCAGTTTGAGGCTGAATAATGGCAGTTTGAGTTGTTTGAGGTCCAGCATGAGATAAAGAGTTGAGGTCCAGCTCTCTCAGGGGAGAGGACATCATCATCATCATCCTCCTCTTCCTCCTCCTCCTCCTTCTCCTCCTCCTCCTCCTCCCCCTTCCCTTCCTCAATTCTCCGATTCCGCCTCCTCCTCCCTCTGGATCATAAGGTGCTCTGGTACGTTGGAGGTTGTTGGTTCCAGTCCCCTGGTTGTTGGCCTGGCTAGTCTCCTGAGTCCTTGCTGTCAGAGTGGGGGCTGTACTTCAGCCTGAACATCCCTGCAACACAGGAGAACAGCCCCCATCACTACACACTACAGGTCAGGTAGAACATAGAACAGCCCCCATCACTACACACTACAGGGCAGGTAGAACATAGAACAGCCACCATCACTACACACTACAGGGCAGGTAGAACATAGAACAGCCACCATCACTACACACTACAGGGCAGGTAGAACATAGAACAACCACCACCACTACACACTACAGGTCAGGTAGAACATAGAACAACAGCCACCATCACTACACACTACAGGGCAGGTAGAACATAGAACAGCCACCATCACTACACACTACAGGTCAGGTAGAACATAGAACAGCCACCGTCACTACACACTACAGGGCAGGTAGAACATAGAACATTCACCATCACTACACACTACAGGGCAGGTAGAACATAGAACAACAGCCCCCATCACTACACACTACAGGTCAGGTAGAACATAGAACAGCCGCCATCACTACACACTACAGGTCAGGTAGAACATAGAACAACAGTCACCATCACTACACACTACAGGTCAGGTAGAACATAGAACAACAGCCACCATCACTACACACTACAGGGCAGGTAGAACATAGAACAACAGCCCCCATCACTACACACTACAGGTCAGGTAGAACATAGAACAGCCGCCATCACTACACACTACAGGGCAGGTAGAACATAGAACAGCCCCCATCACTACACACTACAGGTCAGGTAGAACATAGAACAGCCACCATCACTACACACTACAGGGCAGGTAGAACATAGAACAGCCACCATCACTACACACTACAGGTCAGGTAGAACATAGAACAGCCCCCATCACCACACACTACAGGTCAGGTAGAACATAGAACAGCCACCATCACTACACACTACAGGGCAGGTAGAACATAGAACAACAGCCACCATCACTACACACTACAGGTCAGGTAGAACATAGAACAGCCCCCATCACTACACACTACAGGTCAGGTAGAACATAGAACAGCCACCATCACTACACACTACAGGGCAGGTAGAACATAGAACAACAGCCACCATCACTACACACTACAGGGCAGGTAGAACATAGAACAACAGCCACCATCACTACACACTACAGGTCAGGTAGAACATAGAACAACAGCCACCATCACTACACACTACAGGGCAGGTAGAACATAGAACAACAGGCAGGTAGAACATAGAACAGCCACCATCACTACACACTACAGGGCAGGTAGAACATAGAACAGTCACCATCACTACACACTACAGGTCAGGTAGAACATAGAACAGTCACCATCACTACACACTACAGGTCAGGTAGAACATAGAACAGTCACCATCACTACACACTACAGGTCAGGTAGAACATAGAACAGTCACCATCACTACACACTACAGGGCAGGTAGAACATAGAACAGTCACCATCACTACACACTACAGGGCAGGTAGATCTTTCTCTAGTAACATGTTTCTGTAATGACCGAATCGATCGCTGCCAAAACAACTTTATTTTCAGAGCAATTCTTCTGTGTATGACTGCAGTGGAACTGAAGTCACATTGTCGGTTCTACTCGACTCTTCTCTACCTTATGGCCCGTACAGACTACACCGTTTGTTTTGTCTTTCACGATGGTCACCTTGTCTGATCAGACGATCACGGTTCCATAAATTATTGCCGTGTCGTGGCCGGGACATTGTCAACACTACACGAATGACCGCGACAAATCATCGTATGCTGTCATACATGCTATGCTGTACTCTACTACAATCTACTCAGCTCTACTGTGCCAGAAGTGACTGTACTGTATTCTACTAACTCTACTACAATCTACTCAGCTCTACTGTGCCAGAAGTGACTGTACTGTATTCTACTAACTCTACTACAATCTACTCAGCTCTACTGTGCCAGAAGTGACTGTACTGTATTCTACTAACTCTACTACAATCTACTCAGCTCTACTGTGCCAGAAGTGACTGTACTGTATTCTACTAACTCTACTACAATCTACTCAGCTCTGCTGTGCCAGAAGTGACTGTACTGTATTGGATTGGGTACCTTGCTGTAGAGAGTCCATGGGGGGCTGCTTGCACTCCTGAGCCCGATGGCCACTCGCCCCACAGTTGTAGCACGACAGGTTCCCGACCCTCTTGTACCCTCCGTTACCCAGCATGCCGTGCGGCTGGTAGACGCTGGCCCCGCCCCCCAGGAAGCCTTGCATGGGTGGCAGGACCAGTCCCTGCTGCTGCTGGGGGCTCGGGGGGTCGTGTGACACGCTGCTGTTGTAGAGAGGAGGCGCCACCAGGGGGTAGGAGAAGGCCCCCGCGGTGCCGCTGGTGGCCAGCAGGGGGCTGAGGTGGAGCAGGGGGCCCAGGGTGAAGACGGAGGTCCCTGAGAAGGGGTGCTGGAAGTAGCCGGCGTAGCCGCCGGGCAGGGCGCCGTACGAGCCGCAGTTCCCCCTGCAGCCGCAGGAGCTGCACACGCAGACGGAGGACGGCGAGGCGCCGGGGGAGGAGCCGAGGGCGTAGCCGGCGTCCGCCGAGGAGGCGGGGCTGGAGCTGGGGGGCGGGGCCGCGGAGACGCTGTTCACGCAGTAGGTGTTGCCCGGCACCACCGCCATGGGGACGCTGCCGGCGGACGGGAAGGAGGGGGACAGCGAGGAGGCTGAGGAGGAGGGGTTAGAGGGGGAGGAGGGGTAGGGGTAGTGCCCCGAGGCGCGGGGGAGGGACGGGGACACCTGCAGGGGGAGAGGGGGGTGGGAGACGCGGTGGAGGGTGGTGGAGGTGGAGGTGAGGGAGGTGCTGGTCTCCGGAGGGGAGCGCAGGGCGCTGGACGCTGGGGGGCCTCTGGGGCCCTGGGACTCCTGGAGGTGGAGGGAAGGAGGAGGAGGAGGAGGAGGAGGGGGGCTGTCCAGGTTGAGGCCGGGGAACAGGCTCTCTAGCCTCACCCCGGACCCCGACCCCAGGGATTTGGCCCTCTCCTCGGCGCACAGAGGAGGGGGGCGGGGCTTACGAGGGGAGCCCAGGAGCCGGCCTGGGGCTGGGGAGAGCAGGGGCAGGGAGGGCGGAGGCAGAGAGAGGTGGGAGGGGCAGGGAGTGGGGTCGTTCTGGACAGGGAGGACCTGAGCGGTGGGTCGACTGGGCCCGGCGGGGGCACTGGGGCTCAGGGGAACACAGGTCCGGTCCTTGTCCCCTCCAGACGGGTCCGGTCCCGACTCCATACCTGGGGGAGGAGACGAGAGGAGGAGAAGGAATGAGAAGGGAGGAGACGAGTGGAGGAGATGAAAAAAGAGGAGAGGAGAAAAGAGGAGAGAAGACCAGGGGAGAGGAGAGAAGCGAAGGAGGCCAGGGGAGAGGAGAGAAGAGGAGGAGGCCAGGGGAGAGGAGAGAAGAGGAGGAGGCCAGGGGAGAGGAGAGAAGAGGAGGAGGCCAGGGGAGAGGAGAGAAGAGGAGGAGGCCAGGGGAGAGGAGAGAAGAGGAGGAGGCCAGGGGAGAGGAGAGAAGAGGAGGAGGCCAGGGGAGAGGAGAGAAGAGGAGGAGGCCAGGGGAGAGGAGAGAAGAGGAGGAGGCCAGGGGAGTAGAGGAGGGAGAGACAGACAGACACAGCGCTGTCAGTCTCTCTATGCACGTCCACAGTGTCTACTGGAGAAAGAGACTAACGTCTGTGTGCGTCCTTGGCCCTGTCGAAGGCGGCGTCTCGACACAGGGGGGCCATGGGACTGCAGGGGGCGCTAGAGTAGCCCGAGGAGGAGCTGCCGTCTCTGTGAAAGGCGTGGGAGCCTCCCGTGTCTACCTCCACGCGCAGTTCTGCACACGCACACAAGCACACGGTCAAAGGTTTAGAATGCGCTGTGTATGAAATGAAGAAGGGTCCCTTGTGTTTGTCACTAGGCAGCCCATCCTCCCGCGTTACCTGCATGGGCCGTGGAGTGGAGGTGGGCCACAGAGACCATGTGACTGGAGGGTGTTACCCTGGCGATGCCGCCACAGGACACAGGGAATTGGGACATCAAATGCCTCTTCTCCATCTTCTCCCTGCTGAACACACAGATATCGGTTACACAGACACACACTCGCACGCTCGCGCGCACACACACGTATACACCAGAGAGACAGCACCGCGCGGTGCCAAGTGATCACACGTCAGACAGAGACAGCACCATACTAAACAACATCAGCATAATCTTCAGTTGCAGTAAATGGTGGCTGTGATCTTGCACTACCACCTCTGGCCAGTAGAGGGTGTTCTAGTCTCCTACAACCAGATGGCTATGTGACCGTTCAGCCGACAATGGGAGAGTTGGGAAGTCATAGTTTGCTCCACAACAACAAACTAATAACAAATTGATATAAATCATGACAGAATACACTCCTGATGCTTTGATACCTGTAAATATAGTACGTATCGCCAGCATGGCAGGAGAGGAGACGTGACATAATGTGTCATTAAACACATCGCCACACAGAGACAAACAAGCAAACAAACAAGTGTTGATTTAGTAAGGCACTACTGAGGCAACAGACAGAGGAGTAAGTGACCCTGAATACACTAACGGTCTTCTCCTGTCACCTGCGGAAAAGTACCTGAGGAACTTTCCATCCTCCTCTCTCTCTCTCTCTCTCTCTCTCTCTCTCTCTCCTTCTCTCCCTCTCTCTCTCTCTCTCCCTCTCCCAGCATCCTCTCGTCACCAGGCTCATGGAAACTTGGTGATATTGGGAATGGAAACAGGATTAACCTGATAGATACTGTAGTGTGTTTCCCCCTTTCCCAAAGACCCCCCCCCCACACACACACACACACACGCACACGCGCGCATACACAGAAACAGGTGGGTTCTTACACTTATCTCACCTTGAAGTACAGCTTATCTAAACTGGCCAATCAGTCCAGGGTTAACCATTGGCAGGCGTACAGCCCATTACAGACCTATATTCTCTCAGCGGCAGAGATCTGTGTCACTGTGGGTTAATTAATACATGATAGAACACATCAACAACTCCCTATACACCAGCTAGAGGCCAGGGGTGTACACAAAGATGTGCCCTAAACCACATGATTTGCACTACAGTACACACACACGCACACACACACACAGTGTCCATAACACTGCCCTGATTGCTACCTAGCAATCAGCTATCAGGCCAACATTGACCAGATAGCTACCTATCTATCTACAGTGCATCCGGAAAGTATTCACACCTCTTCACTTTTTCCACATTTTGTTATGTTACAGCCTTATTCCAAAATTGAATTAATTTTTTTTTTTTCCACAGCAATCTACACACAATACCCCATAATGACAAAGTGAAAACTTTTTTTAGGAATTTTTGAAAACTTATTTAACATTTTAAAAAAAAAAGACTGAAACATCACATGTACATAAGTATTCACACCCTTATTCATTCCTTTTTTGAGGCACCTTTGGCAGCGATTACAGCCTCAAGCCTTCTTGGATATGGTGCTACAAGCTTGGCACACCTGTATTTGGGGGATTTTTCCCATTCTTCTCTGCAGATGCTCTCAGCTCTGCCAGATGGGGAGTGTCGCTGCACAGCTGTTTTCAGGTCTTACTAGATACGTTCAATCAGGTTCAAGTCTGGGCTCTGGCTGGGTCAAGAATAATTCACAGAATTGTCCTGAAGCCACTCCTTTGTTATCTTGGCTGTGTGCTTTGGGTCATTGTCCTGTTGGAAGGTGAATCTTACTAGATACTAAGAGCGCTCTGGAGCAGGTTTTCATCAAGGATCTCTCTGTACATTGCTGCATTCATCTTTCCATTTATCTGGACTAGTCGCCCAGTTCCTGCTGCTGAAAAACATCTCCACAACATAATGCTGCCACCACCATGCTTCACCATAGGGATTGTATTAGCCAGGTGATGAGTGGTGCCTGGTTTCCTCTAGACATCATGCTTGGCATTCAAGCCAAAGAGTTCAATCTTGATTTCATCAGACCAGAGAATTTAGCTTTTTATGGTTTGATAGTCCTTTAGGTGCCTTTTGGCAAACTCCAAATGGGCTGTCATGTGCCTTTTACTGAGGAAAGGCTTTCGTCTGGCCACTCTACCATAAAGGCCTGATTGGTGGAGTGCTGCAGAGATGGTTGTCTTTCTGGAAGGTTCTCCCATCTCCACAGAGGAACACTGGAGCTCTGGGTCTGACCTGTGGAGTTTCACGAGATTCTGATGTGCCATTTCAAAATAAAAGCCTTCTAAAGTCTCAAAAACTGCTTAAATCAGGATTAAAAGAAAACTACCCAAGATGCCACGGGTTCTATGCTACACAGTGGTAGTAGACCCCCTCTGGGTCTGACCTGTGGAGTTTCACGAGATTCTGATGTGCCATTTCAAAATAAAAGCCTTCTAAAATATCAAAAACTGCTTGTGCCTTTCAAAATCCTGTCTAATTTATCACTGGTGGACTCAAATCATGTTGTAGAAACATCTCAAGGATGATCAGTGGAAACAGGATGCACATGAGCAAAAAGGTGTCTAACTCAAATTCAACCTGCTAAATTTTAGGCACATTCTTACTCAATGATCTTCTCACACTTAGATTAGCCTACTTTCTGACTAGCTGGTCACTTAGATTAGCCTACTTTCTGACTAGCTGGTCACTTAGATTAGCCTACTTTCTGACTAGCTGGTCACTTACGTGCACATCTACAATCAAACCCATAGAATCACTAAACCACAATCCTACAGTACCATCACTGTAACATCCTGGACAAACATATGTTCTTGAGCTTTGACAATTTTGTCAGTTTTAAAGATGCCTGTATGATTTACAAAGCTCTAAATGGGTTAGCACCCCCCCCCCCCCACCTCATCAAGCAGAGACCTGCGTCAGGCTCCGCGACTAGAACCACCAGAGCGTCCTACAGAGGCGACTGTCATCCCACACAGACGCACCACCTTTAGTCAGAAAGTTCTGTCGGTCAAAGGTGGCAACCTTTGGAATACTCTACCCTCTTCTGTTAGGGGATGACCACCTTTTAGCACTTTTAAAACCAAACCACTTGAAGGGATGGCTGAAGTCCACCAAAACCAGCACACAGATAGTTATATTGAAGCAATAACCAGTGTTGGGCAGTAACGCGTTACTAGTAACGCGCTACAGTAATAATATTACTTTTTCCAGTAACGAGGGGTGTAGCGAGTTACTAATCACATTTCAGTAATAATATTACAGTTACTTGCCCCCAGAAAGCTCGCTACTGCATTACTTTTGTCATAGGCCTGCTCTGTTTATTTATTTTCGTTTTACAAAGGGTGAAATACAGTTTTGATTTCAGATTGAAGAACGTTCCGCTCATATCACGTCCCGTCACATTACCAGGCAAGCAGCGAGCGAGCGTAGCTATTTGAACATGACAACGTTAACATTCCATGGCTGGAAATACGCACACTATTTCGATTTCCTGGAACTGAAAGACAACAAGAATGTAGTCAAGTGTAAACTGTGTGTAAGTTCTACTAAGACTCTTTCTTGTGCCAGAAACACCACCTCAAATCTCCTGAAACATTTGCTACGCCAACACAGCAACATGAAGTTGGTGGAAAGAGAACCGGACCGTGATGAGCACGCTGCAAAAGGTAGTCAATATGGAAAGTAATATATTACATAAGTAACTAGTTACTTTTGGCTGGGAGTAATAAGTAAAGTAACGATATTACTTTTAAAAAGGGTAATGAGTAATAAGTAATATATTACATTTTTTGAGTAACGAGCCCAACACTGGCAATAACTCATGAGAGGGTGTGGTATATGGCCTATACACCCCGGGTTGAGCTGCGCACGAGGCGCAGCCCAGTATACCACAACCCTCGAATGAGTTTTTGCTTTTATACAACGGTTACATCATCGGGAAACATATATGGGATAAATACCTACTATTTCAGTGCCTTAATATCGATTTTAGTGAACTCCGCCAAGAACGGTAGTTCATAAAACTATCACGTTGCTATGGAGTTTACAAAGCGACGAACAATGAGCCCTAGCAACTAAACTAATGCTCCTGACCAACCTAGTGTAGCCTAGACCTTTGCGGTGCAACTGTGAGTTGCAAAAGTGCTGACGATAAACCAGAGTGGTAGAACAACTCAAAATTGAAATTGAATGTTTCCATTATTCTTGAGGAGAAACCATAATGTAACCAACAGACCGTTACACAATGGAACTAACATTTTTACAGGCAGTAATAACTGCCGCAATAATAAGTCACATAGAACGATAAAGAGGCTTTGCCTGTGGTATATCGTGGCATATACAACAGCTTTTAACCAATCAGATTTCGAGTGTATAAATGAAAAAAAGTTGTTGCCTCCTTTTTTTTTTGTGTGCAATAAAGTTGGTGCCCTCAATGTGCAATATATCATGTGCAATTTGATGTATGTGATGATACATTTGCAAAAATTCCTAAAAAAGTTTTTTCACTTTGTCATTATAGGGTATTGTACGGAAGCCCTGAAGGTTAAAAATAAAAAATAAAAAGCGGAGCTTTTTCTTAGTTTATCTCTGTCAAACGATTCTTAGTTTATCTCTGTCAAATCATTCGAACGAGATACCTAAGTCGTTCGAACGAGATAGCCAAGTCGTTCGAACGACATAACCAACTAGAAAGACGTGCTGGCAATTCGTTCTACGTGTTATGCTAAGTTTTAAAATGTCTCCAACGCAGTATAGAACAAATGAATGTGTTTTGAATAGTCTTCGTCCAATATTTGGAAAAGACTGAACGTTTGGCATCTTCAAAAGTGGGTTTAGATGCCTGGATCGTAGCGGTGGGGCGATGCTATATAGTCCCCCCAAAGTATGCCAGATCATTGCAGTGTGCTGCATCCTGCCCATTGCCATGAAAGCCGATCTGCGCATGGATGTGGATCTGCAGCGTGAGGAGCACGGAAATTAAGACTCCGATGATGACCAGGAGCCACCTGCCTCATGTGCGAGCAGATGAGGGTAGACATATCAGGCATTACGTCACCATTTACTGTGCTGTCTCTGCAACAAAATTAAGTTGTCGAATTACACTTTTGTGACCAAAAATACAAATAGGCCTTTCATCATTAGGCCTACGACCAAACATTAAATGAAAAGTAAGAAAAATAGCCTACGTCCAACTTCGGCCTAAACATTCAGCACCATGGACAGCTCTCCTCAAGCTAATTTGAGGTTAGGTTACAGTAAATTACTAAAAACTCATTTATTTTGGGACATGATAAACAAATGCAATGACAAAAGATACAGTGACAAAAACAAAGGATGCCCGTTTTTTGCCTGGGAGTTATTGAATGTTATTTTCTCCTTTGTTCTCTTTTTCAAATCATTCCACCTCCATATGATTGCGCTTGGAAACACCACCTGCGCTCACAGACTGGGATATTAAATCCCAAATATGTTTTTTAGCTGTGTGTGATGTTTTTTGCTTGTAATTGTGAGGCATACCTGTGGACCTCGTCTGTCAGGACTTCCAGTTCGCACTCGGAAAATGTAATCTTTCTTTTTCTCTCTGCAATGTAATCTGTAATGTAATGCATCATCCCCAACATGGGAGGCAGCAGTGAGTAGACTAAACAAAGCAGAGAGCGCCGAATCGCCCGTAGAAGAAGACAGTCGATGCGCTGTGGATATTAGACTTTAAGTGTAGGCTACAAATTTGCCTTTTATTTGAAAGGTGGGGGACTACAAACTGTAGCGACCTCGAAGAAAAGGCTTTCATCTTTCCAACGATGTTTTTACTTTGGTGAGTAATGAAACGGTTTTGTCTGTAGACTGGGACGAGCGGGCCGAGGAAGCGCATTCATAGGTAAATTGCATTGAGAGTAACAGGGCGTTATCTGTAGGATATCGCCCTGGACCAGGTCTAGGTTAGCCTATAATATCCTTAGCATTGTGCTGACTTTGGGGTCATTGTGCTGACATTGACATTGTCAAACACTTCTATTAGAGATGGATAGTTTTGTCAATCATCCATTTTGCAAAGTATCTGCTGTATGAAAACGGGGTATTGGGCTTAAGCTATGGATATGCAAAATCTCTCGCTTGGGCTCCTCAGCAGCTCAAGTTGACTTGAGTCACTAGCAGTTCTGTTGACTACCTACATTAAATGCACTTATTGTAACTAACTCGCTTTGGATAAAAGCGTCTGCTAAATGACTAGTTTAATAATGTAATATAGCCTAATGGTTGTGGCAAACTGAGGCAATCAACCACGGCCAGTCTCAGACCTCTGATTTGCCGTGCCAACTTTTAGTAATTTGACAATCAAGGCTTGGTTAATTATCAGAAAGGACTTATAAGTAGCCTATAAATTATATGTTTTGCTTATATAATGCTGTTACCGGTAACATGGCCGTGCGTAAAATGCGTTTGGAGAGCGCGCACGGCTGGCAAACCAATAGTGTCTGGAAGGCTCACAGTCGGGACGGAGATAATTAGCCTAGATGGCTGAGATCGAGCTGAAAAGCCATTAACAAGCCAACAGTCCCAAGTATTTGTAGCCAATAGATAGAACTAGATAGATAGCCTACCTCAACTCAGCGAACACCCCAGCCTATGCCAACCATCCGTCCTGGGGCTGTCGGCCTATTCGTTACAATCTATTTTTAACGAAAATAAATATATGCTAATAGCTTACACATAACAAAAAATAAACACAGTAGTAGCCTAATATCGGCAAATTTAGTTTAGTCACTTGCTAAACTCTTCCTGAGTAGAGAGGATCTGCGCGCATGCTTGAATTCATAGTCACTTTACCAAAGTTGTGCTTGAGCTATAATTAAGCAATTGACCACAAGAGGCAGTGGGTTATACAGGATTTTTACAACAGCTAGGGGGCGTTGTTAGGCCCGACACGATAGCGGTAGAGAGCTATCGCAATAGCGGCTTTTCTACAATGGTTACTACATATATATAGAATAATCACTAAAAACACACACAGTTACATTCAATAATTGATTTACCCATCATTCTTATTATTTTTGTATTTACATAATCTTCCCCCATAGGCTATAGTTCTGAGTTAAATGGTTGCCAGGCAACAGAGGCTATCAAGCCTAGGCCTTGTTCACATAAGCCTTTATAGGCATAATTCAGGTGGTTCACGTTTATTTGAACATTTCCATCTATGGTGCAGTTATTAAAACGGTTCTCCAGAGCACTGGTGTGGAAGTGTTGGAGTCGGACTGATGAGTGCGTTTTTGTAATAGGATACGAAAAAGACGAGGTTGCTGCGAGTGGTTGCTACGCAAAGCATAATAGCCTACAGCTTGATCTTATCAATGGGAGATCAATCAATGAGATTGACGGCACATTAATACTAATTGTTATGTGGTCACAGCCGTGGGTTACAGAGTATTTGACAATGGCTGCTAGCCAATCAGAATCATGTTTCCAAACTCTCCGTTGTAGAAGATAAGATAAGATGGTACTTTATTGATCCCCAGGGGGGCAACTACAGACAGGTTGGAAAGAGAGACACACTAGATACAGGGTAACAACAGAGAACTAGATAAGGGGGGGGGGGTAAATATAACTATACAAGTATGCAAGTCTAAGAGTACACAATATATATTTAGGCCTACATGCACAAGATATTTGTTCCTGCATACACTGTCTGTGTAAATATATAACTATGCTATATTGGATTATTCTTGATTCCAACGCAGGGTGTGGATGTGGTTTCTGCTGCATGGAGTAGTTACCTAGAGGCATAATAGCTCGGTCTTATCCAAATATTGGACGAAGGCTATTCAAAACACATTCATTTCCTCTATACTGCGTTGTAGACACTTTAAAACTTAACATAACACGTACAACGAATTGCCAGCACGTCTTTCTAACAAGTTGGTTATGTCGTTCGAACGACTTAGCTATCTCGTTCGAACGACTTAGCTATCTTGTTCGAACGACTTAGGTATCTCATGCGAACGAGATAAACTTTACCCTTCAGGGCTTCCTAGTATTGTGTGTAGATTGATGAGGGAAAAATAATTAATCCATTTTGGAACTAGAAAGGGTGTTCAGAGACCACAGGGCTCTGCCCATTAATGCATTTTGTTGGTGTTATCGAGTTGAAGTAGTTAAACTCACTCCTCAGTATAAATATAACACACTTGCACCATTGACAAGTAAGCTTTTTGGTGGTGTAACTGATTGTGGTGTTTATGACTGAACATACTTGTGTACTTGTGTCGTTTTTTCAATCAGCCATTATAGACCATAACAGAAGACATACGTTACAAAACTATATACAGAAATTAAGTCCAGTGTTCATCTGGGGGGTAAAAAGGACGGGGACTATCCCAGTGTCCATGCCTCTGGGAGGCCTCTGGGTAGTTTTTGTATAATCCTGCTATGAGACGGATTTTTTTGTATGCTTCAACACTCAAATTAAAAAGAACACAGTGAAACCTGACACTCAAGGGGCAAAACCTCAGCCCAGATGTGCAGGTAGTTTATGATTTATATGTAGGATAATACCGCAGGATCCAGGCTAAAAAATATATAACTTTTCCTAATACAGTGTTTATCTGATTTGTTTTTCACGAGTCAGATAAGATTTTGTTTTACATGGTTATTAGTATGCATAGAAACATAAGACAATATTGGGCATAAACAGCAACCCGGGAATCGAACCGCATTGCTAGACTGGTACATTAACGCTCAGACACCGCCGGCATAAGAAATCTGTCTGGAGAAGTAAATATAAAGGGAAGGAAGCCGGTCCAAGTATGGCAAATGTTGTTTTCTTTAAATTCGTATATCTGCCCAGTAATTCTGATCTGCAAAACTTGGCCCATGCTACACCCCTCCACTGAGTTTCATGAAAATCGCTCTGGCCGTTTTTGTATAATCCTGCTATGAGACCGAACGAACGAACAAAACGAACGAACAAAATAACACACACAACCCAAAATATGCCCTCCGCCAGCGCTCGCTGGGCGGAGCCAATAAGGCTGTAACATAACAGAATGTGGAAAAAGTGAAGGTGTGTGAATACTTTACGGGTGCACTCTAGTTATCGTACCAACCTCCCACAGACACACACACACACACACACACACACACATGGGACATAGGGTGGCACGCCTCTGCTTTCATAACACTAGGGGGGAGAGGGCTGAGCTCTGCTCAGAAACACTCCAAACAAGCTGTGAGTGGTGAAGTCCATTCTCATTCCTTCTTCTAACAATTCATTCATTCATTTGTTCCTCAGTCCAGTCTTTCATTCATTCATTAATATGTTCATCCACCCATTACCTTTATCTTCATTGATTCCTTAGTTCCCATTTTCATTCATTAATTCATTCACCCAATAACCCATTCATTCATTCATTCATTCATTCATTGTCAAAGTCCAGTGTTGTCCAGTGTCCAGGACACATTGTGGACACAGACATAATGTATTCACCCATGATCAGATGGGATAAGTAGATGAAGATGATACTGATAGACTGCTATACAGCTGATATTATAGTAAATTACCAGTTTGGGAACCTTTCAATGTCTAGCTGAGTACCTAGGACTGGAATGAGGAACTGATTAGCACTGATAAGATACTGTAAGGAAGTGATCACTAGAATATACTGTAAGGAAGTGATCACTAGAATATACTGTAAGGAAGTGATCACTAGATTTACAAAGTAACTGCACCAGTACTTGTTACACATGGCAAATAAACTTTCTATTGTTCTATTCTTCAGGAGACTCACTTCTGCAACTCCAGCTGGGTCTTGAGCTTCTTCTTGGCGCCCTGCGTGAGGTCATACTTGTTCAGGTCCTCCTCCGTCAGAGCAAGGAACTGTGGTACAGGACAGAGGAGAGATGTCGGCGTATCAGACCGCTGCCTGAACTCTCAATTTCATCTGAAAAGTATCTTGAGGCCTGAAAAAATGCACCTTAAATTGCTCTTTTTGTTATCTTGTGTGATATCTCAGTCACTGTTTTTGTTATCTTGTGTGATATCTCAGTCACTGTTTTTGTTATCTTGTGTGATATCTAGGTCACTGTTTTTGTTATCTTGTGTGATATCTCAGTCACTGCTGGAGGAATGGAGAAGCTGTAGCACCTGTTCTATATTAATTTGACCTTTAACCTCAAACCTTGACTGTCAGACATAATGATGGTCTGAGGTGGATGGACTCATTTCCTGTCACATGCTTCTGAGTTGGATGAATCAATAGCTGTGTTCGGAATCGCTCCCTCGTTCCCTCACTCCCTATTCCCTATTATAGGGTTCACCATGTAGTGAACTACCTAGGGAACGGAGAAAATGTAGGGTACATGCACTGTTCCCTGGAAATCAAGGTGAATTGTGGGTAATAAATAGTGGACTATATAGGGAAAGAAAATTCTGTGGAGAATTCGGACACTACAAACAAAATGGCTGACGCCCTATATAGTGCACTATATAGTGAATAGGGAGCGATTCCGAACACAGCTAATGAGTGAGATCTTAGTACTGCAACAGAAGCTTCAGAACGACAATGGCACTCGACTCACACCATATGTTATAAGTCTCGAAGCCATGTTGGCAAACGGAGCTAGCTAGCTAGCTGGAACCCTCCCCTGGCTCCACCCACCAGTAGACCCCGCCCCCGGCTCCACCCACCTCCTCCATGGTCAGCTGCTTGAAGACGGGGTAGTATTTGTGGAGGCGGAGCTTGCGTAGCCAGTCCAGTATGCCGTTCTGCTCGGGGCTGGTGGGCTGAGGTTGCTGGGCAAGGTTATGGAGGTGACCTGTAGGGGGCGGCGCTGTCTCCCCGCCTGCTGTGGCCACCCCACCTGGGGGAGGCACAGGCATGGGGACCTGAGGGGGCAGATGGGGAGGCGGCTGGGGGGGCAGGTGGGATAGCTGGGGCGGAGAGCGTGGTTGAATGGAGGTGTGAACACTCATGACTGGCTGGATACTGGCCACTCCACACACAGTCCTGAGAGAG
Source organism: Borostomias antarcticus (assembly GCF_949987555.1). Taxonomy (NCBI): domain Eukaryota; kingdom Metazoa; phylum Chordata; class Actinopteri; order Stomiiformes; family Stomiidae; genus Borostomias; species Borostomias antarcticus. The sequence continues at coordinate 18,210,771 of NC_140251.1, forward strand.
AGAGAGAGAGAGAGAGACAGAGAGACAGAGAGACAGAGAGAGAGAGAGAGAGACAGAGAGAGAGTGTGAGAGAGAGAGAGACAGAGAGAGAGAGAGAGAGTGAGAGAGAGAGACAGAGAGAGAGAGAGAGAGAGACAGAGAGAGAGAGAGAGTGAGAGAGAGAGAGACAGAGGGAGAGAGAGAGTGAGAGATAGAGACAGAGAGAGAGAGAGAGAGAGAGAGACAGAAAGAGAGAGGGAGAGAGAGAGAGAGAGAGAGAGACAGAGAGAGAGTGAGAGAAAGGAGGATGGAAAGTTCCTCAGGTAGAAAAGACAGACATGGAGACCAAACAGATAAATCATCTAAAGCTATTCAATCTTTTGTGACAGATGTTTCTGACTGAGAGATCCTACCTGTGTGAGCCTCTGTATTGCAGCAGGCAGCCCAGATCTACAGCAGAGACACAGAAAAGCAACCAGTGATGAGGCTGACAGAAGCCTGTACCCCCTACCGACCCTTTCTGTCCTGCAGCCTTACTTGCCATGCTCTAACTATCCCGGGGGACTATTAATAACTTAAGGGATGAAGTCACATACACACACACACACACACAGAGGACATGCAGGTCTGTTAACACTCATATACACACGTTTCCACACAAACACACACACACGCACTTATTCACTCTAACATGAGGTCACCACTCGCTAGGTCTCCCAACACAAACATGCCAACCCAAATTCCCACACAGGACTAAAATAGACACAGCCCCCCAAACCCCGGACATGAACACATGCACACACACACACGCGCGCACACAAACACACACATACACACTCCTCCTTTATGCACGCACACACACACATACACACACACACACACACACACTTCCCTCACCCAAGTATAAGAACCTTAGAGAAGGGTGGCACGGGGCCTTACTTGCGGTGTGGGGGAAGGAGCCAGAGGGGGCCGGGGGGGTTGAGGGGCCCACAGGGACAGCGGGCGCCGGGGAGGCGGAACTGAAGAAGAGTGAGACGTGGTGGTGTCTGAGGACGTGGGGCGGAAGGGTGGTGAGACACCTGCAGACGGAAGAAGGGAGAGAGCGAGGAGGGAGAAAGGGAGATGGAGGAGGGGGTCTGTTAAGGGCAGCGGTGAGCCGACAAACAAGATAGCATGACATTCCTCATGTAGCATGACTCCTCTCCTGGCTCGGACTCACAGCAACCATATCTGGACTGAAACAAACTACACAGCACCTGTACATAGCTCCCATCCCCATTAGATTTGAAATCTAGACAGCCACAATTGCCTGAAGAAAAGAGATCGGACGGCGTCCCTCGGGGATCCCTGGCCAGCGCTGCCCAGTCTACCTGAGAGATTCTGTGGTTGCGGCGCTCCCAGCAGCGACGTGGGACATGCACTCTGCTTCCGCTGCATGGGGCCACAGCACGCCAAGGCGGGCCTGTGGTCTGTTCCATCTCCCGACTGCCAGGACCCGCGCTCTCCTCGACCCTATGTAGAGGCTCCTTCGAGCGCACTTCTTTGAGTGTCAAAAGATCGTGCACCCACTGAGAGCGACTCAGATGGGGGTGATGACGTTGGCGTGCCCCTTCAACAGCCGGCGCCGATTTTGTCCCTCCCGCCGTCTGACGAAGAAGACGATGGCTCAGAGGCGGATGAAGATTCAGCCTCAGAAGCTCCGGATGCTAGCGGTTCTTCATCCAGTGGGCTCGGGCACGGGTGCTTAGACTGCGACCTCCCCAAGCTGCTGGAGAGGGCCTCACATCATCTCAGCGTTCCCCTGCCGGAGGAGCTGTGACAGGGCTGCCTCTCTGGAGCTCCATCTGCTACGGGGTACCCCCCAAGGCTGCAGCTTATTTCCTCCCGGCGATGCCTGACCTGGAGAAGTTCCTGGAGGCGGGATGGGGCCAGCCTGCCACACTGAAGGCTCCGCTACGTTTCTTCGCGAGAGCTACGAGAGTGGCTGGCTGGAGTGACTTGATTACGGCTGGCTCCCCAGCGTTGGAACCTGACATCGCAGCTGTCCTGGGGCCCGGCTCTGCCGCCTGGGGTTCGGCCAGGAAGCCGCTGATGCCCGACCCCAAGAACAAGACCACCCTGTCCTAGGCGGACAAGAGCTACGCTTTGGCGGCACAGGCTGTCGCTGCCACCTCTTCCATTGCCATGCTGGCCATCTACATCGGCCAGCTGGCTAAGTCTCAGACCCCTTCTTCATTGGAAGAGGAGCGGAGAGCGGAGATGGCCGAGGCCGCAGGGGCCGTCAGCCAGCTTGTGAAAATCTCCACCTCCTGCCTGGAGGGATTGTTTGGTTCGGCTATGTCTAACATCCTCCTTGTTTGTCAACTCTCCGCTCCGGGGAAACACGGTGTGCCGGCGCGTCTTCCCGCCTCGGCCACTGTTGTCATGACCGTGAGCAAGCAATGATGGCAGAACAAGCAGAAACAACCTGCTGAGGGGTCTCGCCCCACTGCAAACCGCCAGCCAGCTTCACTCCATTGGCTCCCAGTCCACCTTCGTATTGATTTCAAACTTCTTCTAATGTCTTTTAAAGCCCTAAACGGGCTCACCCCTCTGCATCTCTCGAGCTCCTGCATCGCCACACCCCAACCAGAGCCTTAGGGTCTGCCGACCAATTGCTGCTGGAGGTGCCAAAAACAGATGAAAGTCTAGAGGTGACAGGGCTTTTGCAGCAGCTGCCCCTAGGCTCTGGAATAGCCTGCCCCTTTATATCAGATCCTCACAGAATCTTGATATTTTTAAATCCTCCCTAAAAACTCACTTCTTCTCCCTGGCGTTTCACTCAGTCTGAGCACAAGCTGAGTCTATGTTTCATGCTTGTACTGTCTATTGTAATTCCTTGTTTATGCCGAGGGATGTTTTTACTTAGGGCCCACATCTGCACAGCATTTTGGTTGTCTGCTGTCATATTAAATGTGCTTTATAAATAAAGTTTGCCTTGCCTAGCCTTACCCACCACATTCTTGTAAGAACAGCTGTGAGAATGTTTCCGGGCTAGGCGATAATAAAAGTACAGATAATTGTTATTTTGGTTGTCCAGTGCCTGTCAGTGGTAACATACAGTCTGCATCTCATGTTGTGCTTAGCTTAGCTAGAAAACGTTTGCACGGAGTAAAAGGGGGTGGGAGGGGGGTTGGGGGCGGAGCTCTGTACTTTGCACACAGCTCCGGTCCCAACGGAAAGTTTTTATGTGTGTGGTTCCGAGCTGCGGCGTGCACCAGCAGACGTGACAGCCGCAGGTCTCACCGGGAAAGCAGTAACGAGGTGCTCTACGAGTACGCAAGGGCCGAGCCGCTCAAAGCTCCGGTCCTGTCAGAGAACTTTGATGTGTCCGGTTCGAGTGGCTGTGCTGGTCTCACCAGTTAAGTTGTTTGAATGTATCGTACCCTCAGATTCGAGCCACGGTGTCTTCCCCTGCTGGATTAGCAGACGTGATACCCATCGGTCTCACCACTGAGTTTGGTAAAGGTATGTGTGCACCCAGGTCAGACGTGACCGTGCTGCCGTTTGAATGTGTCACAAACCTTGTTGCGACCACGGGCGGGAACTAGCATGGAGTTCTCCTGTCCGGCGGCGGTCGTTGACTCGACTCGAGCTGCTGAGCCCTTCGCTGTTGTTTCGACAGTAGTGGCTACGCGCTTGACGCACACTGAGTGCACTTTCGGGGACGTCGGGTCCTCGGTTCAAGCGGCAGCATGTTTTTCTGCTTCTACGGCAGTTAAAACATTTCTGCTTGACGCCGGGGACAGATAGTGTGAGAGGGGAGATTTGACAGCAACCTCATCTAGGTGACAAGATTCCCTATGTTACAAGACACTGCCCAGAAGCGAGGCATGGAAAATCCTGTGGGTATTTTTCATGTCCCCTTTCAAGGACGGCCCACCTTGGAGCAGTCAATTGGGAAAAGAGCGCTCTGTGGCCGGCCCGTCAAGATTGTTTACTTAGATATCAATCTGGACACGGGCACCATGAGAGCGTGTCTGTCCGATCCGAGGAGGGAAACCCTGGAGAAGAGACTCAACGTTTCCTGTCCATCTCTGAAGGTCTCGGTTCTGTTGGTCATGCGTCTTCTGGGTCTCATGGCAAGAGCTCACGTGGTCGTATCACTGGGTCTGCTTCACCTGAGACGCATCCGGAGGTGGTTCGAACGGCTCCGTCTAGATCCAGTGAGACACAAATGGCGCCTTGTGTGGGTACCGAGGTCGTTGGAAGCGGACCTCAGTTATTGGAGGGACCGGCGCGTTATAGCACACGGCGTTCCAATAGGCAGTGTCGGCTCACGTCACTGTTTTCACAGACGCGTCTCTAGACAGCTGGGGTGGTACATGTCCCAGGCCGTAGGTGGTTTGTGGGCCGCCGGGGAATGGTGCCACTTCAACCTCCTAGAGTTAGAGATGGTGTCGCTGGTGTGATGTGGGCACAATGTGCTGGTGCGGTCAGACAACCATAACGCAGTAGCTTACATCAACCGGCAAGGAAGAGTTAGGTCGCTGGCGTTTCACTGATTGGCAGAACGCGAAGTGTCCCCTCTGGTTCTCTCAGGACCACAGGACCTGCCTTCACTGGGGGTGGACGCACTCACGCATGCCCCCTGGCCGAAGACGCTGCTGTATGCCTTCCCACCAGTGGGAAAAAATCCTACCATTGATAGCCAGGGTGCGGTGGGAGGGTCTATCAGTAATACTGATAGTGCCGGACCAGCACTGGGCGAGATGGTATGCGGAGGTGATGGCCATGACGTCTGTGGAACCGTGGTTCATCCCTCAGTGGCTGAACGTGCATTCCCAGGCGGAGGGCTCGATTTCCGTGCCCCCGGTTCTGGGGATGAATACAGTGATCAATACTATTTAGAGTGCGCTCGCGGCGTCCACTGCTACAGTTTACTCTGGCAAGTGGGACGCTTTTGCGCACTGGTGTGGAGAAGGGGACATCGCTCCCGAGTCCAGGAATTTCTCCAACACCTGGTAGATCATGAGCACAGTCTAGCGGCATCCAATATCAAAGTGTCTGCGTGTGTCATGAGGGGTTCGCCAAAACCACAGTTTATGGACATCCCCTGGTCAAGCATTTTCTGACCGGCGTGCGCTGTCTTCGTCCCGTGCGCAAGGCTACAGCGCCGCCTTGGGATTTACTTTTGGTTCTGAACGCGCTGTGGAGCGCCGTTCGAACCAATGGAGCAGGTTCCCTTCAAATGGCTCTCTATCAAGACCATGTGTTATCCATGTCGTCTGTCTCTGTGGCGTCATCTGTGCTGGGCCCAGTCGCCAGCGGGAGTCAACGTTGGACATGTTGTTCCAGGGTGGGACCGTATGGTGAGTGGTGGTCCACTCCTGTCCCTTTGGGGCTGGGAGATACTTGGGCGGGCTATGTTAAGGTGTAGTCGCTTCCGGGCCAGCTCTCCCAGCATGTACCTCTCCTTGCCTTCAGCTGTGTTAAACCGAATGTGGGAGGGGCCAGTGCTTGGGTTGGGCTAACTTTTGGTATGGTCTCACCTTGGAGCACTGGCTTGTGTTCTTCAGTCAATGTCTAGGGTTTAACAAGCCAATAGGAGCTAGCCCTGTGGGGCTCCGCTCCACTCATAGAACTAGGGTTACAATACATAGCCATCATTTTTTTTACCTCTAGACTTCATCACATAAATAGCAAATACCGCCCTCTAATATCTACCCATTTCCACCACTGACACATGCAGGCTGGTCAGGGTCAGGGTTGGCGTCACTCTACGTACCTGTCCAGCTCTGGGGCGGGGTCGAGGTCAGGTGACTGTGGGAGGAGCTTATCGAGGCCTTCATCAGGAAACACCTTGGACACCTGAGTGAGAGGAGAAGCACATGGTAAACTACAACTGAACTAGTTCCTAAACTAGTATATAAACTAAGCTAAAAATTAGCACTTGAACTAGTACCTAAATTAACTTCACAAGTGCCTATTACCTTAATTAGTACCTAAACCTCAACTAGTACCTCAATGAGTACCTTATTACTAGTACCTTAGTACCAACTAGTACCTTAACTAGTGCCTAAACCTAAATTAGTACTTGAAAGAGTATACTAACAAGTACATAAACTAGTGGGTAAAGCTAAACTAGTATCTGTACGTGTATATTCATTCGTACCTAAACTAGTACCTAAACCCTAACTAGTAACAGGGCAGATCTCTGTCCTCCTCCTCCTCCTCCTCTCACCTGAGAGAGAAGGTCCAGGACTTCCTGGTGACTCCTCACCACTGTGGACACAGACGAGTCACACCAGCTCACCTGCGGGAGGGGGACAGGAGTTCAAACTAGCAACCGTGTGTGTGTGTGTGTGCGTGCGCGCGCGTGTCTGTGTGTGTTTATTCCCATACTCACCTCCAGCTTGTATTCACTGGGTTTGTCAGCCTGGTAGCTGACCCCTCTCAGCTCTATCCTCTCTACATTCACTGAAACAACAACAACACAAAGCAATGTGTTTAGTACACAGAGGGATAGAATCAAGCATCCTCACTTATCTAAATACATCCATGAGGCACTCTGCAAGCTTTAGTGTGTCAGAGATGGTACTGCATGTAGGAAGAACAGGCCCGACCCAAGCCTCCAGGCCACAGAAACAGTCCTGGCACCAGATATATCATTACATAACGGTTGAGGATTGAGAGGGGGGTATCATAGAGAAAGGGCCCATTTAAACACATTAAAGACTTAAAACAGGAAACCTCCAGCCACCACAGGAACGAAGGGAGAGTGCTGGGAGGAGGACAGAGAGAGAGGCGGAGTGAAGGAGGAGAGTGATAAAGAGGGGAATGAGGAAAGTGTGGAGGAGAAAGACAGTCGAGGTGAGAGAGGTGGAGGTAAACAGAAAAGGCTGCAAGGAAGAGAGAGAAAGAGAAAGAAAGACAGAAAGAAAGACAGAAAGACAGAAAGAAAGAAAGAAAGAAAGAAAGAAAGAAAGAAAGAAAGAAAGAAAGAAAGAAAGAAAGAAAGAAAGAAAGAAAGAAAGAAAGAAAGGGGCAGACAGAGTGAGAAGAGAGAGAGAAAGAGAGTGACAGGACCAGGGAGAAGAGATAGATTTATGGGAGGATTAGAGGAATATTTCAGTGATACTGCCATTTTGAGCATTTTGGCTGAGCTCTCCATTAAAAATTCAGGGCGCGTGCATACACACACACACACACACACACACACACACACACACTTGCACACACCAAACAACAAAACACTCAATCCTCTTAAATCATATCCAGAACATACCATCAACTCTTTCATATAGCACACACACACACAAACACAAACTAACACACACTTACACACACACACACACACACACACACACACACACGGGCCAGTGTGTAAAATACACCCTGCCGACTCAGCGCTTCCTGCAGAGTGTGTTGGGAGGGGCGGGGCCAGCTGGGAGGGGCGGGGCCAGCTGAATGGAGCTCTGTGTTGTGTCCCCCTCCTATCTGACCGACAGCATCACAAATGAGTCAATATTGTGAGAGAGAACCAGTGCACTCTGCTCCACCCTCTCCTCTCCTCCTCCTGCCCCTCACTTCTCCTCCTCTTCCTTCTCTCCTCCCTCTCCTCTCCCTCTTCCTCTTCCTTCTCTCCTCCCTCTCCTCTCCCTCCTCCTCTTCCTTCTCTCCTCCTCTCCTCTCCCTCCTCCTCTTCCTTCTCTCCTCCCTCTCCTCTGCCTCCGCCCTTCTCTCCCCCCCCAGCATCTCTCTCTCTCCCTCCCTCCCTCCCTCCCTCCCTCCCTCCCTCCCTCCCTCCCTCCCTCCCTCCCTCCCTCCCTCCCTCTTTCTCTTTCTCCTCTCTCTCTCTCTCTCTCTCCCTCCCTCCCTCCCTCCCTCCCTCCCTCCCTCCCTCTCTCTCTCTCTCTCTCTCTCTCTCCCTCTCTCTCTCTCTCTCCCTCCCTCCCTCCCTCTGTCTCTCTCTCTCCCTCTCTCCCTCTCTCCCTCCCTCCCTCCCTCTCTCTCTCTCTCTCTCCCTCTCTCCCTCTCTCCCTCTCTCTCTCTTGGAGGACGAGTGTGAACTCATCATCTGGTTTCCCAGGAATGTTCAGGAGAGGAGGGGAGAAAGGCTCGAGGCCCAGTTTTTCTGGAGCGAAATCCGTCGAATCGGAGCGAAGTGCCCCGCAATACTCTAAATATCCAGCTTTGGAAGTACAATACTGATCCACGGAAATGATTTCAAGTAGCGCAGTTTATTAAAACAACATAAAAGGGTCTCACTGATGTTTCCACCCCCACGCCCGCACCCGTTCTAGTTGTACAGTATTTGTTTTGGTCTCCAGGCAAATTTGGGACCTTAGTTCCTCGTTATTCAGCAACAACCTGCCACCCACACAACCACCCACTCATCCACACCTCACACAGAAAGGACGGAGGGGGAGGACAGAGGAGGAGGGGTGGGTGTGTGAAAGGTGAGAGAGACAAGAGAGGAGGGAGGGGGAGGAGGTGGGAGGAGAGAATGGGGGGGGGGGTGTTGTGTGAAAGTTGAGAGAGAGAGGAGAGGATGTCGACAGAAAAGGGGAAGTCAATATGAAAGTTGTGTGATATGGGACAGGAAGACGAATTGAAATGGAATCATGTCACACACTCCCTAGCGGTTTCGCTCTGAAAAAATCAAGCAACTTCCTTTAGGCCAACTCTCCTCATGCACCCGTGCTGGCTGGCGTTGCTGTGCGCCCTAGTGTACTCTCTAACCACCAGAGTATTGGCATATCGATGACTTGGATGGGAACACTCCAAGCAACCTTCTCTTCCAGACATACTTGGACCTGTTATTCAAAGGTCTCCTTAATCATCCTACCTGTCACGTCTGGTTCTGACACGAGCGAAGGCGTGTTCTTTTGGTCTCCCGGTGTTCCAGCTCTCTCTACAAACACAGCATGTCACAGCTAGATGGCTGAGCACTCCTGAAGGCTTCTTAAAATGCAGTGTTAAGGGGAGGCTTACTCAAAAATATATATTTATACTTTCCACCAGTCCAACAGGCATATGATGGAAACACATACTTATTTGGTGGGTATAAACTTGATAGATATAGCTGTTCTAACTCCCCAAAAAAAAAACAAAAAAAAAACAAATAAAGTAGCTTTTTTAAAAACCAGGCCAGGTCCAGCCTGGCTTATGTGCGTGGCTGGCTTGTTTCTGTTCAGGACTGGAAGGATGGAAGCTAGCCATGCCACTGAAATAGCTGAGAATTGAAATTGCATGAAATAATGTCTGATAAATTAAGATAGGTGTTATCGCCTGGACACATCAGTTCCAATGCTTCCAATGCTAATCCAGCACAATAAGAGCGGGATAGCCAGTTAGCTCATGAGCTCACAACAACTAGCAGCAGCTTCCATAACATTAATGGTAGCAGTCAGTGGCTAAAGCAGTTAGACTGATGATTCCTGTAACGTTAGCTATTTTGCTGCAATTGGTTCAACTTCTGTTTCTGGACAAAGATACGGGATAAAAAGATTGGAGTGAAATTATGAACATGTGGAGGTTTGGGGTATAGTCCCATAAAATCATCCCCACCGGGACCTTGAACCCCGATCTCCCGCGTGGGAGTCCATTGCTTTCACCGCTACTCTACTTGTGCAGTTCTTTATTTTGGTGTGCTAGGACTACTGCCTCTTGTGGTGAGAACAGAGAAATGCAGGTCAACATTCAACGGAGGGAGGGAGGGAGGGAGGGAGGGAGGGAGGGAGGGAGGGAGGGAGGGAGGGAGGGAGGGAATGATAACCGGACAAACGCTATCCTAGGTGTGCTGGCTTACAGCCACGCACAGAAACTGTTTGGGATTGATGGAAAATAGTTTTCAATAAAGTGACACTTTAAGTTAAGCTTTCACAAAGCTCTCCTTTAACACACTCTCTCCTAGGTGAATCCCTATCATAAGGCCGCGCTGTAACGTTCTTAGGTCTATTCCTGGACCAGGGCTAAAGCCTGCACAGTACAGATACAAGAAATCAATACTCACATGCAATGTAACTCTGTGCATGTTTCATCCTGATGTGGTTAGGGACATCGTCTTTAAACTCATATTCTCTTTTAATACTGTGTGTTCCTATACCTGCAAATAAACAAACTACAACTAAAATGAAATGGGAAGTCATTAATGTGTGGGTGTAAACAGAGTGTGTGGTGAGAGGAGTCTGTTTTGTTCTATATCCTCTCGAGGGTCAGAGATAGGCTATGGGAGCAGCTGTTAGTCACATCCTGATCTGATCAGCTACAGGAAGACCACTTTAACATTGTCATGCATATCTGATGCTACATTTGGGAGTTCCCCCTCTGAGCAGGGGTAGCCAAGTGACCCGTCATCCTCCTGAGTCCTTGAGTAGGGAGCGAGTTGTTGGTTAAACTCACTCCTCCAGTATAAATACCGTCCACCCGCACCAATTAAGAGCTAGGTTTTCATCGGCGTGGTTAAAACGCTTATACAAAGCCAGGAAACCAACCCCCTCAGGCCCGAAGAGACCTTCATCAACACATTGCCAGCAGCCCCATCCAAGGCAGGACTGTGCATGCTGGGAACAGCCTCTATTATGTCCACATGGCAGTCAGTGGGATCCAGCGGTATGGGACTTAAACACTTCACTTAAAGCCCTAATCTAGAGTTGCTGCAACTTGCTTGACAACTTTCACTCACACTGTTATTGCTGAAGTCCCTCCACCCATACAGTATGTTTTCAATCTCAAGGCTATGTTAGTAAACAGTGCTAACTCAGAGCTAGCCGGCTGGCTAGAGTTGCGTCACTGACTCCAGATGATGGCCTCAAGATCATTGAGTTCGTTTGAGAGCTTTATTTGGCCTGTATCCATCACCCAGGCCACCCATCTCCATCATCCTAGCTGTACCCTGCATTCATAGTGGAAAAACCATCCAATATGCCCACTCTATCCCTGCCGCACCACCCAGGTCTGAAGAGACAAACTAATTCAAACACTGGCCCAGCCCTACTCCTACCCTGACCCGTCCTAACCTTAATCTAACCTAACCTGCCCTACTCCTACCCTGACCCGTCCTAACCTTAATCTACCCTAACCTGCCCTACTCCTACCCTGACCCGTCCTAACCTTAATCTAACCTAACCTGCCCTACTCCTACCCTGACCTGTCCTAACCTTAATCTAACCTAACCTGCCCTACTCCTACCCTGACCTGTCCTAACCTTAATCTAACCTAACCTGCCCTACTCCTACCCTGACCCGTCCTAACCTTAATCTAACCTAACCTGCCCTACTCCTACCCTGACCCGTCCTAACCTTAATCTAACCTAACCTGCCCTACTCCTACCCTGACCCGTCCTAACCTTAATCTAACCTAACCTGCCCTACTCCTACCCTGACCCGTCCTAACCTTAAAGGGCAATGCTCGTTTTTGACAACCTGGACCTTATTTACGACATATTATAAGAAGATTGACTCACCGAGATCACTTTGGTGTAGTTCGGAGGCCTGTAGAAGAAATTTAAAATCCAGCGCGAGCCAGTATATCCATGTAATGACGGTGGACGGGGCAACGAGAATGCAGTTTCTCAAAATCTATTTTCGGCCGCTAAACGGTTGTTTTCATCAATCAGATTGGATGAATTGACAGTTGAGATTCCTCAACGCGAGGCATTGTAGTGGTTTTCAAATACGGGGTCTTTAGCCTCTGTAATATGATCTTTACACGCCTTTCCCCACTTGCTCCAGCACGCATGCGCACAGGCCAGCGCGCAGACTGGCTATTCTCCGGCTCACATTCTCTGCGCTACGATCGTTGTTGGTGCCGAGAATATTGTCGTCGTCATTCGTCAGCAACAATCCGATCGTAGCGCAGAGAATGTGAGCCGGAGAATAGCCAGTCTGCGCGCTGGCCTGTGCGCATGCGTGCTGGAGCAAGTGGGGAAAGGCGTGTAAAGATCATATTACAGAGGCTAAAGACCCCGTATTTGAAAACCACTACAATGCCTCGCGTTGAGGAATCTCAACTGTCGATTCATCCAATCTGATTGATGAAAACAACCGTTTAGCGGCCGAAAATAGATTTTGAGAAACTGCATTCTCGTTGCCCCGTCCACCGTCATTACATGGATATACTGGCTCGCGCTGGATTTTAAATTTCTTCTACAGGCCTCCGAACTACACCAAAGTGATCTCGGTGAGTCAAACTTCTTATAATATGTCGTAAATAAGGTCCAGGTTATCAAAAACGAGCATTGCCCTTTAATCTAACCTAACCTGCCCTACTCCTACCCTGACCCGTCCTAACCTTAACCTTAACCTAACCTGCCCTACTCCTACTCCTACCCTGACCTGTCCTAACCTTAATCTAACCTAACCTGCCCTACTCCTACCCTGACCCGTCCTAACCTTAATCTAACCTAACCTGCCCTACTCCTACTCCTACCCTGACCTGTCCTAACCTTAATCTAACCTAACCTGCCTTACTCCTACCCTGACCCGTCCTAACCTTAATCTAACCTAACCTGCCCTACTCCTACTCCTACCCTGACCTGTCCAAACCTTAATCTAACCTAACCTGCCCTACTCCTACTCATACCCTGACCCGTCTCAACCAAACCTAATCTATCCTAACCTGCCCTGCCCAGTCTGTGGTGCCCACAGGGCAGCAGCAGCTGCTGGAGTCCCTGCATGCCTGGTGCCAGACTCACTAATCTAGGGCATTCTACCACACACACAGATCCGGTTACACACACTCCTCCGCCCCCCCTCCCCACACACACACACACACACACACACACACACATACACAGTACATAAAAACACATACAACATCCTTTACACACACACACACACACACACACACACACACACACACACACACACACACACACACACATACACAGTACATAAAAACACATACAACATCCTTTACACACACACACACACACACACACACACACACACACACACACACACACACACACATACACAGTACATAAAAACACATACAACATCCTTTACACACACACACACACACACACACACACACACACACACACACACACACACACACACACATACACAGTACATAAAAACACATACAACATCCTTTACACACACACACACACACACACACACACACACACACGTTCCTGGTGAGACATTTTGTTTATTGCTGACTCAGTTAAACCATGCATGTTAGTCAGAGAGACATAGTGAGTAACTT
>NC_140251.1:18226446-18263946 GCF_949987555.1 Borostomias antarcticus
TCCCTACAACATCCTCTTTCCCTTTCACTCTTTCTCTCCCCACACTCTCCCTGTCTCCCTCACCTTGCACTCCCATTGTCTCTCCCCCACTTCCACACTCGCTCTCCATTCTCCTCCTCTCCTCCCTCTCTCTCTCCTCTATCCTCCCTCTCTATCTCTCTCTCTTCTATTCTCCCTATCTCTGTCTCTCCCCTTCTCCATCCTCTCTCTCTTTCTCCTTCTCTATCCTCCCTCTCTCTGTCTCTCTCTCTCCTTCTCTATCCCCTCTCTCTTTCTCCTTCTCTATCCTCCCTCTCTCTCTGTCTCCCTCTCCTTCCTTCCTTCTCCTCTCTCTCTCTCTCTCTCTCTCTCTCTGATGAAGAGTGAAGCCCTAGGTTAGTCATGCCTCCACATTCCTTGTGTTCTGCCTGTTTGGGTTCTATTGCGTGTGGATTCTTGTTCTGCTTTGTGGGCATGCGTGAGCTTGTGGCATGCTACACCAACACACACAGACTCTCAAACACACACACACGTAAACACACACACACACACGCAAACACACATACACGCACACACACATATATATATAAACACACACCATGACCCCAGTACTGTGCTGTCATGTGTGATTGTATTGCTGTGAACCCTGACCCCAACTGTCACTGAGAATTCCTGTACTCAGATGTATGGTAGTCTGATACAGAATTGGCTAGAATATTTCACTAGAATAGAATAGAGTAGAGTACATTAGAATAGAACAGACTACACTAGAAAAGACTAGAATAAAGCAGAGTAGAAAAGAAGAGAATAGATCAGGCGGTAGATTAGGGACTCACCTTTGCCTGGTTTCCCCAGGTGCACCTTACAAGGCCGCTCTTGACACGGTGTAGACGGAGGGTGAGGTACGGGGTCCGGGCCGATCCCCTGGTCCCCTCGCCCTGCCCCGGGCCCCGCCCCCAGCCTCGGGCCCGGCCCTGCCAGGACCTCTTTGTGCTGCTGGCTCTGGGGAGCAGAGGTCAAAGGGTCAGACTGTGAGTCAGGAGTTGCTGTCGGGGTAAGGTCTAGTTCGTGTGCTGCTGTGAGTGGAGAAGACTCATCACCGGCCACTCCTCTAGTTGTAGAGTCTTAAGCCCAATTCATGCTTCGTCGCATTTTAAAACCGTCGCTCGACACTTTTGACGTCATGGGCGACACTTTTTAAGGAAAAAAAAGTGTCACTGAGGGCTGTCACGCACCAACAGATTTTTGTAATGTCGCTGACTCCGTCACAAATTGTCACTCAAGTGTGATTGGATAGCTAGATAGAAGGCTTGTGCGTTGCCATGGATATGCTTGTTCCGCAGCCTTGTTTTAGTTCTGGCTGTCATTTGACGTTAGGCTGTCAAGGAGTAGAGGAACGTCTCTCCCAGCTTGTGAGGAGATATCCCCATCTCTACAATTCATCCCTGCCCCTTCACAGAGATGAAGTACTGCAGAAAATAATGAAAACAAAACACAATGAAAACCGCTCTCTGAATAACCTCTTTACCGCAGATTAAACTCTTTCCCTCAGAAAGCCGCTTCTCTCAGAATGACAAGCAAACACGCAACAGAATGACAAGCGCGCGGCTGATTGTTTCCATAGAGACGACGCAAAGTGTCGCCCGAAGCATAAATGCTACATGTCGAGCACCGCTTTTTTTTTTTTGAGCGACATTTGTCGAGCGACACTTTTAAAGAAGCATAAATTAGGCTTTAGGGTGGATTCATGCTCTACGCAAGCTACTGACCTCTGCCCCCACAGCAGCACATTCAGCTCGCTATCTCAACTTGTTGTTTTAATTCACAGAAATCACAGAAATACAGTATTATATCACTATATCAATTCCTTACAACAGGTGATGTCCTCAAAACGTCCTTATGAATGCTCCGCTGACAGACAATGATCAATGATCACTATATATAGGTCTACGAGACACTATCTGAATAACCACGCCATTATACATGCTGCGAGGGACATCGTTGGTCCTGCAGGGGTGTGTGTGTGTGTGTGTGTGCAAGTGTGTGTGCGCATGTTTGTGTGTGTGTGTGTGTGTGTGTGTGTGTGTGTTTGTGTGTGTGTGTGTGTGTGTGTGTGTGTGGTTAGCGACAAGAGAGACCACGGAGCCTGTATGCTCGACAGTTATTCTGTTATGATGGCCTGTCCCTGCCTTCACCATCACTATCTGTGTACACTGTGAACCCTGTGAAAAAAGATCCCAAATAGAACCCTTTTCAGCTCCAGAAGGTGCTATCGGAACCATAAAGGGTTCTTTCTGACCAGAAAAGGGTTCTATGTAGAACCTTATGGACCTGAAAAGGGTCCTATATGGAACTTTTTTGCAGGGTTCTTACAGTATATCTAACCATAAAGGCAGGAATCATGTGTGTCTGTCTGTCTGTCTGTCTGTCTGTCTGTCTGTCTGTCTGTCTCTGTCTGTCTGTCTGTCTGTCTGTCTGTCTGTCTGTCTGTCTGTCTGTCTGTCTGTGTCTGTCTGTCTGTCTGTCTGTCTGTCTGTCTGTCTGTCTGTCTGTCTGTCTGTCTGTCTCTGTCTGTCTGTCTGTGTCTGTCTGTGTCTGTCTGTCCGTCCGTCCGTCCGTCCGTCCGTCCGTCCGTCCGTCCGTCCGTCCGTCTGTCTGTCTGTCTCTGTCTGTCTGTCTGTCTGTCTGTTTCACAGTTATCTCCAGAGCCAACCCAGCACTGTATGAGGTTGATATGCAGCAGTTGTAATTGCTCAGGACCCAAGGAAGTGCAGCATCAACTAGGAAACTGAGAAATTTTACATTTTGGCTAATTGGCATAATGTCGTCATATACCTGTATATAGCGTCACACGCTGATATTGCTTGAAGTTATGGATGTGGAGACAGATGGGTGCTTGGTCCGGTTTAGCTCAGAGTGCATGCAATAAAATATACCAGTGTCTTCAATAAATGTTGGGTTCATGGCAGTTTAAGTCAAGTCTCTGGATATGCATCATATATATATCAACTCTTCCGTTCCCGGTCATATTAAAGCAATACATAGCGTTTTCTTGGAACTGCGCCCCCACAGGCTCTGCGAGTAAGTGCACTGTCGTAACGTTATCAGATTGTCTTTTTGTCTTCCTCCGTGATGTGTCACTTCGGTTTTCTCACCTCCGCCATGATATCATTGAGCTAAAAAATGTATGATATCCATAGACGCCAGAATAGTTATCTACTACTCTCTCCCATGAGTCTTAGAATTCTACTGTTGTTTTGGAAGTGAAACGGCAATGGCACTTCCCTCATTTAATTCAAAAGTCCCAGTTTCTCAAATAGAAAGATGAACCATAGCTCACATTAGAGCATAACATATATAAAATAGATTATTACATAAAATAACATTGATAGAAGAGATTAGAATAGCAGAGGATAATCAAATTGAATAGAATATCCTAATGCTGTGTTCACACCGGGCGCAAATTTATCCTGCGGCGCGAATCGCAGAACTCGGCGGCGCAGCGGGCAGGATTCGCCGCGCGGCGACATTCACAAAAGTTAAATTTTTTGAACTTTCTGCCGCGGATTCGCGCGGCGACCCATTGATCCCACTGTGTTCACACTGGGTGCGGCGATAAAATTTGCGCCGCCCAGTTTGCCCAATCTCGCCGCGCCCGGTGTGACCACAGCATAACACTTTAGACTTTTGTCAGCAGCACCCTGCTCAAAATACACTTCCTATTTCTATTTTATTAATGTTATATAGCCTATAGTCTATGTTTGTCTAACAAGCTTTATTGCTTGGTCGGACAAGAGTCTTTTTTGTATATAGTCTATTTCAACTAAGCAATCACATTGAATCCTACAATCACATTCTGGGCTTTAAAATGATGTGTTATAATTTAACTGTACAACAGCCGAACGTCCTTCAGAACTCACCACAGCACAGAGACCGCCCTCATCAAAATCACCAACGACCTCCTCCTTGCAGCTGACTCCAGCCACATCAGCATCCTCATCCTCCTGGACCTTTCTGCAGCCTTTGACACGGTTTCCAATGCTATCCTCCTCAACCGCCTATCCGACCACCTTGGAATCACTGGCTCTGCACTCTCCTGGTTTTAGTCCTACCTCACCAATCGGAAACAGTTCATCACCATTGGCGATTCCAGTTCCACCCCGGTCCCAGTCAACCAAGGCGTTCCCCAAGGTTCTGTACTTGGCCCAATCCTATTCACCATTTACATGCTCCCCCTCAGTCAGATCATCCGCCGCCACGGCCTCAGTTTACACTCCTACGCCGACGACACACAACTTTACCTCTCCACCAAACCATCCACCCAGCTCCCCCCATGCTCCCTTGTCAACTGCCTTCACGACATAAAAACCTGGATGTCATCTAACCTCCTCAAACTAAACAGCAATAAAACTGAGCTCATGGTTGTGGCACCCAAGGCCCTGCTCCAGAAAGTCTCACTCTGGACACTGACGGCTGCTCCATCTGCCCTTCCCCAAAGGTCCGCAACCTGGGCGTCATCCTAGACTCCACCCTTTCCTACCAAGCCCACGTCAGTTCTGTCACCAAATACGCCTTCTATCACCTCAGAAATATCTCCAGACTCCGACCATCACTCTCTGACTCCATGGCAGAGACCCTCCTCCATGCCTTCGTCACCTCCCGTCTGGATTACTGTGATGGGGACCTGTCCGGGGTTCCAAGCAAAACCCTGGACAGGCTCCAGTACGTGCAAAACTCAGCTGCCAGGGTTCTCACCCGCACCAAACGCTGGCAGCACATCACCCCCACCCTCATCCACCTTCACTGGCTCCCCATCAAATCCAGCATCACCTTCAAAACCCTCCTCATCACTTACAAGTACCTCCATGCTCTCGCACCTCAGTACCTCATTGACCTCCTCCACTCCTACACTCAGTCACGGTCCCTGCGATCCTCAGACACCAGTCAGTTCTCCATCCCCCGAACCAGACTGCAGACCTTTGGGGACAGAGCTTTCAGCGTGGCAGCTCCCACCCTCTGGAACTCCCTCCCTGTAGAACTCCGCAACGCCCCAACTCTGGACTGCTTCAAGAAACTCCTTAAAACTCACCTCTTTAAAATGGCCTTTGACCTCTATCTTCCGTTTCATGTTTGTCTCTTGTCTGTTAATGCCCCTATGTAAAGCAACCTTGGGTTTTATGAAAGGCGCTATATAAATGAAAGTTATTATAATTATTCATATTATTATTATTATTATCAAAACGAGATCGCCTTCGCCTGTTTACATGACAACAGAATCCAGGAAAATAAGAACGAAAACATCCCTCGCAGCCTTCTCGAAATTTTACAGGTTTTCAAAACGCTAACGCCATTGCCATGTAACTGCGAGGTGCAAACAGGAACCAAACGTTCTCGAAACGTAACCGTGTACTGTAACCCAGGCCTAAGACAATTACAATGTCAGCCTACTATCACCTGAATAATATATCAAGGATTAAAGGATTTATGTCTCAGCAGGATCTGGAAAAACTCGTCCATGTGTTTATCTTCAGTAGGCTCGACTACTGTAATGGTGTGTTTACAGGTCTCTCTAAAAAATCGATTTTGTCTGTACTATAAGGGAAAGTTGAAAAGAACTTTGAAGAGAGAGTTCAAGAGGGCGTGAAACCGTTGAGAGGTAAACGGGTGGGGTCCGCGCAGTCTGCCCGGAGGATTCAACTCGGCGGGTCAGGGTCGGCCGTTCCGGTGTGCGGGGATCCCCTCGTGGGACCCCGTCCCGGTCGGCTGATTAAGCTGATTCAGAACGCTGCTGCTCGAGTCCTCACTAAGACTACGAAAGCGGATCACATCACTCCAGTTCTGAGGTCTTTACACTGGCTTCCTGTCTGTCAAAAAAATTACTTTAAAATACTGCTGTTGGTTTATAAAGCACTGAATGGTTTAGGGCCAAAATATATTTCTGATCTGCTGCTACGTTATGAACCATCCAGACCTCTCAGGTCATCTGGCACAGGCCTGCTTTCTGTCCCCAGAGTTAAAACAAAACATGGAGAAGCAGTGTTCAGTTTTTATGCTCCACATATTTGAAACAAGCTTCCAGAAAACTACAGGTCTGCTGCAACTCTCAGTTCTTTTAAATCAAGACTGAAGACTTTTCTTTTTGTTGCTACTTTTTATTAAATCAAATAATTATTCATTCATACACTGCACTGTGACTTTTATTCCTGTATTTTATTTTTCCTGCATTTTGTTTTAAGAGCAGGCAGAAAAAATAACCCAGTCCATAATAAAGCATTGGTTTAAAAAAATAAATAAATAAATAAATAAAGGTATTTGGTATTGTTTTGAAATGTTGGTATTTTAAATACAATTAATCGATTGATTGATTGATTGATTGATCGTTAACATTGCCAAGGTTTGATTCAGGAAAGTGCCTACAATTTGCAACCCTACTAGCTAGCTATAAATAGGCTACTATCTCTGTATGTAGATTACTGAAAGCCCATGGCTACGTTAGACTAACACGTTAATGCTAACCTTAGCTAACTTTGATGTATTGTGATTTCAGGGTTCCAACTAAACAACAGACTTCATTCTCATGATTTGCCTTCCTTTTGTGAAGACAGACCCGTTCTGTTACAAGAAACAAATGAGGATGGATGACCCTCCGTTTGTGAGTCAAGTGGCCCTGCATTGTACTAAAATGAGAGAATAGGCTACAATTAAAAGTCGCTGCAGTGTTGTTGATAAACAAAAGTGGGGTAAAATTACAAAAACGCCTAAATGGCCGAATATATATAATTTTCTGATCTCCGGCAGGCCTATATGTGTTCTGATATAGTTGAACTGTTATAAAATCATATAATATAGGCTACTGTACATAGGGAACGGGCACTGCACTAGTGGTTATTAACACTTCATAGCACCCTTTTTTTATTTTAGAGAGTACAGGCGAGGAGGACATGCTCTGAGGATCACTGCTCCCTTTGTCTTTCTCTCAAGCCACCTCGTCACGCTAACTACATACATGACACGCTTATTAACCATAACCATGTCTAGTAATCATGTTGTTCAGTAATTCGTTCAGTAAAACCTCCCTCTTAGATTTAAGCAGTCATAAAATTGATCGGTCATGGAAATAGTCGGCCGAGTGAGGGGTGACGCATAAACATAGTCAGTCACCTTCCCTCGCCATGCTTATGACACAGCCAGCCCCAGCAACACACACACACACACACACACACACACAGAGAGAGAGAGAGAGGGAGAGAGCAGCTCTGAAACCAATTAAGTGTGCTTTCCAGCGTGCTACTGCCACATCCGCATTCTCTCCTGCCAAACCAGCTCCTTCTTCTCCTGTGGAGTCGGGGAAAATCCTGTTTCTCTCTTTCAGTAAACTCAGTTTCTGATCACTCATTACCCGACTGATGTAGGCTAGGAGTTGACCATTCAGGTCATGGTTGAGGTCCGCTCGCTGGGCGGGTTTACGACCAACAGGCTCGGGGAGAGAGAAGCCTGAGCTTCCTGGTGAATCACTGGAGAGTCTCTACTACACACACGCACACACTCACACACACACACACAACTACACACACACATACACACACACACACACACATACAGACATACACACTCACTCTGTCTCTCTCTCTCTCTTACACACACACACACTCACTCTGTCGCTCTCTCACACACACACACACACACACACACACAGACATACACACTCACTCTGTCTCACTCTGTCTCTCTCTCTCTCTCTCTCTCTCTCTTTCTCTCTCTCACACACACACACACAGGGTTGATTTCAGCGTAAAGAAATGTGCTGACCTGCACTTAATGGAGGCCAAGACCAACACAACAGTAAATACAAGCGTTTCTCTCTGAGCAGGGCACTTTCCTCTCAGAGCCCCGACACATGTTTGAACAGCCTGTGGCTGCTTGTCTATATATCTGGGAAGCGGTGTGTGTGTGTGTGTGTGTGTGTGTGTGTGTGTGTGTGTGTGTGTGTGTGTGTGTGTGTGTGTGTGTGTGTATGTGCGCCTCAGATTCAGAACAGACAGAGCATGCAGCAGTGGCCATCTCTTTGTCTGGAGATAAAATAAACATTTTTCGAATGTACAATATAAGATCTGGCTATTAGTGGCTTCTCTCTCTCTCTCTCTCTCTCTGTCGTTCTTTGGCTCTCTCTCACACACTCTCTCTCACACACACACACACACAGAGAAAACAAAGACTATTCCAGATGTTTCTTTGACAAACTGTAAACAACAGTTCTATCCTTGTACTGAGAAGTCCTTCACTCCACAATAGATAGAATCATATTGACACCCCCATACACACACACACATATTGAGACCCCCATACACACACACACACACACACACACACACACACACACACACACACATACACACACATACACAAGAGCAGAGCACAGCTGGACATTGGGTTTAGTAGGAGGAGGGAGGGTGGTTTCTTGGTCCCACGTTGCAGAGTAAGCAACCACTTCTGCCAAGGCAAAAAGTCATGCTGATCTAACGATGTGAGTAGAAACACATTCAGAGCACAACACCCTGATAGGAAGGGATTGCATGTGTGTGTGTGTGTGTGTGTGTGTGTGTGTGTGTGTGTGTGTGTGTGTGTGTGTATGTGTGTGTGTGTGATGCCAACTTTGCCATTCACCAACTAAGCCTTGAGGTAGGTCAGTGTTCAGGTGGGAGGACCACTAACTTACTGTGACCGCAAACACTAGCTAAGTGACAGCGTGACAGTGGAGAAACAGGAACCTACCTTATGGCAACATGGGCACTGGGCCTGGCATGCCGAGGCTGGGATGAAGGTGGCAGGGATGGCGCAGGCGAGGGGTGGCGACAGGCAGGCCAGCCCGACCGTCCCTCCCCCTCCGCCCTGGGGCTCCCCCCCACAGGTGGGCTGCAGGATGCCCTGCAGCTGGCTGAGCTCCTTCCGCAGCACCTGCTTCTGGTGGAAGCTGAAGGCCGGGTGGTTTGAGGCCATGGTGAACAGCAGGAGGAACTGCTCCTCCGTCTGTCCGTCGTTCAGTTGCAGCCCGTAGTTGTTGATGATGGTGTCGATGTGGGTGAGTGTTCGGTAGAGGACCCCCGCCGCCTCGCGGTTGTCCGAGCTGAGCAGGGCGAGGGACACGAGCAGCTTGCTCCTCACCACCTCGTCCGTGATGTTGGTGAGGTTGGAGAGGTCGGCGGGGTTGTTGGCCTTGATCTCCGCGTCCCGCAGCGAGTAGTAGTCCTTACGGGCCAGGTCCTCTAAGCACGACCCGAGGAAGCGCAGCTCGATCGGGACGCAGAGGTCCAGTAATCCACAAAGAAACTCGGCTCTCTGGGCCGAGCTCAGAACGGAGAACCAGCGGTAGACCCCCTCCCTTTGGACCGAACACCTATTCTCAACCATGTTTTGCTGAGACTCACAAACTACAGTATAGATTATTTATTGGTGTTATGATAATGAGGCCTTTGACGAATTGGTATACAGTTTTCAGAGGTAAACTGGCCCAGTAGCCCAAAACACAGTAACAGCAAACTTGTCACAAAGAGAACTGCTACTCTTGAGTGCCCACGGGTTACTTTGTAAACTTTCACCTGAGTCAGTCGGTTAACTTTTGGCAACAATGTTTCAATGTGCGATATACAGGACCACTTAAGTCTTTATTTAAAAAAAAAGAAAGAAAAGTTTACAGCTATTTTTCTCTTTTTATTCGCAGACCAGCTGCGACATTGTTACGATAATGTATTTATATCGCTGTAACCTTTAGAGTCCCTGGTCTATACAAAAGCATGTATGTTTAATGTATAACGAGGCTCGCTCGGTCAGTCCCACCTCAGCCATCTCTGCTCTGCGGTCAGCCAGCCGAGGTCCCACGTCAGGAGATCATGAGCGGGCACAGTCTGCCATCGAGTAACATGGACTGAGAAAACACATCAGGCTCACTAGCCTAAAGGGATAGGCTACGTAGACTAGGCTACTCTACGTCAGATAATATACTTCCATGATCGGTGGCCTGTCTCCAACTCCCCGGTATAAAGAAATCCTTTTCGGTAGAAATCCTCATGGCATTCGTTGAAGTTATGAGTGCCTCAGTGAATATATAAAACCATAAAGAAGTCTGGCTATAGTTTAAAGCAAGTAGGCTAGAAGTTAAAGTTCAGAAACAAAAGCAGATGCATGTTATTGCTATGCACGAACTAGAACTGGTAAGTCTATGCATTTTAAAACTCTTGGCACAGCCAGATTTGATCTAAGACAAAGCCTAAATAAAAAAGACCTAACATTTTAGAAGTGTACGCCCCCCTTCACTGTCATAGTTCTGAACTCGAGAAAAACAGCTGTGAGGTATATTATCCCAACTTTCAGATAAACCTGCCCATCATCTAGAATCCCCCCATTCCGATTGGGTAATGCCATTGTCTGTCACTGAACCTGCTGGTGTGATTGGCTGGAGAAGTATCCACCGGCCTACAGTTACACATCTCTCTCACGTGCGCTCATACACACACTTGGATTTAGACAGAGATTGGCTCTACATTAGCCTGCTTTTTAAAGAGGCAGTCACTTCCAGAAGTGTTGCCCACATGTCGAAAATGTCCTAAAACAGTTAAGATATATTGGCCCACCGTCCATTTTTCGTTTCGTGTTAAGTTACACAAGGTAAACTGGAGATAATGAGAATAATTATATTAATTTGGGACACTTCTGGAATTGTCATTTCATTACATCAGTCTGGCCGTCGGGGGTGCCAGAGTGCGTTGCACACTGGAACAAAGCCTACCCTTGCTATTGCCATGGGGTAAATTAGATTCAAGATTTATTTATTTATCACATGTAACATACGTGTACAGTCACAGTGAAATGTTGCTGCCGGCTCCAAGATTATGCTCAATAACAGATAGACTCCAATACTCAATTTACAAATTACAAATTTACAAGTTACACATTTACAAATTACTAAATAAGTACAATTTATGTGCAGTATACAATAAGGGTAAGACGACAGATATGAATGAATAAATAAATAAATAACCCGGGGGTGCTATAGCTATAATAAATAATCCTAGCAGGTAGTATACTAACATTAGTTTACTGCCATAGAAGTCTGTTAAAGCACATTCTGTTTATGACTCTCACTGTTCTTTCTGATTGAGTAAAATAATCAAATCTTGTCCTTTCACAATGTTGTTTTAAAAGAAAATATAAACATTGAGTATGTCCTCGTGGAAATCTCCCACATTAATGAATGTACTATTCAAGTTGTGGAGGATTTCTCTCTCCCCTGTACTTTCCACCAAAGGCCTGTAGATGTCGCCATTAGTTCATACTTAGGTGCATTGTGAAGTCTACTCTGAAACATGCCACTTGATGTACAACTGAAGACTCCATATTGAGTCTTTACGCAGAAGTTCAGTTCGAGTTCCACCGGTGAAAAATGCACCCTATTACTCTATATGAAAGCCTACCCATGTGGAAGCGCTGCTTAATAACCTAACCTTAGTAGATTAAGATATACATAGGTACCCTGATCTACCAAGGTTAGGCGAAGGAGAGAAGGGTATGTAAAGTATATCTTAAGATATAACACCCTTCTCTCTTTTTCTTCCTTCATAAATGTATAATAGATGTATGTATGGAGAATGGCACATACTGTTTACAAAGCATTATGTAATGATTGGTGATGATGACGGTGGTGGTGGTGATGATGATGATGATGATGATTATGATGATGATGATGATTATGATTATTATTATGATAATGATGAATCAACATGTAATTACATTACATTACAGTCATTTAGCAGACATTTTATCCAAAGGGACTAACAATAATTGCGTTTAACATAGGAAAAGCCAATGTACTACTGCTTGCCAGAACTCACAAGTGCATCTCCTTTCTAAAACAAGTGACTCCGAGCATAATCTAGTGCTGAAGGCAAAGTTCAAGAATAGCAATCTAAAATACAATAGGTGCTTAAAAGGGTGGATCGTTGTAGTACTTCTTGAAGAGATGAGTTTTGAGCCTGTGACGAAAGATGGGCAGCGACTCTGCTGTCCTGACGTCAGTGGGCAGTTTGTTCCACCACTGCGGGGCCAGGACAGTGAAGAGCCGTGACCGTGTCGATCGACCGC
This sequence comes from Borostomias antarcticus, assembly GCF_949987555.1. Classification (NCBI taxonomy): domain Eukaryota; kingdom Metazoa; phylum Chordata; class Actinopteri; order Stomiiformes; family Stomiidae; genus Borostomias; species Borostomias antarcticus. The sequence goes on from NC_140251.1 coordinate 18,238,561, forward strand.
AGGGGCCTCGGGGTGACGGGGCAACCAGCAGAGCGTAGTGGTCGGGAGGGGGTGTAGGGTTTGACCATGGCCTGGAGGTAGGAGGGGGCTGTTCCTTTCATTGACCTGTAGGCTAGTGCCAGAGTTTTAAACTGGATGCGAGCTGCTACAGGGAGCCAGTGTAGAGAACGGAGAAGGGAAGTTGTGTGGGAGAACTTGGGGTGGTTGAACACCAGGCGAGCTGCAGCTTTCTGGACAAGTTCCAGGGGTTTAATGGCTGACGCCGGGGACCCAGCAAGGAGGGAGTTGCAGTAGTCCAGGCGGGAGATGACCAGGGCCTGGATGAGCACCTGCGCCGTTTCATCAGTGAGGAAAGGGCGAATCCTCCTGATGTTGTAGAGCATGAATCTGCAGGAGCGTGTGACGGATGTGACATGTGCGGAGAACAACAGTTCATCCAGGGTCACACCCAGATTCCTTGCAGTCCGAGTAGGGGTCACCACTGTCTTCAATGGTGATGTCCAGGTCCCGGTGCGGGCAGACCTTCCCTGGGAGGAACAGCAGCTCAGTCATGTCCAGATTGAGCTTGAGGTGATGTGTCGTCATCCACTCTGAGATGTCAGCCAAGCACCCAGCTATGCGTGCCTCCACTTGTATCAGAAGGGGGAAATGACAGAACCAGTTGGGTGTCATTGGCATAGCAGTGACAGGAGAAGCCATGCGAGCGAATGACAGAGCCCAGAGATGTAGTGTAGAGGGAAAAAAGGAGAGGACCCAGGACAGACCCTTGTGGAACCCCCGTAGTCAGACTACGCGGTTCCGACATCGACCCTCTCCATGTCACCTGGTAGGAGTGGCTCGTCAGGTAGGATGCAAACAGGGAGTGTGCAGAGCCAGCGACGCCTTGCTCCTCGAGGGTGGAGAGGAGGATCTGGTGGTCTACCATATCAAATGCTGCTGACAGGTCTAGGAGTATCAGGACAGAAGAGAGAGTTCACTCTCACGGCATGGAGTGACTCGGTCACTGCAAGGAGTGGGGTCGGGAGGTGAGGTCGGTGCATGGAGCGGAGTTGGGCATGCTGGCCTGGAGGTGAGGGGACAGAGATTATCCAGAGAAGAGGAAAGAGTAGAGAGAAGAAGATCAGTGGCAGTATCAGAGGGTAGGAGAGAGAAGGATTCAGGGGCAGGGAGGGCAGAGGTGACGGCAGAGGAAAGGTCAGTAGAGTAGGGGACAGCGAGTAGAGGTGGCTACGGGTGGTAACCATGTGGGTAGGAGGAGGAATTATGGGGGAAGAGGGGAGGGAGAATGGTAGGACATTAAATAGTAGTCGGAGAGATGGAGGGGGGTGACAGAGAGGTTAGGGGTGGAACAGTAGGTGCGTTTACATGGACAGTTTGAATCGGTTTCAAATAGGTTTGGAAGACCAAACCGATTGAAAATATGTCATATAGACACCTCAATCCGTCTGAAATGCCCAACCCGATTGAAATTCCAATCGCTTTCAAGGAGGTAGTTTAAACCTTTTCGAAACCGTTTGGTCCGTCATGTATACCTTGAAACGGATTGATGCTGCGTTCTGCGTTCATTCTGCGCATGCTCAAGACTTGACTAATCAAGGCACGCTCGACAGTTCCGTAATCAGCTGTTTGTAACCATCGTAACGCAATCACTCACGGCTGCGTGCGCGTTCGAAACATTTGTTTCGTTGTCGCATGTAAACATCCAACCAGTTTACTTTGTATACCATGTATACGCTCAAGCTGAAATCTTCAACCAGATTGAAATCAACCAGATTGAAAAATATTTGTCATGTAAACGCACCTAGTGTCTAGTGAAGATGAGATCCAGCTGGTTGCCGGCTTTGTGAGTAGGAGGAGAAGAAGAGAGGTGAAGATCGAAGGAGGAGAGGAAAGAGAGAAGAGGTTCCAATTTCTCACTCTGGTTGTTGAAGTTGCCGAGAAGGATGAGTGCGGACGCATGGACCAGGGAAGTGGAAAACTAGTGTATCAAGCTCCTCCAGGAACTCACCAAGGGGGCCTGGTGGGCAATACACAACAGCAATGGTGAGCTGATTGGATACAGTACGTGACAGAGACAGCATGGAATTCAAAAGAGGGAGGGGAAAACTGTGGAATAGAGAAGAGAGAGTATTTCCATTTGGGGGAAATGAGCAGGCCAGTACCACCACCTCGCCTCACAGCTCTGGGAGTGTGGGAGAAAGTACACATCTGACAGGGCTGCGGGTGTGGCAGTGTTCTCTGGTGTGATCCAGGTAGCCTCCCAGGGCACACACACACACACACAGACAATCACACACTCTCTCTCTCTCTCTCTCTCTCTCTCTCTCTCGGTCTCTCTCTCTCCCTCTCTCTCTCTCTCTCACACACACACACACACACACAAACACACCATCTCTATGATCTATATGCCAAGTTTTTTACTCACAATCCCTTTTTAACACTTTAACACCTTCATTCAAAGAGTCTAAGTATCAAGTAAGTGCATATTTGCTTGTCGGTGTTCTTCTACTGAGCCACAGGGGACCACAGTGCCCTGAGCGGTCTCAAAGGAAGTCCCTGTAACCACAGAGGTAAAGGCAGTGCTATTACACTGTGCTTCAGGCCTAACAGCTCCCTCTAACCAGGCATTATTGCTTATTTATATTCAATGGTTCAAAAAGCTTTATTGTCAATGTTTATCTGGGGAAAAAAAGGAAGAAAAAAAATTATGTTCTCTGGTGTCCATAAGACCAATAGCTGACAAGACATGTTACAGACATGGCAAAATACTTTTTTTTCTTTTCTTTTTTTAAATCCCCAGGACTTCGAGGGTCTTTTTCATTGGCCACACAGTGACAGTGATTATTATACGCATGAGCGGCAAACACAGTACACAACCCACACACGCTTTTCTTCTGCATGCAAAAGAAGCAGAAATTGTTCTCTGCATTCATCCCATCCAAGCCGTCCTCCTCCAGGGGCAGCCAGGAGCAGTGGGCGGCCATTGTTCATGGCGCCCGGGAAACCAGTCCAAGTGCTCTGTTCAAGTCCTGGTCAGGTACCGGACTGAAGAGCATCTGTTCTTTTGCATGTTTTTTGTATTAGGTTCTTTGGAAGAAAACGGGGAGAACGTGCAAACTCTGCACAGAAAGGGCCGGAACACCTTCTTGCTGTGAGGCGACAGTACTAGTAAGTACTGTGTCACCGTGCCACATGTAAGTGTTTTGGGGGTTCTAGTAAGTACTGTGTCACCGTCCCACATGTGAGCGATTTTGGGGTTCAGTGTCTTGCTCAAGGATACTTCGGCACAATGCTGGGAGCTGGGATCAAACCAGGGACCTTGCGATCCCCAGACATCAATGACAGGGGTCTTACAGGAGAGCATGAGGATGTAATAGGAGTTTAAAAGAGTATATTAGATCATTTATGATAGATGCTTACTACCTGGCTTAGGACTCATCTCACCAAGTTACCCATGGTAAATGGACTGCACTTATATAGCGCTTTTATCCAAAGCGCTTTTCAATGAAGGCCTCTCATTCATCCATTCACACACACATACACACCAGCAGCCGCCATGCAAGGTGCTAGCCTGCTCATTGGGAGCAATTTGGGGTTCAGTGTCTTGCCCAAGGACACTTTGACATGTGGACAGGAGGAGCCGGGATTCGAACCGTCGACCCTACGATCATTGGACGACCCTCTCTACCTCCTGAGCTACAGCCGCCACCCTAAGACCTCCAGCGGATCCCTCCATCTCCTTCTGTTGTTGACTTTCGTTGTCTTTTATTATGTCTTTCTTGAGCTCTGCGTTGTTTTGGTTTCAATAAAAGACTGCAACCGATCTCTCCTATACCCACAGTCCAGTGTCCTTTTGTTCTGATGTATCCCAAAAATGAGTCTCTCCAACATGGGATTTGAGTGACAATCAAAAGCTGTTTATTACAGGAGGTTATAGCATACAAAAAGTGCATGTAGTCTAATGTTAGCTTCCTGCCTGTATGGCTGTCTAGCTCCAAAATCAAAGCATGTGAGGACTGAGTGGAGGTTTTTATGGCTCAGGGGTGTTCCACACCCCCCTTCCCGATAAGGCATGTCTGGTGTCTTCTGCCTGCTTTTTAGCCGTGACTTAAGATAGCGAGGCGCCACCTCGGCACCCATGTCACCAAAACAGTTGGTGTTTTTGTTACAACCCAGAGAATGTCACCTTTAACCCATGTAGTATGTAAATCTATGGATTGGGGGACACGTTCCCTGCCCCAACCTTCTCTGTGGGATGGTGTTTGACCCCCTGCTGTGACCTTCTCTTCCAGGAACCCTCTGACCGCCACACACAGGAACTAACATCATAATTAGAAACAGCTTAACAGGATCAGGTTAACCCCTAAGACATTTCTCAGGAGGCCACTTCCATCACTGTCCTGGGTCACTGCATCAGAGAGGGCTACGGCTGAACGGCATCACCTGTTGGGAAAGAATGGGGACACTTTGGATGCCGGCTTTCCATGTGAGCCCTATTCATGGTGACTCAGTTGTCACTTTATTAGGGACGAGACAGAACAGTGCAAAGACATGACAGTGCAAGGCGCAGTTTAAAATACTAGTGCAAAATAAGATTTTTTTTTTTTTAAATATAGGCCTATACAAAATGTAGTGCGGTCAGTGTGTGTGAAGTCTGATTCCTCATTTATTACCGGGTAGGACCCCCTTTTGCCTCCAGAACAGCCTTAATTATTTGTGGCATGGATTCAACAAGGTGCCCTTCTGCACAACACTGGTTCATTTTTGTAAACAGCTGATATTTGTGTGGCCATTCTCTTCTGACCTCTCTCATTAACAAGGTGTTTTTGCCCACATAACTGCCACTCACTAGATGTTTTTTGTTCATCGCACCATTCTCTGTAGACTCTGGAGTGTGTTAAAACTCTGTTGACTGTAGTGTGTTAAAAGCCCAGGAGGTTATCTGTTTCTGAGATGCTAGAATCACCAACAATCATACCATGATCAAAGTCACTTATATCCTGTGTCTTGCTCAGTCTAATGTTTGGTTGAACAACAAACAACTAAACCTAAAATTAAATTTGCGTCAATGAGCAGACCTAATGAAGATGTGAATATTCAGAGTGAATACTGTTGCTTAATGTCATAGAGCAGGGGCGGAGCTAATGGTTCATTGCAGAGGGGGCGGGGACCTCATAGTGGGCCCCTATAGGCTGTATGGAGATGCAAGATAGATCCTAGGTGAAAGTTGCGTGGAGGCAATGGAAAGAAATGCAGATTACAATTAGGTGTTCTAATTCAGCACCATGGACAGTGCCACGGATTTATCAATTAATGGTGGCCTGCTGATATTTAAGCAACACAACTGCTGAAAGGCTATTTGAGCACCATGGTCAGCACCATGGATTTTACATATAATTTGCTCAAACCTCAGTCAGATAAAAGATGAAAAATACAGCAGACTACACTAGTGGGCAACCAAGGATAGCAGGCAAATACACAGTTTAACATCCAATGATGTTGTTGGGTGTCCAGCTACACAGCCATATCTACACAATCAAGCCACACCTACACACAACAAACTTAAGTGTTCAAGCAATGTGTCATTATTATAACAATAATCGATACGGCTCAGCGGTCTACAACACAAGCAGCAACATTTTGGAAAAAGGTAGCCAGATAGTCAGTATCTATGACAAGATTCAGGTGAGTAATTGGAAGAGAGGGTTTGCTTGTTCCTCAGCCTAGAAAAGTTTCCATACTATCATCTTGAACGTCACCATCATCATCCTCATCACCACCACTAACATTTTCCCTTGCTTGGCTAATACTAGCAGCTGTATCATTATCATCAGGATACACAGCTACCTGTACGTTCCTGTACCCGCCGTGTTCTCCTCGTCCTCGCTAACACCCCTTGCTTCGGTTGCTTGGCTAATGCTAGCAGCAGTCTTGGAGGGTTGAGTAGTGGAAAACAAATTTGTCAGGGGAACACGAGGCCACCAGATTTTTCCTCTGCCTTTCCTCTTTACGCTTCAGTGCGCCTGACTTGTATTTTTTGCTTTTCACATTTTATTCACAGAATAGGGCTACTACAGCAACAGCTCAAGTCTAACCGATCATCGCAGCACTGCACTTTCAAACGGTCACTGCTCACCAGTCTCAGATAGGCTAGGCCCCTATTCGCCTTATTCACCTCAGCTGCCATATTGGTCAGTCTGACGTAATGAGGGGTGCGGATGTGGAAGTGCCCGTTGACTTCAATGTTAAAAGTACGCTGTAAAAACACCACTTCAAGAACCGAAATAGTCAAAATAACAGGCTGAATACACTATCGGGGTTACAAACTCATCATTACGAGACTCCGATTGTTTTTCACTGCCGTTGTTTTCGCGTTTGGAAATACATGGGATTGAATGCAGCTGACGGCTAACTGGCTCATTCACCTCCATGTATTTCCTCCATGCTATTTTGATGCTGTTGGTTCAACTTCTGTTTCTCAGGCATAAACGGAGGCGAACTCAAACTCACATTAGCAGCAAAACAGCTACAGGAATCTTCGTAACGTTAGCTAACTGCTTTAGCCACCGATAGCGTCTTCTTCAAGTCTTCTCCTTCGGGAAAAGATGACAGCGTTGCATTGTGGTATACCAGATAAATTGTAGGGTACATCCTCTGTTCACTAGAAATCAACATGAATTGTGAGTATTTTGTAGTGGACTATAGTGAATGAAATTAACCGTTGAGAATTCGAATACTAGAGAAAAGGCGGACACACTATGAAGTGCACTATATTGGGAATAGGGAACGGTTTCGAACACAGCTTGTGTGAACACAACCACACTTCTTCTTCTTCCTCTTCTTCTTCTTCGATTGAATAAAACCTCTTGTCCATGATCCAGGGAGGATAGTTTCATACCATGACCCTTGTGGGCATCCGTAGGCATGGGTAACATGCAGCATTGACAGACAGAGTTGAGGCCATACCTGTGAAGAAGTTCAACCATGGCCGACCATTCAGTCTATTTATAACCAGCTCAGTCTGATCTTATCCTAGATAATTGACTGCACACACGCATGTACACACATAGCCTATTACTACCAATTCACAACATGTTGGAGGTGGTGTGTGTGTGTGTGTGTGTGCGTGTGTGTATGTGTGTGTGTGTGTGTGTGTGTGTGTGTGTGTGTGTGCGTGAGCCTGTATGTGCACACACACATGCTCACATGCACACGCACGCACAAAAACACACATTACTTTTTGAGAAGTATTTACTATTTCTAACAGCCACTGGTTGACGTGTGGAAGATGCAGAGAGAAGGTGGAGTGGCTTAATGAGAACAGATATGCATGACAACAATCTGTGCTCTCCAGGGCAGCTATAGAGAGAGGGGGGGGGGGGGGCTTGCCATACTGCAGTCCCTGTCTCTTTAAAAACAGGAGCGCGAGGGGGAGGGGATGCTGGCTGCATTGGAACAGTCCTCTAATGAGCAGATTTGAGAAAGAGAGAGATACCTGACCATAAGAAGAGATGGAAGGGAATAAGACAGCAGCCTAAAAAGGCAGACAGTGATACGTGAACATGAAGAGTGCGATGCACTGAGGACAGAAGAAGGGAGAAAAAAAGAGAAACTAAACGTGGATTTTTTCTTCACCGTCAAGACAAGGTAACAAACCAGAGATAAACCACTTAAGGACGCGGATTAAACAACCCGGTGAGAGAGAGAGAGAGAGAGAGAGAGAGACAGACAGAGAGAGAGAGAGAAAGAGAGAGAGACAGAGGGAGAGAGAGAGAGAGAGAGGAACAGAGCGGGAGGAAATTAATCAGTTCAATTGTTTATGTTCATGCTCTGCGTGCGCACTAGCTGTCACTGAGCGGAGCGTGTGTGCTGCGCTGCGCCTGGGAGAAGAGACTGCATTGGCAGCGGAAGCCTTGACAACAGAAAGAACCCATGGTAGAATATCCCCTCCTTTTTCCATTTCCCCATCTCTCTCCCGTGCTGTGCTGCAGGAGCATATGCTGGGTGTGTGGAGGACGGAGCAGCAACCCAGACAGGCGGGGAGGAGGATGATGGATCAGTGAAGACTGTGGAACCCGGCTGACTGTCAGCGCCGGCTGGCTGTCGCTGCTTTGGGATCCCGGTGGTACCTCGGCAGCCCAGGGGAGCGACTAGGCGCAGAGCTCCGGGAAAGAGGATACAGGGGTGGGTGGGGGGTCGGTTAGAGAGGAGGGGGCCAGCTGAACCTGGAGAAGAGACGAGGAGGAGAGGAGGAGGAGGAGGAGGAGAAGAGCAGGAGGCAAGCGGCTGTCTGTGGGTCGGTTGTTGCTGCGTATGTGTGTGTCGGCGGGGAAGACGCATGGCTGAGAAAGGCCTTCTGTCGTCTTCAGGCTGCGGGCGCCGGAGAGCGCCAGGCGAGGAGTGCTAGCCCTTACCGCCGCCGTGAGGATGGTCTGACCGGGCTCTGTCTCGCTCTGCCCCTGCCTGGCCTCACAGGAGACCCCTGACACCGTTGGGGGGGCTACTTTTCTTACACCCCCCCCATCCCTTTTTCTCTGTTTTGTTTTGTGTTGTAGGCCGAGAAGGGGGAGACTTGTTGGTTTGTTTTGGGGATTTTCCGCTTCTTCTTCTTCTTCCTCCTCTTCCCCTTCACCCTATCCCTAATCCTCATTACCCCTCCCCCCGAAACTGATTCCGTCGCTCCCTCTGACTTTTTCTTTTCTTTTTCTTTTTTTTCTTTTTTTTTTGAGGTTTGGGGGATTTGCCGAAACCTATTTCATGCATGTCCACTGGGGGCAGGTTCAACTTTGATGATGGGGGGTCATACTGTGGTGGGTGGGAAGAGGGCAAGGCGCACGGCCACGGGATCTGCACGGGGCCCAAGGGCCAGGGGGAGTACTCGGGCTCCTGGAGCCACGGCTTCGAGGCGGTGGGAGTCTACACCTGGCCCAGCGGGAACACCTTCCAGGGGACCTGGGCCCAGGGCAAACGCCACGGCCTGGGGGTGGAGAACAAGGGCAAGTGGGTGTACAAGGGGGAGTGGACGCACGGGTTCAAGGGTCGCTACGGCCTCCGGGAGAGCACGGGAACCAGCGGGAAGTACGAGGGGACGTGGAACAACGGCCTGCAGGACGGATACGGCACTGAAACGTACTCCGACGGAGGTATGTAAGACCGAGACCCTGGCGAGGGTAGCGTGTGTGTGTGTGTGTGTGTAGTAGAGGTGGTTTAAAACTGGGTTCAATGCCCTGGTCGGGACATATGTGTAACGGAGTTGGTTTAGAACCATATTCTCATAATGAAGTAGCCCTTCCTGAAAGTTGTCAGCCCAAATATTGTCCTTGGACCAGGAGTCCATTTGGTCCCAGTGTTTGTGGAGATGCTGAGTCTGGGAGCAGAGCAGGAGACTGGGGGTTCTGATCTCCGGCCGGCTGGGAGGTGGGCTGGGCTGTGGGACCCGGCAGTGCTGGGGACAGAGCCTCCAGACACAGTCTAGCTGCCCCTGCCCCAGCCTTAGCCCAAGCCCCAGCCCCTGCCCCTGCCCCTGCCCCTGCCCCTGCCCCTGCCCCTGCCCCTGCCCCTGCCCCTGCCCCTGCCCCTGCCCCAGCCCCAGCCTTAGCCCAGCCCAGCCCAGCCCCTGCCCCTGCCCCTGCCCCTGCCCCTGCCCCTGCCCCAGCCTTAGCCCAGCCCAGCCCCTGCCCCAGCCCCAGTCTTAGCCCAAGCCCTGGCCCCAGACCTAGCCCCAGCCCAGCCTTAGCCCAAGCCCCAGCCCTGGCCCCAGCCCCAGCCCCTGCCTCTGCCCCAGACCTAGCTCCAGCTCCTGCTCTTGCCCCAGCCCTGTTGCTCCTGTTCTAGCTCTAGATGCATCAGAGATATATTTGGAGGCCCCAAATTAAGGTCATCTGGACTCTGCAGGCCTCTGCAGCAGAGAGAGAGAGAGAGAGAGAGAGAGAGAGAGAAAGGGAGAAATACCAGGTCACCTGCAGAGGAAAGCCCTCAAAGGGAGCGGCAGGTTTTTCCCATGAACCAGACAGAACAGCAACACGTAGTCCTCACAGCTAGAACTGCACCCGCTGCTGAACTCACTGAGAGGCTGTTCAGGGCCACAATAAGGATAACCTGATGCCCCCTATTCTCAGCACTACATATAATGCACACGCACACACACACACACACACACACACACACACACACACACACAGCACACACACACAAGCACATACTGTAAAACACCCTAAGAAAAACATCTGAGCTTAGCTGGCTGCTGCATCATTAAGTTAACACTTGCATAGGTCTAACTCTAGAACCTGTCCTGGCACAACAGTAAATAAATAAAACAAACAACAAAAGTAGCCAACCAGCTGAACCCAGGACCAAGCAGTTGAGACCATAGAGATGAAGTAGGGGTTCCATCTGTTCTGTCTGTGTGGTGGAATGGTGTCATCAGGACAGGTAACCTGTATCATGGTATCTGACTGGTTTGCGTGTGGAGGCCAGTGGCGTGTTTGAACGCTCTCCCTTTCAGGATACCTGCCGATACCAGTTTGTCAACAAAACGCACATTCAAAAGCTGAAAAAAACTAATCGTATTTAAACCATCACCGTTTTTTTACCTCCGCCTCAGAGACAGCGCAGGGCGAGAGGTAATGTTTTCGGTGTGTGTGTTTGTGCGTGCGTTTGTCTTAGCAGGATTATATCAAAAACTACTGGACTGATTTTCACAAAACTCAGTGGAAGGGTGTGGTCCAACTTAGAACCCGTTAGATTTTGGAGCGGATGCGGTCCAAGGGCCGCCCAAAATGGTCTGGCCATTCACCTCCATTCCTTTTTTGAACCAGGATTACATAAAAACTACCTGACCGATTTCCATGAAACTCTGTGGAGGTGTGTAGCATGCATGGGCCAACTTACACCCTCTGGGAGCAGATCTGAATCACAAGTCGGGTCCAAACACAGCTGGACTGGTCAATCACCTACATTCATTTTTTGGACTATGATTACATGAAAATTATCTAAACAATTTTTATGAAACTCGGAGGAATAGTGTATCATGGGCCACCTTAGAACCTGTTAAATTTTGGATCAGATCCAAATCACGGGCCAGAACCACAAATGAAAATAAAACTCCTTGTGTGGGGGTGCTAGAGACACAGGGTTTGGACTAGGGTATGCAGGGGGAGAGCCCGGAGTGCGCCCCGCTGGCTGTGACCCGAGGGGGGCGCCACAGCCATATATAGCCACCCATTCACCTCCAGTCATTTTTACCTCCACCCCACTGAATCACGGGGCGGGTCCACGAGCCGCCCAAACTCGGCCGATTCATTTGGACTAGGATTACGCAAAAACTACCTGACTGCTTGTCTTGTAACTCAGTGGAGGGGTGTAGCATAGGCCAATTTAGAACCCATTACATTTTTCCCATGCACAGAGCCACACAGTGCATTCAGGGGCGGAGGTCTGTGCTCTCTGAGCACCATTTCTATTTGAATGACTGTTCATACTTGTGTACGTACAGTATGGTCTACAAGCCCCGGCATAACCCTTCCCAGACTGCATCTCTCTTGAGACAGACAGGTTTAGGGAGGATCATCGCTTCTCGTTCTCCGGCGGGTGTTTGTTATCGTCGCCTCGCTCCCTCGCTCCCTCGCTCCCTCGCTCCTCCTTGAGCCCTGAGCCTCTGCAGTACTCCGACGGAGGGGTCTCTGGGTACAGCAGCGTTGCTGTGGAAACGCACACAGACGTGCAGCAGGTCAGCGTGTCACCACAGATTCAGTGTTTCCTGCTCTGATTGGCTGGCTGGCTCTGCTAATGGTGTTTACCTAGTTGCGCACTAATCTAGCTGCTTAATCACATGAGCGTAGAGAGAGGGCGAGAGGAGGAGAGAGAGAGAGAGAGAGAGAGAGAAAGAGGAAGACAGGGAGATAGAAACAGAAAGAGAGATGGACACAGACATGCAGATACAGAGCAGAAGGCAGAGAGAGAAAGAGAGACGGGCAGAGAGAGAGAGAGACAGGGGCAGAGAGAGAGAAAGAGAGACAGGGGCAGAGAGAGAGAAAGAGAGACAGGGGCAGAGAGAGAGAGAGACAGAGGCAGAGAGAGAGAAAGAGAGACAGGGGCAGAGAGAGAAAGAGAGACAGGGGCAGAGAGAGAGAGAGACAGGGGCAGAGAGAGAGAAAGAGAGACAGGGATAGAGAGAGAGAAAGAGAGACAGGGGCAGAGAGAGAAAGAGAGACAGGGGCAGAGAGAGAGAAAGAGAGATGGGGGTAGAGAGAGAGAAAGAGAGATGGGGGTAGAGAGAGAGCCAAAGATAAAGAGAGTGAGGCAAAGAGAGGGACAGAGACAAATGCAGAGACAGTGAGAGGAGTTGGACGGAGACAGAGACGGAGGGTAAAGGGACGTATCCTGTAATTCTAACCTGATAGGGTCAGAATGCTAGAAAACATAGTGAGGGAGAGATAGTGACAGTGAGATAGAGATAGTGAGATATTGTGGATCAGTGTTTGCCGCCATGACCTCATGATTGATTCATGATTATGTGTAGGCCTACAGCACAGCAGTGTGTAAACATTAAGTTATAAAGTTACAACTGATCTCTTGTCAACAGTGTATTGGATAGCAGGGTATATACATTCCCTAAATGTGACTCGTGTATGAGGCAAAGGTTTCCTGTTTGGACCTATGGGAAAGGATGATTGTTTGTTAAGACCTATTGTTAAAGGAGTAGTAAAGGGACAATGCATGTTTAGCCCTGTTTTAAGGTTACTTCTGATCATATACAATGGTTCAGATCAAAACGTTGACAAAACTAGCACTTTTGAGAAAGACTGATAATTGCTCTACCAGCGTTTAGGTCATACAATGGATGTGGGTGGGCACCGTGAAAAATCATTCAAAAACATGTTAAACTCTCGATTTCAAAGACAAGAAGCTCACCTGGTCATACATTATATGTACTGTACGCTAGTCGTGTCAGTGTTGGGTCACATAACGTTGTGAGGCCAAACGTATAGAGAAGAACGCACGCAGGTGATGAGCAGGATGTTCTATCTATTTGCAGATATGGGCAATTTCCCAGAATTCAAGTTGAGCCAAAAATTGTTTTATGAGTAAATTCATCCATAGACCTGATTCATACTCTACACAAGCTATGCTGACGTGGCTGTGAACGCGGGCTCTACACAAGTATTTTGGAACTCGCGCCCCTATCGGTTTGAGTGAAATAGCACTTGCGCTCGCGTAAAGTTACAATCTTTGGCATGACACACGTTTCTACACAAGGAGGCGTCACGTTAATTCAATTAACCAGAAAACATCCGCAGTCAATTTGAACTGACTGGGAGATTAAGCTTTTAACTGCAGCTTGTTTTAAAAGTTGACATTTCTACAACAGCTTGGCGTCTCCGCCTTCAGCCCTAGATCGCCTCAAAAACCTGCATGGCTAGAAGAGGCAGAGGGCATTGAGTCAAACATACACTCGCATTGCATTGTGGGCCTGTATGAGAGTGCTGGGGGGAGCTGGCTGTTTCATGGTGTGAATGGATTTGTACTGAGGCTACATGCAACAGATAGCTTTCACCTGAATGTTTTCTGGATTCGAGGGGCCTTTATTTGGCCATGCGTGACACGCTCACAAACATATGTGAGTGAGGGCGACACAGCACACACACAGCACACACACAGCACACACACAGCACACACACAGCACACACACAGCACACACACAACACACACACAGCACACACACAACACACACACAACACACACACACGTCTTCGGTGGTCGCCAGTGGAAATTGTTCTCTGTATTTCTCCCGGGCAGCCAGGACCGACTGAAGAGCATCTTGTTCTTCTGCATGTTTTTTGTATTGGGTTCTTTGTGAGGAAACCCTTGTGAACACAGGGAGAACATGCACACTCCACACAGAAAGGCCCGGAGACTTTCTTGCTGTGAGGCAAGTACTATGTGCTGTGCCACCGTGCCACACGTGAGCGATTTTGGGGTTCCGGGTCTTGCTCAAGGACACATCGGCACAATGCCGAGAGCTTGGATTCAACCGGCGATCCCATCTGCTAGACATTCTCTCTCTCTCTCTCTCTCTCTCTCTCTCTCTCTCTCTCTCTCTCTCTCTCTCTCCCTCTCTCTCTCTCTCTCTTTCTCTCTCTCTCTCTCTCTCTCTCCCTCTCTCTCTCTCTCTCTCTCTCTCTCTTTCTCTCTTTCTCTCTCTCTCTCTCTCTCTCTCTCTCTCTCTCACACACACACACACACACACACACACACACACACACACACACACACACAACCACACTCACAGGTGTGAGACAGACCTACAAGTGCTGAGTTTGTGAAATATATAGTGTTTAATAATTCATGGGAGAACCAATCCAAATACATGCAAGTCTCCATGTCCCCTGCTAAGAATCCAACCCAGTAGTAGTTGTAGCCTGAAGGCCTGTAAAAACCAGAACAACCCATCATTAATTTGATAATGCTGGTGATTTCATCCATTTCTGCTGGGGGAGCGTGGATAGTGGATCGTGCATTGCAAAAGAAATGATGATGAATTCAGCTTGGGGATGGCGCGTGATTAAATCAAGGCTCTGTGTGTAACGTTCCATTCCTGATCTTTCCGTGTTAACTATTTTTGTGCTGCTGCCCCCCACGCCTGTATACGCTGCACAACACAACACACTTAACACACTGTAGGCCTCCGGCAGAAGGGGGGGGAAAAGCTCCCAGTCAATTCTTTGTGACATGTGCCTATGAGCTGCACAGTCCGTAGAAAACCAATAGACAACACAAATTAGCCGATGTTTATCAGTGCCGAGTCAATATGACTGAATGCACTGACAGGATAGATGTTCCCTGTGCGTTTCCCAGTATGCTCGGATTAACAAATGTAACTATATTAAGTGTGAGTTCAAACAGACTACACTAGACGACTGCCGAGGACAGGGCACACGATTCGAACGTCGGACCACAGAAGAGCTTCCGGTCTCAGAGAAAGAGGCTTTCAGTTTCAGCACCACGGAGAGCACCCAGGCTATGCCGCATGATGGGCGCCCTCAAAACCTTCCTGAAGCTACAGTAGACGTTTGTTCATAGGAGGCTTGTAGAACTGAGCGCCTCGGCTTGTGCTTATTGAAATGTTGAGATCTGATGAGTCTTTTTGTAGTCTGGGACGTGGCACCATGGCAGCACAAGGCACAGGCCGCAGTGAAGCGTTGCTCATTCTCAAATCCCCACTCACTCAGTTACTCCACATTTCACGTTTGGCTGGATGTAATGGGTATTACAAAAGCTTCCTAATTCAGAATGGGCTTGCATTCGAAATGATTAGATTAGAATAGAGATTATTGCCTTGCTCAATGATGCGTTTAGTAGCAATGATGCATTTAGTAGCTTAAAAACTATTATAAAGCATAAAGCCATGCAGTGACAGTATTTTCAAGGCAGGTGTACAACTATACAACTATACTTTCCTAGTCAGTTCAGTGTGGTCGTTATTTTAGCTTTGTCAGCAAAAATGTCAAGGAAGATTGGAGTGTGATATGTCGGTATCTTCCACCCTCACTCACCCATGCTGGGTTCGATCTCGGGTTCTCTGACTTGCCAATACACATGACCGCCTTACAGAGACGCCGCTTTAGCCAGCTACGCCACTGAAAAGCTAGTGCTTCCATGGGTGGGCAGTACAGTATCTGTATTTACACTGAGGAGTGAGTTTACACGAAATACAGTAGGACCCCACTAATACAAACTTCAGAGATCCGAACCTCCCGGTCTACCGGACAGGCTTATTAAACTTTTTTTTTTTTTTTTTGCCTGCTATCTGGTTACTGGTGGGATTTTCATTACAGTACTGTACTTGCATTTAAATCTGTCATAATAAACATGTACTGTATCCTACTGTGAATAAAAACAGAACTGTATGTAGACCTACATATTACATACTGTAGGCTGTAGCCTACTGTCACGTTTCATTTCTTTGTTACTCTAAAGCGGGAAAATGTTGTGCGCAAAACGCAAATGAGTCGTCCTCACTCTACTAAGTACTGTATTTGATCAAAGCACTAAAGTGGAAATTCGTTTATTTTATTATAGGCTAGGCTATATGAGTTTAGTTGGCTATTTGATTGCAATTCTGATGCATTTTCACAAGTAGGCCTAATTAAGGGTATTTATCGGTGTATTATGAGTCTATATGAAACAAGTATACCACTTACTGAATTTGGTGCATTTTAACATAAGTTTCAGTCATCCGGACATTTCAGAGATACGAACGACCTTCGGTCCCGTTGGGTTCGGATAAGTGGGGTCCTACTGTATGTATCTGTATTTACACTGAGGAGTGAGTTTACCTGTCGCACTCATTCACATGTATATGGATATACACATACTCATTCTCCATCTCTCTCTCTCTCTCTCTCTCCTTCTCTCTCCATCTCACTCACTAAGGGACTATAGAGGGCAATCCTATCAGGTGTGTGTTATGTTTGGGCTGTGCCATAGGGCGGACAGCTGCTGATGGTTGCGATCAGACAGGCAGGGCCAGATGTTGGCCAGATGTTTGTCACGCTCAGCGGGAGGTCACATGATGACATCGGCACGGCGACAGGACCGAAAGGGACAGTTGGAGGAGTCCAGGGGAATTTTCTCACATCCCCAGTTAGGAAGAACAGCAGTGGAAGAATGTTTAGGTTTGGTTTTCTTAGCCACCGTACAGAAGCGGACAGGCTAAAAGACCCAGCGGACAGGGAGGCTGAGAGGCAGACAGGCACAGAGGGAGACAGACAGGTCAGCAGGTGATCGGGGAGACAGACAGGTCAGCAGGTGATCGGGGAGACGGGGAGGGAGGGAGACAGGTAGAGCGGTAGGGGGAGGGAGACAGGCAGGGAGGGAGGAAGACCAGGAGGGAAACAGACAAGGAGGGAGGCAGAAAGGGAGGGAGGGAGGGAGACAGGCACGGAGGGAGGGAGACAGGGAGGGTTGGAGGGAGGGAGACAGGGAGGGAGGGAGGGAGAGAGACAGGGAGGGTTGGAGGGAGGGAGACAGGGAGGGAGGGAGGGAGACAGGGAGGGAGGGAGAGAGACAAGCAGGGAGGGAGGGAGACAGGCATCAGCAGTGTGTGGTGGTGGGGACTTGGTGCAAGCGCCCCATCGAACCACCCAGACCTGTGCATTTCACTGACATGCCAGCCCACAGAAAATCAATGGAGGCAGAGAGGACAGGGTGTGTGTGTGTGTGTGTGTGTGTGCGTGTGTGTGTGTGTGTGTGCGCGCGTGTGTGAGTGCATGTGTGCCTGCCTGCCTACGTGGGGGGTTGGGGCAGTGGGAGAGGAAGTGATACAAGCAGAGATACAGTGAAAGCGGTTCCTGTCCATATATGGGCGTGTGTGTGCTGATTCCACGATACGGCAGCATGTTCTAGAACGCTCGCGCAGATGAATCACTGAGCAGCCAGGCGGTTACATCACAGGGCTGGCACGGTCACTGGCAGCATGGGAAGGACAGAATATGGATTAGATGGACTGAAACTGTACCCAAATAGATCATATAGATCCATTCATGCACTCCTCTGCCCTACTGTACCTACTGTGTGTGTGTGTGTGTGTGTGTGTGTGTGTGTGTGTGTGTGTGTGTGTGTGTGTGCGTGCGTGGTGAATTGTCCTAGATTTCAGCACCATGGGGATATGACAGCTGAGTGTAAATACAGTAGCAAGGGTTGACAGATAAAAACCAGAAACAACATGAAGAAAGTGTCTGTGTTGGACTAAACACAGACAAAACAGACTCAAATGGTAAATGGACAGCACTTATATCCAGAGCGCTTTACAATGGCTACTCATTCACCCACTCACACACACATTCACACACCAACTGCAGCAGGCCAGTGTCTTGCCCAAGGACACTTTGACATGTGGATAGGAAGAGCCGGGGTTAGGATTAGGGTTAGGGTTAGGGTTAGGGTTAGGATTAGGGTTAGGGTTAGGGTTAGGGTTAGGGTTAGGGTTAGGGTTAGGGTTAGGATTAGGGTTAGGGTTAGGGTTAGGGTGAGGCGACCCTATGATCATTGGACAACCTGCTCTGCCTCCTGAAGACTAAACACACTCTCATCATTGTGTGTGTGTATGTGTGTGTGTGCACGTGCGTGTGTGCGTGCATGCATGTGCGTGCCTGGGCGTGTGTGTGCGTGCCTGGGCATGTGTGTGCATGCCTGGGCATGTGTGTGTGGCTTGGTGTGTGTGTGTGTGTGTGTGTGTGTAGACTTGCTTGTGTGTACATGTTTATAACCCACCGACTTATCAGTTTCCTTCTTTATCTCATGCGCTCTCTGAGACACTAATCCATCAGCAGTGGTGGCGAGGCCCTGCTGTCCAGCTCACAGCTCACAGAGAAGCCATGCCATTACTTAGTCGGCGAAATGACCCTCAAACCACTATGCAGACAGATAATGTAATGACCATGGTGATAGATAGCTCTTATAGATGGGATGGCAGTCCACTCTGCTTTCACCTAGTTACATGTTTTAGGCAGAAGGAAAGGAGAGAGGATGAAAGGAGGTAGGACATGAGGTAGGAGGAAAGGAGGTAACCACAGAGGGAGATGACGCCGAGTCATCTGGGGTGATACACCTTGTGTGTGTGTGTGTGTGGACTATAATTTGTCTAATATCTCCTCCCTCTCTCTCTCTCTCTCTCTCTCTCTCTCTCTCTCTCTCTCTCTCTCTCTCTCTCTCTCTCTCTCTCTCTCCCTCCCTCCCAACGCAGGAACGTACCAGGGCCAGTGGTTGGGAGGGATTCGCCATGGCTACGGCGTGCGCCAGAGTGTTCCGTACGGCATGGCGGCCGTCATCCGCTCGCCGCTGCGCACCTCCATAAACTCCCTGCGCTCCGAGTACAGCAACGGCACCGCCCTGCTCCCCGACCGCAGCGGCAGCGGCCCGGCCCCGGGTGGCGGCGGCGGAGGGGGCGCGGTCTCGGCGGGGAGCCCGGCGGTGTCGCGCGGCGGCTTCGTCCTGACGGCGCACAGCGAGGCGGAGCTCCTGAAGGGGAAGAAGAAGGGCCTGTTCCGCCGCTCCATCCTCAGCGGCCTCAAGCTCCGCAAGTCGGACTCCAAGTCCTCGCTGGCGTCGCAGCGCTCCAAGCAGAGCTCCTTCCGCAGCGAGGCGGGCATGAGCACCGTCAGCTCCGCCGCGTCTGACATCAACTCCACCGTCAGCCTCGGGGAGGGCGAGGGGGAGCTGGCGGCGGCCGACGACGACGTGGACGCCACGGCCACCGAGACCTACGCCGGGGAGTGGCGGAACGACAAGCGCACGGGCTGCGGCGTGAGCCGGCGGTCGGACGGGCTGCACTACGAGGGCGAGTGGCTGGGGAACAAGAGGCACGGCTACGGCTGCACGGCGTTCCCCGACGGAACCCGGGAGGAGGGGAAGTACAAGCAGAACGTGCTGGTCAGCGGGAAGAGGAAGAACCTGATCCCGCTGAGGGCCAGCAAGATCAGGGAGAAGGTGGACCGCTCGGTTGACGGCGCCAGGAAGGCCGCCGACATCGCCAAGCAGAAGGCCGAGATCGCCATGTCCAGGTAGGGCAGCGGCGGCGTTTAGTACAGCCGTGTTCAGTACGGGCCGACTGTGGCAGTTTGGTATAGACTGTAATGTGTTCAGTCCAGGCCTAAAGAGCAGCTACTGCAGCCTTATTTCGGAAATAAAAACCCAGTATTGGTTTAAGCTTCTTGATAAGATTATTAATATGAACAGTATATTCAGCTTGTTCATCCAACTAAATACCAAGGTATTTATAAGAACTTTCTCGATGGGGTTGCCCATACAGTATGTATAGTGATTTGAGTTCAGCCCTGTGCAGCAAAGACAAAGCCTACAGGAAAACAGCTGCGTAGTGTGTGTTCAGTGCAGCCCTCTGGGTATGTGACAAGCTGACATAGTTACACACTGTGGTTTCACACTGCGGTTAGAGACTGCGGTGTTCGAGGAAGAATGAGAAATACTAGGCTATTAGGCCCTGAAACTAACACTAGTACGAGCTCCTGATTATTATTAAAATGACAGCTACGATCAAGCTGCTCTAGTGGTCCTTTCCATGGGGGTGTGAGAGTGTGAATGGTGCGGTCGGAATGAGGTCCGTATGGATCTGCTGCGCACGTTGGCCGGAACATGGTAGTATTGATGGGCTGATGGGCAGGGGGGGGGGGGGGGGTACAGTACGATCAATGGAGTGGATATACAAGCTGTCATCACAGTTCGAAATGAAACTGTGTTTGTTTGTGTGTGTGTGTGTGTGTGTGTGTGTGCGCGCAATAACAGAATCATTACTAGATCACGTGTGGGGTCAGCCTGTTGGAAGACCCACTCAGAGTTGTTTGACCCTAATGGCCTAGGTCTCTGCTCACTGCCAGGCCATCAGCTGATGGGACAGAGACGAGTTTTGAATTTGATTTTAAATTTGAGAGAGAGAGAGTAGAGGGAGAGAGTAGAGGGAAAGAGAGAGTAGAGGGAGGAGGGAGTGAGAGAGAGATTTCCGCATTATGCCAACAATGTTGGGGGACAGCCAGAAAGAGACTAGGAGGGATGAACTAGTGGCTCCAAAACACACAATCAAAACACAAGCACAATCAGAACACAATCACAATCAGAACACAAGCACAATCAAAACACAAGCACAATCAAAACACAAGCACAATCAAAACACAAGCACAATCAGAACACAAGCACAATCAGAACACAGGCACAATCAAAACACAAGCACAATCAAAACACAAGCACAATCAAAACACAAGCACAATCAAAACACAAGCACAATGAGAACCAAAGCACAATAAAAACACAAGCACAATCAGAACACAAGCACAATCAAAACACAAGCAGGATCAGTTGGCAGTTGTATCCTAGGGCCTTAATACACTATCAGGGGCTGGTATTTCAAGAGTTTGAATATGAAGCAAGTGTCCATATACAGATCAAAAGAACAAACTATTTCAAAGATGATAACTGATTTTCTTGATTCATTAATGAAAACACCATCTGGAGTATTTGGGATATGACGCAACGTATTATTTACAGTAGAATTGTGATCAAACCAGTTTGGTTTTACAGTGCTGTGCTTATACATTTTTGTTGTTCTCTCCTGTACTTCTCTGATGCCCTTTGAGACCAGATCCAGCAGCCGGTCAAGCCTGGCTATGTCCAGTCCTTTGTAATAGCTACAGCCATTTAGGATGTGTCCCATTGTCTCATTATTTCCGGGAGTTTGGTGTGTGTGCAGGATACAGTGCGGGTCATGGTATGATGGATACCAAATTGCCAGGTTATATTTTGCTGGCAGTACCTGTAGGCGCGCCTTGATGGTAAAGCAAGTTTTCCTTGTAAGCTTAGGCTGCTCCAATGCTGAGCACTCTGTGACCGCCTCATTGTTAATATTGTGGCTCTCGCTGTTGTGGTTGACAGCTTGTGTTGCTCACCGTCCTCTCCCTCTCATAGGACGCACGCGCTCAGATGAGCGGCTCTGTGATGATGCTGTTACTGAGGGCCACGGCGGTGCCGTCACACGCCGCCCATTTCAGTTGTATTCCAGAGCGGTGGGCACAGATGGTTTAGGTTCATCCGGTCTGAACGCACACTGGATCCCGTGGCTTTGAGGTCCAGTGTTCTGTTGCCCTTTATTTTGAATCCCAGAAATTGCGTCTCATTCTCCTTGGCAGGTAGTATTTTGTTTCACCATATGCAGGAGGAGAGACTCACGGGTCATTTCTCTGACCGTTGCGTCATCGCTGTTGAGCATGTTGAGCACACACACACACACACACACACACACACACACACATACACACACACACACACACACACACACACACACACACACAGACTCACAGTACATGCAGTGCATCCAGGAAGTACTCATACCCCTTCACTTTTTCCACATTTTGCTATGTTACAGCCTTATTCCAAAATGGATTAAATAATTTTTTTCTCAAAAATCTACACACAATACCCCATAATGACGTAAAAGTGAAACAAGTTTGGTAACACTTAACAATAAGGTACACATAAAAGAGTGGTTACTGAGTAACTACTACAGTAGGTACTGAGTAACTACTGATGAAGCAATAATTAGTTAATGATTAGTTACTGATTAACTCTGAGATTAGTTAAAGCTCAATGAGATAACTTTTTATAGTTTAATATTCCTCTTTACTTGCTATTAGTTTATGAATTGGCCTTAGCAAGACCCCTAAAATCGTTTTCGTGACATTAGACTGCATGAGACAGTGAATTTATTATTTTAGTATTTTGGTGCACTGGCTAGAACACTGGTGGGAAATCTTGTGGTGAAAGCGGAAGTGACACGTTTTGTGTGTCACAATATCAGGAAGACAACAAACACTTCGCCCCGCAAATTTATCTACATGCACATAAAAGAAAGAAGACCAGTATTTACCCGCATTGAAGCCATCCTTTCAGAAAGGCAATTGAAATAGCTACAATCTTCCAATCCAGTCTGCTCCAAGCACGTTTGTTATCATATTTTTTCCCATCGTTACAGTGAGTGAGTGGGGAATTGTGGGAAATGTGGTTCTTAAAATGCATTGCCGATTTTATCACGATTTTATCACTTGCTAGCATAATGTCTTTGCACGGAAAATGCTCTGTTCTTGGATGTACTAAGCAGCACAGATCGTCTCCCAAGCTCAAAGGACAGAAGAGCTGAATGGATACATTTTATTTTTGATGGCAAGACATTAAATTGTTGACAATTAGCATAATACTCCTTTAATGAGTAGTTACTGATTAACTCTGATTAGTTAATGAGTAGTTACTGATGGGAACTAATATAGTAGTTACTGAGGAACCAATGATTAGGTAATGAGTAGTTACTGATGAGAACTAATATAGTAGTTACTGAGGAACCAGTGATTAGGTAATGAGTAGTTACTGATGGGAACTAATATAGTAGTTACTGAGGAACCAGTGATTAGGTAATGAGTAGTTACTGATGGGAACTAATATAGTAGTTACTGAGGAACCAGTGATTAGGTAATGAGTAGTTACTGATGAGAACTAATATAGTAGTTACTGAGGAACCAATGATTAGGTAATGAGTAGTTACTGATGAGAGGTGATGAGAGATTTTACTGAGGAGAGGCTTCTGTCTAGCCAGTCTGCCCAAAAGGCCTGATTGGTGGAGTGCTGCAGAGATGGTTGTCCTTCTGGAAGGTTCTCTCATCTCCACAGAGGAACTCTAGAGCTCTATCAGAGTGACCATCGTGTTTTTGGTCACCTCCCCTGACCAAGGCTCTTTTCCCCCGAGTACTCAGTTTGGCCGGGCAGCTCTAGGAGGAGTCCTGGTGGTTCCATTCCCAAATGATGGAGACCACTGTGCTCTTTGGAACCTTCAATGCTGCTGATTTTTTTGGTACCCTTCCCCAGATCTGTGCCTCAATACAAGTCTGTGTCGGAGGTCTACAGACAATTCCTTTGACTTGGCTTGGTTTCGCTCCGACATACATTGTCAGCTGTGGGACCTTATATAGATAGGTGTATGCCTTTTCATATCATGTCCAATCAATTGAATTTACAACAGGTGGACTCCAATCAAGTTGTAGAAACATTTTAAGGATGATCAGTGGAAACACAGTCCACCTGAGCTCAATTTTGAGTGTCATAGTAAAGGGAGGGAATACTTATGTACATGACATATACTATATGTTTTTTATTTTCAATACACTTGCAAAAAATTCAACAACAACAAAAAAACGTATTGTGTGTAGATTTTTGAGGGGGAAAAATAGTTCTATCTATCTATTTTGGTATAAGGCTGTAACATAACAAAATGTGGAAAAGGTTAAGAGGTATGAGTACTTTCCGGATGCACCGTACATGAAAGGGTATGCGTTTGCTATATTTGGTCCCTCTTTAACACCAATCCTATTAACCAAACCATGTCTTCTGGCTGCGCAGCTAAGCAGCTAACTGACGAGCACAGCAGGGGACATGGCTGTAGGGAGCCCAGGAAGGCAGCCTGAGGTCAGCCCAACCTGCAGGGCAGTAGATCATACCTGGACATTATTAAGGCATGCTATTGGATTTGTGTCCTATTGGTGATCTAGAGATGCCAGAACTATCGATAATCTATTAGCTATAACAACAGGTTAGGATTAGGTTTAGGATTAGGATTAAAACCCAGACCAGGCCAGACCCAGACCCAGATCCAAAACAGACCCAGATCCAAAACAGACCCAGACCAGACCCAGACCAGACCCAGACCCAGATCTAGACGCTGATCCAGACCCAGAACAGACACCTCAGCTGTTACAGGAGCTGATTGCCTGGGCTTTGAAGAACAGTGGCAGAGAGAGAAAAGAGCAGAGGACTCCAGGCACGCCCATTAGGTTTGTGCTAATCCCTTTGAAGCTGCCCCTGATACACAACAAGCATGAAGTGATGTGTGCTTTGAAAGAGAAGAGAGACGAGAAAAAGAGAACAAGAGATGCTAGAGTAACAGAGAGACAGAATAATTGAAGAAAAGAAAGACAATAATTAGAGAGAGAGAGAGAGTGCATGAAGTGATATGTGATTTGAAGGAGACGAGAGACTCGAGATAGAGAATAGAGAGACATATAGACCGAGAGAAAGAGACACCGGAGTGACAGAGAGAGGAAGAATAATTGAAAGCGGGTCAGGTGGAGCCTGGCTAAAGGCTGATTGGCTAAGTATTACACCCAGCTGTTCTTTTGATAGGTCTGGCCAAATTTCATTGCCTGCCCGATGCACTTCCCTTTAGGTGGTGAAGACATATTTGATATTAAATTAAAGTGGAGAGTTCATTAAACATATTTGCGTTCACTAGTTGACTATACCATTGCTAGCTACTTTAACTAGTGATTATATTTTAATAATGTAATCACCTAAAGGGAAGTGCATTGGGCAGGCAATGAAATTTGGCAGGAAATGAAATTTGCCAGGAACCATCAAAAGAACAGCTGGATGTAATGAGAGTTTAAACTATTTGAAGTAAAAGAGAATGTCTATTTTGCATGTTTATTTTATTTAACAGATTAGCCTTGATTTAATTTTGAACAATGTAATAGTTGATTGACAGTGACGTTTGACTGTTCAAGTCTGCTCTACTCTAAACTGCTATTGTTTAGTAAGGCCTGAGAGGAGTTTATAGGGGTTGGCCAGAGTAGACAAGAGGAGAGCAGGGGAAGAGAGTTGTGATAATCTGTTCCCTTTTAAGACATCATTCAAATTATGAGAACAAACCCAGCCGTTTTCCTTGGTGGTTATTTCTGCACCCACGCTGTATGTATAGGTCCTACTTTTATTTTCATTCTTGACTTATATGTCCAAGATTGTTCTTCTGTTAACAACCGGAAAGAGATCTGCCGTTAA